>NC_088875.1:24644329-24957119 GCF_032884065.1 Artemia franciscana
AAAGCAAAACAAAAAACAACTGAAAGTAAGGAGTAACATAAGAACTTAAACAAAGAGAAATTATTCCGTGTATGAGAGGACTGATCCTTCCTCACTCTTGTTTCTTGCAATAAATACTTAAAAAATCTTTTATTGCAATAAATCTTTAAAAATACTTCGCATTCAGATTCAACGGCCCTTGTGTTTCAGGAGTCGTTCTTGGAGAATTAGGACAAAAAGTCAAATTTTAGCATAAAGAACAAGGGATGATGAAGGGGTAGCCCTCTCATATACAGAAGAATTTCGTTTGTCTTTGTATTACTGACTGTTTTTCAAATCGTGCCAGGAATCCCCCCTCACCCTCCAGTGCTAAATTTTTAATGGAAAATTCCTGCTGAAATTTTCTCCTCCATGAACGATTCTAACCGCGAAAATCCGCCCTCCCAACATAAAATTCATGCCGAAAAAATTCAGTATATCTCCCAATAACAAATACCGTATGTAAAGAGTGGGTAAATTCCATAACTTACATTTCTTTTCCCAGGGGCTGTGGGGGGGGTCATCTCGTTCCAAGATGAATAGTTATTGAACCTTTCAAGTATGCTTAACCAAATGATCATCGCAAAATTTTGATCGATGTCTTTTGGGGATGAAAAGGGCGTAAGAAGGAGCTAGTTGCTATCCAATCCCTTTGGTCACTTAGAAAGGGCACTAGAACTTTCAATTTCTATTCGAATAAGCCCTCTCCCAATCTTCAGGACCATTGCCTTGATAAGATTATCCTTGGGTCAAAACAAAGGCAAATAAACACACACCTGTGGTGTTTTTTCTAGACAAAAAGAAGACGAAATTCAACATTCTGTAGATAGGAACTTGAAAGCTCTTCAGTAGGGTTTTCTGACGTGCGAAGTCTTATCGTGTGATTTTCTTTAAGATCTTTGGACTTTTTGGGGGTGCTTCCCACACTTTTCGAATCCCAAGCTAATTTTCTCATGATCGTAGCTTTTGATGGGCTTCCTTAAACTTGATTAATTTTATAGATTGGGAACCAGGATAAAAAGCTCATTCTTTTGATGTGTTAATTGTTCGACGTAATACCTTGGATTAGGTATTTTTCGAAGGCCACACTGCCTTTCTATGACAAGCAAATAAACGCTCAAATGGGGATAAGTCCATTTATTAGACAGTGAAAACAGATACCAAAGTCTAGATATTTCTGTTACATATGCAGTGATCGTCATCAGCGAATATACTCCATCTGCATTCTTATATAGTATATCTGCTGATGGCAATCGCTGTATATGTGATCGAAATATCCAGACTTTTGTATCTGTTTTTCACTGTCTCATTTGAATGTTTCTTAGAGTTTTGATTACTATTGGGAAGAGTCCCTCTTTACTAAACAGGTCGTTACCACGAACTGTTTGACACAGAATTGAGCTTGGTCATTTAATATCCCAGTTACTTACAGTAAAAATCTCATTGAATACTCTTGCTCTTATTTGTGAAAATAATAGCGATATATCGAATTGATTATTTATTGCAGCCAAAGCTATTGACGATTATGAAGCGAGCGAATTTGAACGTGAATTATCGCGTATTAATGAGCAAGACAATAATTTTCGTCAAAGAGTAAGGATTCGTCCGCCATCGCACTTAGAGCCTTTGCCACCTATCATGATTGGCTTGATTTGTGCAATTGCTGTTGGAGGGGTTCTATTGTTGCTGTCGATCGTGACTTATTTCTATATGAGACAGAAAGTAAGGAGAGGAGGGCTTGGAGCTGTGAGTCAACAAAGACTTACGTTTAATGGTTCTATTATGGAAATGGTAAGCATGATCTTCCTAATAAGTTAATATATATGGGGATGTTAAAACTGATCGGGACCAAAAAAGAACAAAAATTAGTTTTAGGCAGTTTTGACCGCAAAAGTTTTAGCAGAGAGTTATTAAGTATTGTAATAAATTCCAGCCATAATAGTAATTTATTTAAAAACCGTTGAATACAACAAGTGTAGAATGTTTGAGTACAACCAAGAAAACAGAAAAAAGCAAAGAAAAGGAACTTCAAAGAAAGAACACCAGCATTTAAGTACAATAAGCTCTGAGAAACAAAAAGTGAACAGAAAATTAAAAAAGATACTACCAGAAAGTTTTAACTAGCGAATTTGGCCATTTGTATTTTAGAACTGTAGGGCTAGATTTTGGCGTGCAAATGCGTTTTTTGAAAGCTAAATTCAGGTCAGCTAGATTATAATGCCAAATTGGGAATCTATCTGGCGTTCGTGAGGAAACCATTTGTAAGTACTTTGCAAATGAAAAGAACAAAGAGAGAACTTTAGACGTCCACGCTTTACCAGAAGTTTCCAGATTGGAGCTGCATTTATTAAAGAAATTGAAGCTAAGCGCACCCAAGACTGAGATTGTCATTTTCATATCGGAAAGCCCAACTGACAACTTGATTTAGCGTAAGTACTACTTCATGACTAAAGTCTTATCAGTTACTCATTATGGTTGTGAGTTGTGGGGGGGGGGGACTATAGATAGACAAATGGCATCGCTGCAGTTTATGTATTCTCAAAAAGTAGTAGGCTTGAATCATAACTTTAGTAGTTTGGTTCTTAAAGGTCACCTAGGTTTATCTAATTTGCGTCATAAGAGGATTGTACAGATGGTCAAGTTTTGACATCAGATATTCCATTTGCTTGATAACCGCCTAGTGACGGCGGCTTACACTGAGATGTTAGAATATTCTATAAAGGCTACATGCCGAAAATAGGGGAAAGCCTTGCTGGATAAAGCTGACTCCTCATGGCATGGAATGACGACCAGGATCCCCGTTGTTTGATGTTTTTCTTAGCATGTTGGATTCGCGCCTTAAGGATCAGGAGATTCAGGTTTGGCTCACTGGTGCTGAGAAGTAATGTACTCTCAAGATTTTATAAGCTGATTAAAGTAATGTATGGAGAAGATTTTAAATTGAGACTGAACCTACTAGGAGAGTGCTGAAGTGTTGGTTCCAGGTGCGAGCAAATTGTGTGCCATTGCGTAGGGGACACTGGGATTCTTATGATGGAGATGGCCCGGGATGTGGGTGTGCTTGCTCCCTTTATGGGTAGTATGTGGATGACCTGGAACGTTTTACGAGTAATTTCCAAAGTATGGAGAATTTAAAGAATAGCTTTTTTGGGGGGGAGGGGATTGGACCATGGCTTCCAAGTATCCTAGATACCTTTTCTAGCGAGTTAGTTATTGCGGAGGACGGTTTATAGAAAATGTTTTAGAGGCACGGAAGTTATGATTTCAAAATTTTGAGTGCTCCTGTTTGATTTGTTCAATTTTATGTAAATATATAATATATAAATATATGTATAATATATATATGTAAATATATATATATATATATATATATATATATATATATATATATATATATATATATATATATATATATATATATATATATATATATATATATATATATATATATATATATATATATATATATATATATATATATATATATATATATATATATATATATATATATATATATATATATATATATGTAAATGGCCACTGGCTTTTAAGTACACGTATATTGCTTAATAATTAATTTGATCATATACAAGAAACAAATATGTCTTTTATAGTGGTGTGTATGGCAATTGCTTAATATCACGGAAAGCTTAGGCTTATTTAATTTTTTTTAAAGATTTCTAAAGATTTGAAAAAACTTTAAAGTTAAACTGTGTAAGAAAAAAAAAGGATTTCTTCATAATATCATAGTAACTAAATGAATACAAAATTAACTTCCATTAGCCTCAAAAAGAAGCTATATTGCTTCTAGCCTCAAAATAGAGGCTACCCAAAAATAGAGACATTCACCATTATTAAATATTCAATCACACGAGAGAAACGGCACTGAATTTGTGAAATGATAGGCCATTTAGATTCAAGTAAATACCCTAGATTTTGATAATTGAAAGAAGTCAAAGCATGGAACACATTCTAATAAAGTATACCTCCAACCTCCTGACTTCCAAGATCTTGACACATTGATACATTACTTTTTTGATAGTTCGTAATTTAGCAAAAATTTGACACTCATCGTACTGTTCCTTTTTTTGTTTCCAATAATAGCTAATTTTTTATCCTTAGCTGCAAAAGAGAATTTTCTAACCCATGTACTGGGTAACTAAGGATTAAAAATACGTCTTTATTCGTATTATGACTGCAATTAATGCTCATTGTGACGCCAACAATTTCTGAAAATTTCTGTGGTGTTTTCCTTATGTTAACTATTTGAGAAAGATCCCAGACTGTTTTCCTTTTCGTTTTGATGAAAGAACCTATATGTCATTTTTATCCTTTTTTTTCTTTCCTAATATGTGTTTTTTAGGACTCCAATTTTGTGAATAATGCATTTGGCAATGCTTCTGAACCGGTTGATCAACTTGGAAGTTTGACGGAGCGTGCAACCACTTACAACAGAAATGCCTTTTCTGTTGGAGACTGTATTGGAAAAGGGAAATTCGGTATGATTCATCGCGGCACAGTTTCCAAAGAAACGAGTCTTTCAGACGTCGTTTTATATGTCATTAAAGGTATGCATTCTTTGACTTTTGTCTAGTTTCTGTTATGAAACAACGATGTTAGCTAGTTTCTTAGTCAAAATATTGAAAATAAACAGCCTCGGAAGTAGAGTTTGTACAGGTTTAAATAAGAATACGAGATATAGGGTTAACAAAAAAGCTTATAATGAGTAAAAATAACAATAAAAAGAGTTATAACACACCTTGAAAAACCACGATGCAAAGCTATAATAGCCCAACCGAAACAGCCAGACACTTGATATTAGGCCGAGGATAGAGACAAAAATTAGAAAAAAAATTTGGTGTGAGCACCAATATTTTACAGATAGATTGTCTTTAACTAATGAAAGTAGAAGTTCTTCCTTCTTCCAAAATAAAATAGAGAAATAGAAAGAAGTTTGAACCAATTTTTCCACCAAAAGAGAAAAAGAAGATTCGTCTAGGATAGATTCAACTTAGAGGAAAAGTGAGTTGAATTGGCCATGGATGAATTAGACTATTGGATAATAGACTTTGTTAAGGCAAGGCCTTTTTTGTTCAATCCAAGGGATAAAAATTATATTTGTTTTTTGTTGTTTCCTCAGTATTCTTCTGTCTTTAGGTCTAAATATTGACTATCATACAAACTGTTTCTTCATTTTCATCTTTGAAAGTTAAATAATGTAAAAAAGCCTACGCTACGGAGCTTATGGAAGCGGAACTGTGATAGGCAAAATTTCAATGCGAAACCGATTTACTTAAACTTAGCATAAGCAACTTAGTGGTAATGTGAAACAGGGGTAAGTCCCCATACACATTCCAACATAGATTATTTTATTCAGGGCTAATAGTAAATACAATTTAGATGTCCAGTACCAGTGTCTTCAAAGCAGTGTATTGATTTTTGTCTATTATCGTTTGGTTCAGAACCATGTATCAAAACTCACTGGGGAAACATCGACTGACATATGAGCTTCATAAAAAATCTTTAGAAAACATAGGGTATGAGGAATATACTATTGAAAGACAGTAAATGAATCAGCTGAGATCCAGTTTTAGTTTCTTGATGTTGAGTTCACTTGGTGACCTGTATTTTTATGAGGTAAAGCTCTGGCTTCTTTTCTTATGTCATCCCGTACTTCACCGTGCGAGCATGTTATTTTCAACAGATTGTGCCACTGTTGCTGGTCTAATGGGGCACTGGAAAGGAAAGTTCTGATAACACAGGAGGAAATAAATAATAAATATGTTCCCTACTATAAAAAGCTGTAAAAAATAGGAGAGTAGAAAAAAAAAAGCAAAAAGACAAACAAATAACAAAAGACCCACTGGCACAAGATAAATTTATGGATACAGAGAGTTGCATCAGTGAGCTTGCTTTATACTTCACCATGTCTAGAAAACCTGGAAATGAAATTTTTGTTGAAAATTTATGTTTTATTTTTCTACTCAATCCTCTGACAGACCTCCGAGGAGATGGGCTAATGCATACCCATCAAAAAAGCTGTATCGAACGTAAAAATTGATCGTATAGTCTAGTATTTACTAAATAAAATTAATTCGTCTTAGTATGTATTAGCTTTCTGTAAAAGAGCAAAGGAAGAGAAAGGAAAGAAGAATTTAGGCAAGAGGGGATAGGAAAAGATAGGAGACCAAATTAGTAGTTGAAATATAATCCACTATATAATTGAAATTCATTTTCTTTATGTATTCCAGTAAGTAGTTACTACATATTACCAGATGCGTTTTTTATTGAAGGTACGTCAAGTCCTCAGTAGATTTTTATCATTTCAAAGTAATTTTGTAATTTAAATTTTTGTGAATAAAGTTCCCTTACTGTAAAAAAGAATCAGAAATGGCTCCCTCCTTCTGCTTCAGCATTGTCTGGGAGTCAACGGACTAATTAAGTAGTAAGGACTTTAAACTGCAATCATGTATTTCTGGTTCTAGAACATTGCCAGCCTACGAAAATGATCTTCAAAAATGGGATCCGCCGGACATACTATTTGATTATAGACTAGTCAGAGAGGAGGAGCGATTCTTCCTTTTTTTCTCCTTTTTAGATATAAAGAGTAGTTATTGGAAGTCTAGTCTATCTTATAATGTTCTAACTTCTCTGGTTTTTTTTTACCTTTAATGTGTTTAACTGAAAAAGCATATACTTTAGTTAAAATGGAGCATTTGTAAGATTCTTTCTTAGGATGGAGGGTGTATAATTTCTTTAATGGTTTGGTATATCAGACTTTATATCAGACTTTCCGTTTGAATGGTGACCTATTAAAATTTTCCGAAGATATGCTGAATTTTCTAATTGAAATTGTTTTTTAATTCGCTGGTAATTCTTTCACACTGATTGAGGTCAGGTACAAAAGTATAATATTTTGTCAAAGGACAAAGATTCTAAAAGTATAATTTGTATTTTTAAAGCTTCATAAATTTAATTTTGGCCTTTTCAATACATTTTATTTCTGATGACCATTAATCAACCTATTAAGTTGAATTTTCATTTTATGCCTTTTTACGTCACTAGGTATCTACCAAGTAACGGCACTAGGTATCCCCCCGTAAAACTTTTTACGGAACTAGGTATCTAGGTGACATATAGCGATCGCAAAGTCTGTCGGTCTGTCAGCCGGTCTACCTGTCCTGGTTTTGCTAGCCTAGGCACTTCAAGGTAAGCTAGGACAGTGAAATTCGGGGATGTATCAGGAGCCAGACCAAATTAACTCCGGTTCGACCATCTGGGGGGAGTGGAGGAACGGTTAAATTGGAAAAACTAGAAAAAATGAGGTATTTTTAACTTACGAACGGGTGATTGGATCTTAATGAAATTTGATATTTGGAAAGATATCGTGTCTTGGGGCTCTTGTTTTAAATCCCGATCGGATCCAGTGACATTGGGGGGAATTGGGAGGGGCCTAAAATCTTTGAAAACGCTTAGAGTGGAGGGATCAGGATGAAACTTGGTGGGAAAAACAAGCACACATCCAAGATGCATGATTGACATAACCGGAATAGATTCGCTCTCTTTGGGGGAGTTGGTGGGGGGGGGGGCTAATTCTGAAAAATTTGAAAAATGACGTATTTATAACTTACGGAGGAGTGATAGGATCTTAATGAAATTTCACGAGTAGAAGGACCTCGTAACTCAGATCTCTTATTTTTTTAAATCTGAACGGATCCGGTGTCATTGGGGGGGGGAGGGAATTCTTGGAAAATGCTTAAAGCGGAGAGGTCAGGATGAAACTTGGTGGGAAGAATAAGCACAAGTTCAAGATACGTGACTGACATAACCGAAACGGATCCGCTCTCTTTGGCGGAGTTGGGGGGGTGTTGGTGGAGTGATTCGGAAAAATTAGAAAAAATGTGGTATTTGTAACTTACGAACGGGTGATCAAATCTTAATGAGATTTGATATTTAGAGGGATCTTGTGCTGTAGAGCTATCATTTTAAATTGCGACAAGATCCAGTGACAATAAGGGGAGTTTGAGGGGAAACCGGAATTCTTGGAAAACGTGAAAATTGAGGCATCTTTATCTTACGAATGGATGATTGGATCTTATTGAAACTTGATATATAGAAGGATGTTATGTCTCAGATGTTCCTTTCTCAATTCGAATCTGATCTAGGTACATAGGGGGTTGGAGGGGGGAAACAGAAATCTTGGAAACCGGAAATCTTGGAAAACGTTTAGAGTGGAGAGATCGGGATGAAACTTGATAGGAAGAATAAGCACAAGTTATAGATACGTGATTGACATAGTTGGAATGGATCCGTTCTCTTTGGGGGAGCTGGGGGGAGGACGCTAGTTTGGAAAAATAGAAAAATTGATGTATTTTTAACTTAGGAACGTGTGAACGGATCTTAAATGAAATTTTATATTTAGAAGGAACTCACATATCAGAGCTGTTATTTCAAATCCCAGCCAGACCTGTTGAAATTTGGTGGAGTTGGAGGGGGAAAGCAGAAATCTTGGAGAACGTGAGAGTGGAGAGATCGGGATGAAACTTGGTGGGTAGAATTAGCAAATGTCGTAGATACGTGATTGAACTAACCGTACTAGATCCGCTCTCTTTGGGGGAGTTAGGGGGATGGAGTTAAGTGCTTTTGCGAGTTTGGTGCTTCTGGACGTGCTAGGACGATGAAAATTGGTAGGCGTGTCAGGGAGCTGCAAAAATTGACTTGATAAAGCCGTTTTCCACGATTCGACCTTCTGGGGGCTGAAGGGAGAGGAAAAATTAGAAAAAATGAAGCATTTTTAACTTACGAGTGGGTGATCGAATCTCAATGAATTTGATATTTAGAAGGACCTCGTGACTCAGAGCTCTTATTTTAAATCCCGACCGGCATTAAGCCTCTGGTTTTCCTTTTAAATCAATCTATTGATTCTTAGAATTTTGCTAGAGCTCATACCATGTTAGCTCTTGGCTCTTGGTTCTTCCGGCTTCGTCACAAGTGCCATATGAGCTCTTATCTCTACGTTTTATTCTACTTGCTACTTGATTCTGTGTAAATTCTTGTGAATTTTGGCTTATTAAACGAGAATTCAATTCTGGATTTTCGACTTGAGCAGTTTTTAATCAATGGTCCAACTTTAAGATCTTAAATTATTTTTTCAAATCAATGAAGAATCAGGCCAGACAAGATTTTATGATCCCTAAGTTTCTAAATCAATGTCAATAAATGTTTTTAAGGGATCAGTATTTCTACAACAGTTGTTAAAAATTACTTACAAACACCAACAATTACAGCAAGCGTTGATGACTGAGAACTATTACTTAGGGTTATGGTATTCTTTCTGATAATGATGTATTTCAATCATTACGAATGGTTGTGCTTAGAAGTATATCTCTTTTTTGGATCTCTTAAACTCCCTTTTTGATTAATAATTTATGCTGGGTTTTCTATTTTTCTGTTTCTATTATTATTTTTTAGATAAAGAACAAGATCCTGTTAGCAAAGAAGAAATGTTGCAGCATCTTTCAACACTGGTTCGAGTAGGCCACCATTTTAATATTGCTTCACTCGTCGGAATATGTGAAGAGACAGGTTTGTGTGTAATTAATTCTACAGAGACTTGACAGGTTCTCTTGTCTATTTTATTTTGATCAAAACCTGAACCATGCGCTGGTTTTTGTTAATCCAGTTTTAAAGTGATGACCGGAAAAGGAAATTTTAATTTTGCTTCATCGAAAGAAGCCTATTTCAATTTTTTATTTATATAATTTTTTTTATCTTTCTTTGATTGTAACTAATCACAAGTAAGGATGATAAAATTTATTTCTGGCTAAGATGGGGATCAAACTACTAACTAAGGTATACACACTTACTAGGCTATTGTGAAGTTCACAGCAAAAAACTGATCCTTTTGAAAAGCTTTTATTTAAGTTGTTTTGTGTAGATCAAAGTTGTATCTCTCGCTAAATAGAAGTAGAAGAAAAAGTTTAAAGTGTAAAGTCCAATATTTGTAACCAGTATTTCACCCCTTTCCCTGGTCCGATTGAACTGACTTTTTGCGTGTTGGTTTGAAATGTTCGAAGCTGAATTAGTACGAATAATAGTAAGTGTACGAGATGGCAAAAGGTGAATAACATTTGATATTTTATATTTGAATAATATATGGAGGCATTTTGTACATAGTATGTTTTGGTTTCAGGTGCTCTAGGTTCACAATAAAAGGAAAAATATCAAAAACATTAAAAATGTTCTTAACGATTCTACCTCCAAATTCGCTAAAACTAAAAATAATTTGATTTCTATCTACCAGGAAAAAGTAAAATTTTTAACGCTAAGAATTGAAACTTTGGGCCTTCATGATGCATAGGTTGTTCTTGAATAGCTAGAAAGTGCAAGAAAACAATCTAAGCTATTTTTAATCCTGCCTCCTCACCAACCGGTGTTACTTTTTTATTCATATTACAAATTTGTAATTCATTATCCAATCGCTTTGTATAAACTTTATTCTCAAGGAACATAATATTTGTTATGATGTTTTTGTTTTTTCATCCGCGCCTACTTACTCATGGACATAATCCAGCCACACTCTTATGACCAAAAGTTTGAAGTTTCCTTGTATATCTCAACAATGAATAAATAATGACAAATTATAAGTAAGAAAAAACTTGATGCCGGAAGCTCTGAATTCTTGTATCCAAGGTTTCAACTCAATTTTAATTGGTTTGACCTCTATCTGGTTTTCTCCTGACCCTGACTTTTTCATATTTGAAATAATGACTACTTTTTAGCAGCCATTTTAATCTCTGCTCATTTTGTCAATTCCTTACCACTTTGCAGCAGCCCATCAAGCTCAAGTGCTCATTGCCCCCAAGGATGGGAGTCCTTTCATTCTGATATCTTTGACCATTCTATCTGCATCCGTCGTTAAAAATCTTTTGGTCCTCTTTCTGCAAAATGACAATCTGCACGCAAATCTATTAAAAATGAATTTGTAGACATTAAGGATAGGGAGAAAAATCCCCTCCCTTTCTAAAACGTGTTTCAAAGGGACTTTACGACCTTTTTTTGATTTAGGCTTAAACGACAATGTTTGAACCCAAAACCCAAATTTAAAACTCCCTATTTTTGTATTTTCGGATTCTTCGTCCAGTCTATTTGACTAAACAACCCATAACCCTAAATGATAGGTACTGGAAACTATTTTATAAATAACCTCTGTGTGAGAATATTGAATTTTAGTTCAATGAAATACGCTGCTATTGTAATGAATTAATTGTCAACTTCTGTTTGTAAAAATAATATGAAAAAAAACTTCGTTTTCTTAAAGAGTTAAAGAGGCTGCGTCCCAAAGTCGAACCTTAAAACGTACAGGAATTAGGAGAGGCAGTTGGGGGGATGCCGCCCCCCAAACCCCTCGCTTTTAAAGACTCTTTTGTACAGTTTTTTTGTTTTGTTAATTAAAAGAGGGCCTTTCCGAAGGCAAGAGCGGGGGGTTAGCAACAAAAAACAAAAAACCTGTACAAAAGCCTCCGGTTTATGGGCCCAGCGCGCTTCCGCTGCGCCAAGCTGCTGTTATGCTTGTTATCAAACAAGTTATTACAATAGAAAATTTCACCAACGGCTTCAATTAGGAAATCAATTTAAATGGTTTTATTAACTTGCTTCCATCAAGCCTTACCCCCGCTTCAGTATAAATTCTTATGAACATTCCAGTATGTAATTCTGATCACATGTTTCCATGTTTATTTTCTCCCTTTCTGTATCAATAAATTCAAACTGACAAAATTACCTAATTTTACAAATTTTAAAAAGTTAGCAGCTAGCGGTTTCGATCCACCGACCTCTGGGTTATGGGCCCAGCACGCTTCTGCTGCGCCAAGCTGCTGTTAGTGTAAGAATTTTTCAAACAAGTGATGTTATTACAAGAGAAAATTTTACCTTCAATGGGGAAATGGGTTTTTCTAAGCTAGAAAATCGTGGGGTTAAGATTTTCCGACGAAACTTTCCAGGAAAATTACTCGGAGAATTCCGCGTCGAATGAGTCTTCGTACACCCAGATCCAATGTCGGCTGTGACCTGTAGGCGTGGCAGAAAAAAAGGGTTTCTGTCATTTTTCTCAAATAAAAATTTTACGGATTAAGACAGAATTTTTTGAAGCTTTCAGTCAGTCTCACCATGTCGAGCTGATCATTTTGATGTACTTGATGTTGAAATTCGTAACTTTTAACAACAAAAAACTTAACATGGGCTCTTATGGGGAAATGGGGTTTTTCTAAGCTAGAAAATCGGGGGGTTAAAATTTTCCGACGAAACTTTCAAGCAAAATTACTCGGAGAATTCCGCGTCGAATGAATCTTCGTACACCCAGATCCGATGTCGGCTGTGACCTGTAGGCGTGGCAAAAAAAACAAACAAAAGGAGAACATGAACTTTAAGTGGCTATGCGTGGTTTCTGGAAAACAGAGAAGGAGTTATCGGATCGATTTATTGCCCATGCATAAACCCTTGTTTTAAATGTCTTCTATGCATTTCTATCCCTTCGGTTTTTCGAGCTGAAATTTCGCGGATAAGCTCCTGGGCCCTAGGGGACCTTAACTTGTGAATTTCAGCCCAATCGGACAACGTTAAAGGGGGGCTGGGGTTGGGGGATCGAAACTTTCGGCCAGATTTTCCCCATGAAGGAAAAGTCGGAGGGGGATGAAATTTGGCAGGTTTCTTAGTTGGAGCTCGGGCTACGAAATGCATCCCTCCCCATCCCTCTGCGACCACTGGAACCGAAGATCGCTTAACATTGTCGTGGTTCGCCTCTTTAAAGAGGCACGAGTGTGCCTCCTTGATTTGAAATTCAATGTAAATTGAATTTAATCCCCGCGTATTACCAAAGAAGTAAGTGACTACTTACCCAATTTAATATTATGCGATACATCCCAGTACTACACCTTATATTTTCTTTTGGTTAAAGTAGTTCCTCACGAAAACTCCACCTTGCATCCTTCAAAATGTCTTAAGCAATTATGGAAGATTTCTTTTGTTATAAACATGTATTAAGCAGTCGAAAACATGAGAAAGATGTAATTTTAAGCCACACCTCTCTAACTGTTTCGGAAAGGAGTCCTTTGAAGTGTTGTCTGTTGAGTAATTTTCTCCTTCAATCTCCTAATTCTGTAAGTATGAGTCTTAGGAGACTTTAGTAAATAGTTCTAGCATAACGCATAATATTTCTAAGTATATATTTTGCATCATTATTCCAGGTATGCTTTTCATTATTACTGAAAGCTATGCCGATCCACTGAAAGAGGTTCTACTTGCAAGCAGAACGTTGAGCAAGTACCCCACCTATGCTGAGAAAGAGAAAAGATTTTCAACTTTGCATGAAGCTCAACTCATTGATGTTGCTATTGGCGTAGCACGTGGAATGGCTTATCTTAGTTCACTTAAGGTAGGAACTTATTTACTTAGATTAGTATCTTCGTTTGCATCACTAGCTATGGTTTGTATCTATTTCCCCCGGTCCTCGCGGGTGGTCATTCCATGTGGAGGTTTCTTCAATTTCAGTTCAGTTAGTTTCTTCTTTTGTGAGGGATGAGAGAGGTATTTTTTTTAAGTCACGACCATTCTTGTGACTCTAAATTTACTCTGCAAAATCTAATGTCTCTAGCTTGAATTACTACCACTTCTGCTACTACTACTACTAATAATAATAATAGTTCAAGGTGCCAAGCCCCCTGAAGCTAATAAAACTCTGTTTTCTCCTCCTCAACCGCAATCTGATCAAAGCTTCATTCTTTATCTCCTCTCCCCTAGTTCCAGTTCCTATTAAGTCCTTTTTTATAGCTTCTTTTCACCCTATTGTGGACGACCTGCTTTTCGCTTGCCACTAGACGCAAGGTAAAAAAGAATACTCTCTGGCAGTTTTTCACCCCTCGTCCTTAAACGATACCTAGCCATCTTCATCCTATTATATTATCCCTAGAAATTGGTTTTGAACCACATTTTTCAGCTTGCTGATTGATATAAGTTCTTTTAAACGACTACCTAACTTATTCTTTGACAACTTCTTTCAAAAATATTTTACAAACTTTGCTCAGCCTTCTGGGGTGCCCATGAATAATAAATACCCACTGTCATTAAGCTTCCAATATTCTAATCTTAGCTCGCAGACTGATTTTTAACTTTTTTCGCTTAAAAAAAAGGAATATAAAAAATTCTGCACCTTGGCTATTCTACTTTTTACATCTTCACTACATGTACCGTCTTTACAAATAACACTAATCGTGTAATTGAAGCTCTGCACTTATAGATTATCTTGTTACCTACAATTTTCTCTCTCCATTTTTCTAGTCTTAGTGACTTCTTAACATTTATTTTCAAACCTGTTCTTGTATCCTCAAACCTCGAAAGGTCCAAAAATGTGTTTATTTTTTCAATATTTTATCTAGCATACTTAATCCATGTGCATAATCTAAGTCTACTAGAGTTTTTATACTGTGTTCTCCTATTATATAGACCTTGCCGTTTTTTATTGGGACAAAGTCCATCAAAATGATCCATATAAACTGGGATAGGACACAACCCTGCTTAGCTCCTGACCCCACACCCTAGCGACTACTAACCTCATTCTCGTCAATAATCAATGCAACATTTTCTCCTTAAATAACAGTAGTCACTTTAATGTACTTATCTGGCACACAGAGCCAGTTACGGCTCTTAACTCGCTTAACTCTTTAAGTTAAGACTTCTTCAGCGAAAATATGACCTTCGCTGAAGCTTTACAAACAGCTAAATCGAATGTCAGTTTACAGTCAATAAATTTGAGGGCCAAAGGAATCTGATAATTCACATATTTTATTATTAATCTAAAAGTGAAGATGGCTTCTCTTAAAGCCTTATCCACAGCATCTCCTAGTCTAATAAGTATCACCATGCAAAGTCATTTGCTCCTTTTGAAATCAACCTACTGCATGTGTGATTGCCAAACTTAACCTTTCTTATGAAGGAGTTTAATTAAAGATTTTCCTAAAATCATTTAGCATTTCTCTTTTTGAAAAATCATATTTATAAGCTTCAGTAATATATCTTTAACTTCGTATAACCACTACATTATAAAAGCTCCTTTACCCCACTATCAGCACTCGAGGCTATATTGTTTTTAATCCTTTTAGTACTGGCTCTAACTCTTCTTTGCAAAATAAATCTTCCTTCAGTTACAAATTACCAAAAAAATGTCATTCTTTTCTGTAAAATTTTCTACAATTATGTCACGGCTCAATGCATTCCCAATGCTTACCATCTATCTTTAACACTTACTTTACCAGTAACTGATTGGTAAAGAAATTTTTTTTTGTCGTTATCTTAACATGCCAAGGAACATTTTATCATTATGGTGTATGGATGCATATTCGAGATCCTTGGCAATTTTATTCACTGCTTCCATTTTACTACTCATTAATTCACACAAATGTCCGCTACTTCCTTCGCTTTTTTTTTGCACGAACTATCACTCAGAAATTTTTTATACAATCTTTTTTTTTCTTCGGAAACTTTTGCTATTTTACTAATTAATTTCCTAAAATGTTCCGTCCGTCTTCTACAATGTCAAATCCTAAACTTTCCAGTTTTAAATTCAATTTTTTTTTGAAATTCGTCTCAAGTTCTCATCTTAGAGTCTATCAACGTCATAACTACCTGGACGATAGTTCACTTCCTATATTTCAGCTTGGTTAATTTTAGACGCTACTGGATGACGATATTTACTTTTAACATTCTTAATGAGACTCCTATATGCCTGAGGGTCCTATATCGATCCTTCAAGTCTTTGATGTTAAACTTCGACGTTAACTTCGATCCTTCAAATCTTTGATGTTAACTTATGGTCAATTGTATGGCAGCAGTATAGATTATTACTAGATTATTGTACCTGCAAAATTGTAGCAATCTTTTAGAATTGCTATTTTCCTTCCCTGCACCAATTTACCTAAATTAGGTTAACGTCTATCCCTATTTGTGCTAATAAAGGTGTTACAAACCCCTAATATAAAGCATTTTTTTCTGGCTGGGATCTTGTATAATTACTCCTGTAAGTTTATATAAACTTCAGACTAGATAATACCTCTTTAGTGGATCAGTTTTACAGGGTCATTTAACCGATGACTGCTACCTTGCACTTTATGGTCGTAAACTGATCAACTAGAATCTATTATTAACATACCCAACTTAAACAAGACTGACTACTCACTGTCTATGTACCCCATCCTTTCTAACAAGTTTTGCAAGTCCTAACAAGTCTAGTCCAAATGTCCGAATTCAATAGTCAAATTGTCAAGACAGTAGTTGTCTTTCAGACACGTTCCATCTTACATTTCTCATATTAATTAAGTCGTTGAAATATTTATTGCCTTAAGACGACCAGATAATTAGAAATTTCTGGGACATCCAGTTGAATGAAGTCTTCGTGCAAGCCTGGGCCCATCTTGGTCTCTACGTGGTATTCTACACTTTGCAGTGCATTCCTGTCAACAACCGTCAACCTCTTGCACAGGCAATCTCAACCATATTACATCTTACTTGTATATTCGTCCCTGTAAATATTATCTACAATGGGAAGAAACCAACGATAAATGCGTAGACATTAAGAGTTTTTTTTTGGCACAAGAAGCCCATCAAAAAAATAAAAAAAAATTGGGGAGAATTATGTATTAATCAAAGTCCGGTGTTTTGTTGTGTTGTTTACTAGGCTATTATTTTTTGTGCGAGTTACTCCTCAGGGTAACCCTGCAGCACTGTTTGTAGTTCTTGCTAGGAAAACTTGTGAAAGGTAGCTGTTTTGGTAATAGAGACGGAGGAAGGAATTCATGACATAGTGGAGACTCAAAATCTTCTTAAATCATTTTTCTAAAGTTTTTCTTAATGAAAGTAAAGAATGGTGATAAAGTTTAAAAATAAAATTGTCCTAAATATCTAGTGGACTTCAACCTCTAATTTCTCCACTCTTTTTGAAAAAAAAAGTCAATATATTACCAATAGTAATCATATTCAACATGATATTTACTAAGCTTTGGTGTAAAGAGTGTGTCTGGGGGGGGTCAAGCTTTTGTGCACATGAACAAAATTATTGGGCTGTAATTTAAATTTTAGTTATGTTTGAATATTCAATAGAAACTTTCAATCAGCTGTAGTTATTTGCAATAATGTTTGAAAAATTTTTTTACTTAATAATTGGTGTGTAATGGGTTGGTTTCAAATAATGCGAAATGAAAATCTTTCTGCGGTTCTTGGTCTTCTAGACAGCCGACGCAATTACATCCCCCCTATTTTGTGGGCTCCCTCTTTTATATGAGTTTCCTATATCGTTTATCTATAAAAAAGTCTTTGTGTTCCGTTTTGTTGTATCTGTTGACATGTTTGAATAAATTCATTGTTAGGTAATTTGTGTAAAAAAAATGTTTTATAATTATTGTAAGTTCTTATATTTCTTATAATTTTTTTGGGGGCTCTTTTTGAATTAAATTAAAAAAAACTAGTTTTTTTTTAAATGAAAGTAAGGAGCGACATTAAAACTTAAAATGAACAGAAATTGCTCCGTATATGAAATGGGTTGTCCCCTCCGCAATCCCTCGCTCTTTACGCTAAAGCTTTTAATTGTTTTAAAAAGTAGAATTGTGGCAAAGAGTCAAACTTTAGCGTAAAGAGCGAGGGATTGCGGAGGGGACAACCCATTTCATATACGGAGTAATATCTGGTCGTTTTAAGTTTTAATGTCGCTCCTTACTTTCAGTTTTAAAAAACTAGTTTTTTTTTTATTTCTGAACGTTTTTGAATTAATGCATGTTTGATTTTGGCTCTCCGCACATAAATTATTGAAAAGGAAATTTGTATATTAACTTTTTTGGCTAAATGGCTTTCTCTTAGTTTTGATCAGACGATTTTGAGAAATAAGGGGTGGGGAAGGAGGCCTAGCTGCCTCCTGAATAAATAGTTGAAATTACTAAAAATACTTTAGCATAAAGAGCGAGGTATTTGTCTCCTCCTAAATACCTCGCTCTTTATGCTAAAGTATTTTTAAAACCCCTCATATGCGTAATAATCTCTGTTCGTTTTAAATTTCAATGCTATTCCTTACTTTCAATTGAAAAAACGTTTTCATGTTTATTTTTTCATTGTTTTTTTTTTTTATAATAATGCTAGAAAATCCTGCGCCCTTTTCATTGAATTTTTCTTCCCCCATGACAAATTCCTCCAAGGAAATATCCTCCCACATAGCCCCGTCCGATCAACCCCGCCCCCCAAACCAAAACAATCCCCCTGAAAACGTCTGTACACTTCCCCATAACCATTACTATATGTAAACACTGGTCAAAGTTTGTAACTTGCAGCCCCTCCCCCAGGAATTGTGGGGGAGTAAGTCATTCCCAAAGACATAGCTATTATAGTTTTCGACTATGCGGAACAAAATGGCTATCTCAAAATTTTAATCCGTTGACTTTTGGAAAAAAAATGAGCGTGGGAGGGGGCCTAGGCGCCCCCTTATCACTTAATCTTAATCCTATCCTTTGATCACTTAAAAAGAGCACTAGAACTTTTCATTTCCGTAAGAATGAGCCCTCTTGCGACACTCTAGGACCACTTGGTCGATACGATGACCCCTGGGAAAAAGAAGAAGAAAAAAAAAAAACCAAACAAATAAACACGCACCCGTGATTTGTCTTCTGGCAAAAAATACGAAATTCCGCATTTTTTTTTAGATAGGAGCTTGAAATTTTTGCTAAAGGGTTCTCTGATACGCCGAATGCGATGGTGTGATTTTCGTTAAGATTCTATAACTTTTTGGGGATGTTTCCCCCTATTTTCCAAAATAAGGCAAATTTTCCCAGGCTCGTAACTTTGGATGAAAAAGACTAATTTAATTGAAACATATATTTAGAATCAGCGTGAAAATTCGATTCTTTTGATGTATCTTTTAGCATCAAAATTCTGTTTTTTAGAGTTTCGTTTACTATTGAGCCGGGTCGCTCCTTACTACAGTTCGTTACCACCAACTGTTTGATTAAATCTTTTAAGGATCCCAACGATGAAATTTACTTCTGTAGAAGCTATCACAAGTAATTTTTACTCGAAGTTGGGAATAAATTGTCACCCGTATCTTCTGCAAAAACATTTTCATTATTAGATGTAAGCCATAATTATTACAAAAAAAGAAGAAAAAACAACCGAGAAATTGTGTTGTTGGTTTTGAAAGAGGGGAGGGGGCTGCTGGGGCTTAGGGGTCCACCTTATGCTTTCACTTACCTGTTACAGTTGTAAGTAGATGGATTCACTATCTTAAATCATACACTAAGAACAACTATCTTAGTTTTTTTTTTATATTTTCTCTGAAAAATGCCTTAAATTTCAACGTGAAGAGTATTTTAGAAATTGTAAATTCCCATGTGTTTTATCACGTCTATTTACTAGCATTAAAATTATAATTAAAATTATAAATCAGTTTCGCACTTGGGGTATCTTTTTGAAACATCTGGATATTGCAGATGCTCTAATGAAAACGTCCATCCTTACACTTAGATGAAATGAGTCTATGTTCCGATAATTTTGATGTAATAATTATTGGTTTTTCTTACTGCTGTTAGAACTCAATGTCCTCTTCTTGTTTTTTTTTCCTTTATTCTGTTACTCCGCAGTGTAACGTACTTTTTGGGACTATTTGCGTCATAAGTAAATAAAAAAGACAACCAAGGGACAGCACTGCGGTGGGGTGGCCTTTAGTGAAACTGACGAGCCAACGGGTGGTAAACTCTAATATGTGAGACAAAATTCACGTAAGCTACAGTGGTAGCTTATCAGGGACATGACCAAAATATCGGAATTATCGAGATTCGCTTGACATTTGAAAGACTTTCGCGATCTCCCTTTCTCATCTGCAGCGTCTGATGCTCAAGATAAGGGCTTGTCAACATATTTTCAGACTATACAAAATTAGTGAAACTTTTATTTAGTATTAATAGTCAAGGTCAACATCATATTATTTTAACCTCCAGCTTATTCCTGGATTTTGTATTGACCTGCAAAAGAGTTAAATATCCACTTATGCAAGGGGAAGTACAAGCCAAATGGCCCCGATAGCTCAAAAGAAAGCATGGAATTTTTAATACAAATGACATTTTGCATACCAAAAGTGATATAACGATTTTTTCTGGAAATATGTCACACACTGGGGAGTCATTCTAACTTATTATGTACTTGACCTGGAATTTCATCATCCTCCAACAACACAAAAGTAGCTTCTTGTTGAGACACCTCTGGAAAAAAGTTTAATTACAGGTTCAAAGGCTTGAATATCTTTATTAATCACCTCTCTCCTATTATGCACGATTTCGGTCGATTTCGGCCTTTGAGTTTTCGGCTTTGATGGAAAGGTGTTCAATCATGTCAAATTTTCCGAGATTCACATTATGGCACTAATTTGGTGGCTTTAACATAAAGCCAGGATATTATTTTTGAGGGAAATAATGTGAGTTTCATTACCTTGGAGTTATAAATTCAGCTAATTTTGCTGATGAAAAATGTCCGAAAGATAATCTACCGATGGATTTAGGTCCAATCATTTATTTATATAGTAAACTCATGGCATCCTTAGATTTTTAAGAATTCTTCGATATCGTTTTTTCATTCAGACACAGCTAATAGCATTTCCTTTTGATACCCATCTTACTGCAGTGAGCAGCTTAGAATAGAAAAACTTCGTCTATAGCTGTTTGAAGATACAAGTAGAGAGAAAAGCATATTTTTGTATTTGAAAATTGTTAACAAAAAGTCGAGGACCTCTTGTAAAGATTGGAAGAGTGTTCGTAGCAAGGGTGAATCGGGGATTAATGCGTTGCATTCATTTGTTTGTGGTGCAAGCTTTTTAAATTATATCTGAAATCCCAACAACGATCCATGCATCTATCTGTACACACTCCATACAAATTGTTCCAAGGTAAAGACATTGCTTTCAAAGAATGACCTTCTTTGAAAGACAGTGGCTTTACCCATCGTAGTAGTTTTTCGCTCTTTCTGAACATATGAACCAAGATTGGTAAATATAGGTACTACACTTTAACATATACTAAGAGCTGGCATATCCTTCCCCAACTTAAATGTTAGGGAATAAGTAGAAGTGGGATGAGAAAATAACTCACTTTTATTTACTAGAATGTCACACACACCAAAAACTTGAATTATTAGAAAACACACTATCAACTGGTTGCAAAGCATATAAACACAAAACCCGTATACGGGTTTCTTTTGTTGGTCAGGGGGACGTCGACATAACACTGTACCATTAGATTCAAAGAAAACTCAGAGCTTTCAAAACGCAGTTGAAAATGTTTATATACAGGAGAACCAAAGCATCTAGTGTGTTTAATACAAATGATACAGTGTATTTATCAAACATGCCCTCCCTGAGATGAATGGCCATCGTCACATCCCTCCTGGTCAAACGCATAACAAACGAAGTAAAGAAAAATAATACTAAACTTCAGAAGTGTGAAATTCTACGTTCCTTCTCTCCTCTCCTCTCCTTCTTCTCTTCTTCTCCTCTATAATTGATGTCCGCATTTCTAGGATACCAGATCAGTTTGGCTAAAGATCCATTGCCATCCATGTACCTCCAGATTGAACCATCAAAATAATGGGTTTAATAACCCTTGCAAAAGGGTTTTGTTTTCAAAGAAGAGGATCCGCGAGATAGCAGAAAAGTCATGAGCAGAAGTCATGTAATTACAGGGAAAATATAGACGAGGAGTGGGGATAAAGGACCTAGCGTTCAATCTTCGCCTGCTATCCCAAGGGGAAATATATATACCAAACCACCCACTAATGAAAATGAAAATCTCAAGAAGAGACAAAAATCTTATGGGTTTTAGGTCATCAACTACAAGAATTTTATAGCAAGATTAAAGAAGTAAACTTTCTCATCCACTCAAATTTATATTTGAGAGAGCCAAATTGAGTTCTGGTATATTAGACGATGCTACGTGTCAAAAGACACTGACTACAACGGCCTCTTATCCTCCATCGGTAGAAACAAATCCACATCTGAACTAAAACAGAACTTGACTCTTGGTATAGCTTAAAATTTCTCAGGATAAAAGATACGACTTCACAGGAATGATTGAGAGGCAAATCTCAAGGAAGCATGAAGTAACTTTTTCAGGGTCCTACTACTTAGGACGGTCATACAGGGAATAAAAGTCGATACCAAAAGAGGGTAAGAATGGGATATGAAGCTACAGAGTAAAGGTTTGGTGAGAATAGGTAATTACTGGCAATCGAGGATAGTGTCACCCAGGTGCCGTAAGAAATTAAGCGGCATATGTTTGGGAGGGGTAATTTCCTAGCACTTGGAAAAAGGAGGAAGTACAAAGGGAAAGTAAGGGTAATAGATGGCCGTTACTAGTGCCCTATTCTTGGAAATTAAGGTAAGAACATGTTTCACTTCATGGCTTTTTGTCCTGATTTACCAGATTTAAGAAAAGAACTATTTTCTTGCAGTTTATTGTCAATTGAGTAGTTGGGCCTAGTAATGGGGTCAAAATGTCATAGGTCCATAAAAAATATTGCAAATTATACTAAATTGGGAATGATCCCGAGTGAACTATAGCTTGAAGTGTTTTATTTTTCCTTTTTGTAGCCATGGACCATGTGGATTTAAAGCATTTAGTACCCATCTATCATGTATGCGACATTTTGTGTAATTTTGCGAGTTAGTTTTTTGGTATAATCTGTTTTATTATGTTTGTTTCTCTTTTGCAATTGTTATGTTTTTCATGTTTATTTTTATTTACCATATTTTGTTACCCAATGTGTGTTATTATCATGTGCTATTATTTTGTGTCATTTTTTTTGCAATGGTCCAACGTAGCTTCTGTTGCAATAAATATATATCTGTCTGTTTGCCAAATAGATAGAAATTCTCACTATTTTGCAAAATTGATTCTACCAAGTAACGGCGAAATTACTATTACATAAACATTGAAATTTTTTTTATTCCAACCATAATAGCTACGTATCCCTTGCAGTTGTTAATAGAAACTTATTGTAGTAGTTTAAACGAAGTCGAAATGTAAAGTCTTCGAAGCCATCTCCATAAGACAAACGATGCCAATGGTTTTAAGTTATAGTAGCTAGTTACAGGTGTTTTTGGTCACCAGCAAGCTTCTGTTGTGTCTGATCAAGGATCTTTAACTAATGGGCAAAAAGGGTTGTTGCATTCAGGTGTGAGAACTAAGGTCTTTGGGTGAAAAATTAAATACAGATAATCAGGGCCTTTATCGTAAAGATAAGTCCTAAAATTTGGTTTTTAAAACTGTAGATATTAATATGATTTCTTCTATAAACACTCATAAATGTTTCAACCAAATTTTTATGTTATGTAATTGATTTTTCACCTCACCTTTGATGCGATTCTTCGGGCTTTTAGACATATTTCCGAGTAATAACTCCAACAGGAGATGTGCCATGTCATTATCAGGTGTGCTTTCATTAAGCAAGGATGATGATGGCCTGGCACAGGTCCTGTTGAAATTATCCAGATCTTTGTGCTATTTTGTTTTTTCTGACAGGGCATATTGAGGTAAATTATATAATTTATCTGCCATATCCGCTTTGTGTTCAAGCACGTAACGTATATGTAAAATTACCGACATTTTAAACTACTTTTTTGTTTTCAGATCATTCACAGAAGACTTTGTGCCCGGAATATCATGATTGCTGACGATTTCGTTCCTAAAATAACAGGTTTCACTCCAGAGCATCCTCAGACACTTTTAGACAAGCCTGATTATAGGCGCTGGCTGGCACCTGAGACTTTAAGATCTCTTCTACACCCACCCAAATCTGATACTTGGTCTTTTGGTGTTTTACTTTGGGAAATCTTTACGCTTGGTCAGTACTGTTGATTACTTACAAGGTTTATCGAAACTCTTGATTCTTAGGGAATGATATAAGAAAAACTATCCATCCTGTGGAACTGAATATGCTCAATCTAAATTTCTAGTCAAAGTTCAAAGTCGAATTTAGTCAAGTCAAATCTTGAATCCCTACTCAAAGAATCCTCATAAAAGGAACATAAAAGGGTACAAAATGAACATGGTCACCACTCTGTGGCAAGAACCAATTGTTTTGGCCGCAAGAGACCCATGTGCTATTAGGCGCACTTTCTGAGATAGCTAATCAACTTAGAAACTATCAAAAAATTGTTTATTTATTTCCTCAGTCTTGGAAGCCATAATCTTAATTTTAGAACCTGGTAGCGCATTTTTTTATAAACATACGTCCAAGTCGATGCAAAGTAAACACTTAGTTTTCTACACCTAGTTTTGATCTTCGTTTGGCTGAGTTGCCTCACCTGAAGCGTTCTTAGTTTATGTAGAGTGGTGAATAGCTAGCTAAGCACCAACTAATAGGGAGTGGACTCGGTGAATCTTTCTGTTATTGGAGGTGCCAAAAGCATCGAAATGTGCACTTGTAGGCTCAAATTTCTAATTTCATAAAATCTGGTCCTAAACCAACTTCATGTAGGTACGGAAGAAGGAAAGAGGATAGGAGAAGTCCCCTATAACCGAGGAATATCTTTGAACCAAGTCAGTAATTCGGATTATATTTCCCTCTTGCCTCCGAAATATTTAAGTGTAACATAAAAGATTACATTCATTTGTTTACCTGCACAGAAGGAGGAGGAGCTTTAGGGAGTCCTTCACAAAAAAAAAATTTGAAGAACTTCCCTTGAAAAATGAGAAAGGACCCTAGTTTACATTTTTAGTATTTCAGACAACTCCCCTCTCCTTTCCCGAATGTATTTCAAGGGGTGAATTTTTCAGAGATGACTAAAGCCTTAGAAACATTGTTGTTCGAATATTAAACATGAATGTAAAAAAAACAGATTTGTGGGTGGGGATGCCAGGAACCTTCATCATATTTAAAGGAGCCACTGATTAGACAGTTTGTATTTAAAACTTTAAGTTAAAACGATACCTGTCACTAACTTGCTGTTAGAGTAGAAGCCTATGGGATTTTTATTTTGGTAGGGAGGCATTGAAGGTCTCAGAACTGGATTTTCAGTGGATTCTGAATTGGACTTTCCGTGAAAGGTGTTTCTGATAGATAATCAGATGAATAAAGTATATTTTCACAAGCGAAAATATCCTATTGTTGTTGTATTTGTCAATTACTATAGGGGTAAACGAACTCTTTGATTCATGGAATGTTCCACTATACTCTTTTTTTTGTTTCTAGGTGGGACTCCATATGCTGAAGTTCGTTCGCAAGATGTTCCAAATAGAGTTATACGTGGTTTGCGACTAACGCAGCCTTCTAATATTTCTGACGATTTGTTTCAAATTATGCTGCAATGCTGGCAAATTGACTTGGATGAGCGACCTGCATTATCAGATCTAGTGGAAATTTTGAGCCATGCTTTTGACCAAGCACGGGTAAGTTTTTTCTCGTTGTTGTGTTCTTTCTCATGTTGGCTATTGGAAAACAAAACGTATTCTCTGTACAACTACTGGTCCTTCGATTCAGACGGTTTCTTCCTTTTTATTGGAGAATGTGTTTAGATCTTGTATAGCCGAAGTGTATTTAATTACTCTATACGGCGTCTTGGTAGGGAAAAAACAAAAGAAAATGGGGGAATTTTATTCTTTTTAAGTTTGAAGCTGTATTTTCCATTCTACTCTTTACTATTTGTAAGTTTGTGTATGTACTATTGTTTGCTAGGTACTTATTCTGTTATATTGACCCCACTCAAGAAGTGAAGTAAGACTAATCTTAATGAAATATGCCAAAACATGATGCAAATATAATTCTTTGGAAATAAATTTGGGCTTTATATTTGCACATTTGGGGGATTCTTTAACCTGTCACTTTTTTTCCATTGACTGTAAGCTAATTGTCTCTTAATACAGACAGACGAAACCGGCTTGTCCTCGAGTTTTAGAGCACGGTTCTTGAGTGGGGTTGCTATAACAGATAAGTACCGATGGCTGATGAGCCACAGTCTTGTCTTGCCAGCCCTGACTCTAGATTAATAAAAAGTAAATTCTTTTACAGCAGTTATAATCGGTTCACATCATTCTTTAGAGCCAGTGTATTTAATATGCTGGTTTTAAAGCATGTCCAAAATCTATTTGCTGATTACTGAGAAGAAAATGAAAACACCGGTTTCAAATACTACCTTTAGTTCTTCAAAAACCTGCAATAAAATAACAAAATTCGGGTAATTTAACCTCACAAATCTAACAAGGAATATAAGAAGATAAGATCATGCTTATGAAAAACCCTTGAGATCTACTATAAACAGAACTTAATTAATTTCTAGAAAAAAAGGACCAAGCATAATCTAAAACCCATAAAGTTAAGTACGATTTTTAAGCATTAAGACTTTCTTGCAAGATGTCAAACTATATCCTATGAAAGTTGTCTTTTAGGCAATCCCTGTCCTTGTAAAAGGCGTTAGAAGTAGTCGAGTCGTCAGTGAGACGCTCGCCCATTCTCTGTTTGTTTTTCAAGGCCAAATTTGCCCACGAATCTTTCTTTCTCACAAAAACAGTTCTGATCGAAGCATTGAAGTCTCTAATAACAAAGAGAAAATCTTTTTTCAGAGTTACGTCAACTAGACTCTGTCGTTGGATGGGAGACTCCGAAGATAGAACCTTTTAAATTCTCCATCTCGTTTACTACAGCTTGGAGCTTAGACTTGAATCGTATTGAATGGCGATCCATTTGTTCTTATCGAAATCAGTCGAGATGGGTGCGGCGTAAATATTTGATTTTTTGTCTTTCGTTGTTATTCTTGTCTTGTTTTTCTGAGCCTTTCCTTGCTAGTAATAAGGAGGTATGCCTAAGAAAGTTCCGCTGTGCCCTAGTCGTATTTGTTTAGCCTATTTTGGACTAGACCTATTTTCCTCGTTTATCAGGCGTTCTAGTATTCTGGATTCCAATAGACAAACTCGATTTTTACATATGCATAGTCTCCGAAATGGCAGTGTTCGATGTTATCAAAATGATTCTATTCATTTTGTTCCCGGTCGCCAAATCATTGGTTGCATTGAACGGTATCGATGTCCATGTTACAGTATCAATATGGACGGTAGATATCATCCTGTGGTCTTCTTCTGTTATTCGGGATGCGTTAGCTATGGCTTTCATTTTAGATTGCTTTTCATGCACTTTGGAACAGAGGGTCAAAGAACAAAGGATTGTGACTAATTGAAGGAACGTGATAAGTCATTTTCTCTACTCAATGCAGGATTCAGTTTTATATATTACGAATAAAATGCCTTTTTGGTTTTCTCCAACACCAACAACTAAACCCACTGTTGAAACTGGGTTTGTGACTGTCAGGACTTATCCGTAGACCCATGCGCCCTGCCCAGTGTACATCATAGAGGTCTTCTACCTCCTCTGTCTGAAATTCTGGTCCATAGGTCTGTGCTTTATCTACATTTAATGACCCTAAGAAACCGGGTCCTGTGTTGATCCGTACCTCCCTACCTGGAGGTACCCTACATACCTGTGGCATGGTTCACTATGTGCCCCCCTGGGACTTACTTCTGGAGAATGCCTAATAATAGCTCGTTTAACTTTTGTATACTTAAAAAAAGTTGGACGTTATATTTGGTTACGCCTTGGAATATTTGGTTTCTTATTTTGCGCTGCTTGGTCTGCCAGAATCAGCTGAGTCATCAGGTCATCAATCTGCTGGTGTTAGCTGCTGCATGAATTACCTAGTGTTATTTTTCTGGTCCAAGTAAATCATTAGTTGTTCATTCGTAGACATGGTCGTGACAGATTTTTTTATTTGTGTAATCGTCGTCAAATTTCAAAGGACACATTGCCGAGCAATGTTTAGAAACAAAATGTCAAATGCTACTCTCTGCGATCGAAGCAGTTTGAGCCCTCTTAATATTTGTAAACAAGTTAGTTGCTCAGAAAAACTAGGTGTATTGAGGTGTAATGCAGATCTAAATATTCTGAGGATAGAAAGAAGATTCTTTAAGAAACAGATTACAGAAAAACAGAATAAGTTCTTAAAATTTATGCATAGGTGTCCGAATTGAGCTGCATAAAAATGGCGTATAAAAACTTTTTTGTTTGACTGTCGTAGGGAACGACCTTATCTGAAAGCATCAACAATGTGGGATGAGGGAAAGCATGGGTGCCAAAACAAAAGTGCAGGGTTATTGAAATACTCGGAGGAAATAATTACTTTAGTCTACTCGTAACTCATAAGATGCTTGACAATTTTGTACATACATTCATGATTGGATCTCTAAAAGACATGCTCACATCTTCCATGACATCCTTCGACTTAGCTATTCTGAAAGAAGGATCAGTAAAGTAATTTAGACTAGGATGGGCGAAATACGATTGAATATACATTGCCGTGCTGATCTCCCCTTTAAGCGCCAGTGAACAAATGTGTTTTGGCAATTATTTCGGAAGCTATATACGATTTATAGACATAACAGCAACGATATATGTGTTGATTTATTTTTAACATCGGCACGATATTATCCAACTTTGGTGTGCATAATTTTAAATACAGATTTTTAAAATACAGTCATTTTCCCTAATCGCTTATTCCACTACGCTACAAATATTATTCTCGAGTAGTATTTGCAGCGCCATATACATTCGTTAGTCTTAAAGTACATCATCAGTGCTGTGCAGATCTCTCAGGTAACAAGCAGGATAGCGAAGGGAATCCGCAACAAGCGCCGTAGGTATCTGCTGGTATTTAGTTACTCTTAAATTGTGAGGAATAGGTAAGTGGGTCCTGACGCATTTCTTTTTCCTGAATATCTATGTAGCCTCTTCTGTGAGGTGATCGATATTGCTAGCAAGCAGTATTTATTCAGCTTCAATTTTTTGTGCTTGAATTAAGACTTATTGGAAAATTAATAACCTGTCCTGCTTGTAACGAATGGTGCTTGCTAATTGATTGAGTGTGGAATAGATAGGTCAGTGCCATTAGCATGGCTGGCAGCAGCTATGTTTATTTGCCGGTAATGAGCTTTACAGAAATGATGTTGCGATATCAGGAAAATGTGGTGAAAGATGGAACAATGAATACGATGAAGTTTTATTTTTATTTTTTTTTGCTATCGGTGAAAAATCGAAAACCTGAATGAGATACCTGATAGTTTACAGGAGCTATAGGTGAATGAAAAATGTAGTCAAGTATCTTATAGATGTCTTTTTTTATCTTGATCAAGGCTATGAGATTATGAGCACTCCGGCCTTACTTATGTTTCTTATCTTGGTTCAGGGTCATGAAGATTTTTAATTTACCTCCCCCCCCACCCCTTGGCATTGCAATAGTAGAAAAGTCTATTAAGGACCGTGACCCAGACGTAACAATAAAGCTGTCCATGCTGCAAAGAGTGTCAGTTTGAGGATTCTACCGATTTTGCCATGTCATAATTTAGTTTTTTTTCAATAATTCAGGTCCATTTTAGATTCTTTTTGGGTTATTCCGCTTTATACTTTAACTTGAAAACACATGTTCTATTTAATCACGGTCACAGTAATAGTTGCAACCTAGTAAGAGCAAACCACGGCCCATAGTAACCGATAGTTTAAAAAGCGGTTTTGAAATGTATTTTCAAATATAATAATAATGGTTAGTATTGCCAGTATCTGGAAGTTACTTCCCATTTGAAGAAACTGTGAAGTAACATTTATTTAAGGTTAAAGTATTTATTTTCAGTGCATAATTTTTGGGCTACTAACTGGCGTATTAGTTTGTAATTGATCAGGAGATTCTAATTAATTTGTATTGCTGCAAACTTAACATATCTTTACTTTAATTCATCTTTTTAAAGTCTTTTTTTTTCTAGGAATATGTTACGTTTGACCTAACGCCAAATTTCAAATATGAGCCATATCAAACAGACAAAGAGTTCAACAGATAGTCAATGTCTAACGAATTGAGTCTTCCACAATTAAACTTTAGCCATAGGCCTACTTAAGAAGTTGTTATGTTTTAGAGAGGTTATTTTAATTGTCTACAATCACTATGTATTTCAATCCGTCCTCTAAATAGATCTGGTTGTATTTTAGTGTTTTTATGTGTCTTTAATAGTGTTGCAGAGCAACACTATTGCCTTAGCAGTTGTAGCTGTAGTTTTTTTGTTTCTTTATGAGCGGTCTCTAACTCCAACTGGTAAGAAATGTAAATCCTAAATTTTACCTGGGTATAAGAATACAAAAAAAAACAAACAGATAAACTTCAGTGAAAGTTTGTAAAACATCCAGCAGTTTTTGAAGAAAAAAAATATTATGATTATTACTGCGTACATACAGAACAATTCAGAAGTTGTGTAATTGCTCGTTGACCTTACAAAGAAGCACTTATATTAATCATAACGCATCTGTAAGAAGTATAGGGAGCGTGTACAGTTGTACCCTGTGAGATATAGTTGCATGAGACGTATTTTGGTCTGTTACTATGACCCACGGGTCGCAGGGGCTACAATAATTCCCGGGGTCATGGGGTCGGATGTCTAGTTCGAAACTTGGCTCACTGAATTTCTTGTTTTACTTCATTCACTTTTCATAATCCCTTCTTTGCATTTACTTGAGAGAACACGAATAAAGAAGAGCAGCAATCTACAGGGTTATCTGAAAAATTAAACAACTGGGAAGTCGCTGTTGATTTAATAATTTGAACTGCACTTTTGTGCTTAGCACAAATTACATCTCTCCCTCCTTCGCTTTCTTTCTTTCTCTCTCTCTCTCTCTCTCTCTCTCTCTCTCTCTCTCTCTCTCTCTCTCTCTCTCTCTCTTTTTCTTTCCCTTATTTTGTTTCACTTGAAGCAATGAAATTGCTTGTAAGTAAGAATTGTTTCTTTTAATTTCAAATTGTAGGTACGTGTATTCTATGTGTTTTACTAAGGAATTATGTTGGCGTATTAATTAGAAACTCTGAATCTTGTATCATTGCATCTCAGTTAAGTTAATCAACAGAAATCTAAATGTTCTATTTTGTTTACTTTTTTTTACGTATTATCTTGTTTTGTCAGTTTAGCTTTCCTTTTGAAACTGTTTTTTTGAACTTTTCAGGATAAAGACAGGAAAGAAAACTATTCCTGTACAAGTTACTTTACGTCGCTTTCTGTTCGAAATTCCGAAGTAAATTCCTAATTTAAGCTCTTTATTGATATCGAACACCTTATCACTTGCTAATGTATTAAAAAACATTAAAGAAAGCTTTTATTACTAGTTACCGTTTAACGCTTGTTAAAGAATTTCGTAAGATGAAGACAGATGTTTTTTCTATTAGCTTCTGACCAACTATTAATTCTAACTTATACTATGATACATTTTTTTACTTAGTTCAATGAACAATTGAACTTTACTAAGCCGAGGGCTTTGGAATACCTTTAAAGCTGATTACAAGACGTTAGATCCTCCATCCCGCGTGACCTTATGACCAAACTAGTTGACAGGATTTTTGGAGGATTTTTGGAGGATTTTAGAAGATGGTGAGAAGAGCTCTAGAGCTGGGTGGGCATTATTTCTCCACACTCGGATTTGCTCTTGCACCCGAGATGTTTTAGACTCGATTTGTGATCTAGTTTGCGATCACTATTAGTTTTAAAAACATTCCTTTTCCATCTTTTTTGCTAAATTGATTACTGTTGCTATTGCATTCAGAACAACCGCCTTTTTCCCTTGAAGTTTCGTTTCCTTTTTGAACATACTTTAGCTCAACAATGGTTAATTTTTTCCCTTTTTTAGTGTTTATTTGATTTTTTTTGTCTGTTTCGTTCGTGTATTTTTTTGTTATTTTGTATATATAAAATAAGAGCTTTTGACTACCTTTGAAAATATGTTTTTTTTTTTAAGAATAAAGACTAAAAATATATTTTATTGTCATCGGAGTATCATTAATTATGCCACTTCCTAGATCATGGTTGCAGCAACCTAGTTTAAGGATGAATCACGGCCCATGGCAGAAATAGCCTGAAAATTTTAAAAAACGTGTCAGATGAAAACAAAAAATAGACATTTGGAACGGCCTTGGATGAAAAATCTAAAGAGGAAATTTACATTCCCTTGGCTTGAATAACAGGGAAAATCCCTTGGCTTAAACAACAAGGGAAATAACTTTTCTAGATGAGGATCGTCATCAATGTTTTCTTCTTTTTTTTTTATTAATTCTGTGGATCCATTCTCTTAAATCTTCTTTTTATATAATCAACATACAAATGACGACAATTCACACTGTCAAAATTCTGGAATTGAGTAGAATGATCGACAGTTTGGTTATTTGAAGTCTAAGTTAGTCATAATTAATTACACGACATTTTCTTTATTTTACTTGGAAAGTTAGCTCGAGAAAAAACAAAAATAAAGAATATTACCTAATTCATTCAATATATCAATATTTGTCAGCGGTACCATGTGATTTCTGGTTCTTTCTGACGTTCCCCGTTTCTTGGAAGCGAGAATTCTCTGAATTGTGAAATCTCAGCTTCAACAACTTTTCTAGGTCATCAAACTGTTTAGGTACTTTAACCACTTTTACCTGTATTTTCTTGAGTATACCACGTTTTTTAGGAGCTTCAACAACCACTTCCAATCCAGATCCGAAAATTTTTGTGTGTACCGGGTAATTTTAAACCTCGTCCTTTCCGTTAAGTCTTCGGTATTGTTAATCCTTCACCTTTAGCGTTAGAAAATAAGTTATTTTATAAATTTCTTTCCAGAATATGTACCCAATGCAGCAGCACCACTTTTTAGAGCAGCTTTACCTGTTGCAGTGGCTAATGGTATTAAAATGGAAGTGAGCCACCATTTTGAATCAGTTGATGATAAGATATAATTATATCGACATCTTTATTCTTTATTTCTCCTTGCTCAAATTGCTCAATTTGTTTTCCTTTAAGCAACCGTTTAACAGGTTCTTTACCAACAATAATATATATATATATTTTTTTTTTAATTCGGCAATTTTTTTTTTCCTAAGACATCTCTTAATATTTACTTTTTGAAGAAGAGAAAAATGAATTGTGTATTCAATAAAGGCAGCTTTTTTTATTGATTCAGATTTATCGAGAAGAGATAAGAATGGTATCTTGGATGATTTTGAAGAATTTTTTCGTAGTATAAATCAATATCACATCCTTTTTTCATTCTTATATTTTTCAATCTTTGTCACCTGTCTTTTATGAAGTAAAAGCTTAACAGGTTCTCGTTCATTCATTTTTGTTTGCGTTACTCGCACTTCACATTTTTGTTTCGCATCGGAACTCGCTTTAATTATTTTTTTTGTTGAAATTTTCCTAAATTTATATTTTATAAATAAATTTACATTTATATTAAAAATTCTAAGGTAAGGATTATTGTAATGCTCTTCAAAAAACTTCAAAGGCTTGATTTTCGTAACCTTTCTTAAATTCTGTTAAGCGTATATCCAAGTTCGATTTGAACTTCAGGGATTCATCGTTAGTTTTCAAATCAATTAGCAAAATCCATGATTGTTTGTTACTTCATTAAATTAATGAGGGGGGGTGAGTCATTGTTTAGGTGGTGGTAGGGTAGATTCCTAAAAAAACACATTTTAATGCAGAAAGCGCTTATTCTTCACTACTCCCCAAACACATGGGCCCCTCCCTCAACACGCTATAGCTTCAATTTTCTTCTAAGTTCTTTAAGAACTACTGCTCAAACACGTGGGTCCCTCCCTCAACACGCTATAGCTTGAATGTTTTCCCAATTTTTCAAGAACTACTGCTCAAACACATGGGTCCCTTCTTCAACACGTTATAGCTACAATTTTTTCTCCATTTTTTAAGAACTACTGCTCAGACACATTTGGTCCCTCTCTCAACATGCTATAGCGTCAATTTTCTTCTAAGTTCTTTAAGAACAACTACTCAAACACGTGGGTCCCTTCCTCAACACGCTATAGCTACAATGTTCTTCTAAGTTCTTTAAGAACTACCGCCCAAACACATGGACCCCTCCCTCAAAACGCTGTAGGTTCAATTTTCTCCTAAGTTATTTAAGAACTGCTGTTGAAACACATGGCTCCCTCCCTCAACACGCTATATTTAGAATTTTTTTCAATTTTTTAAGAACTACTGCTCAAACACATGGTTCCCTCCTTCAGCACGCTGTAGCTTGAATTTTTACTCAATTTTTTAAGAATTGCTGCTCAAACACACTGGTCCCTCCCTCAACACGCTATAGCTTGAATTTTTTGTCAATATTATAAGAACTACTCCCCGAACACATCGGCCCCTCCCTAAACAAGCTATAGCTTCAATTTTCTTCTAAGTTTTTTAAGAACTGCTGCACAAACACATGGGTCCCTGCCTCAACACGCTATAGCTACAATTTTCTTCTAAGTTCTTTAAGAACTACTGCTCAAACACATGGGTCCCTCCCTCGACACGCTCTAGCTTGAGTTTTTTTTTCAATTTTTTAAGAAAGGACGGGAATTGATTGTGAAATTTTAAAATTTTTCAATGTATTTTCTATGAAGTTTTCTATGTATTTTCAGTTTCGCGATTCTTTTTATCAGCAAAAAATGGGCTACCCATGGGGAACCTTTATCCGGGCTACTGGCAAATATTTATGCCGAGAACCTTCAAAATTGGGCATTGAATTCTTATCTTTTAAAACACGTCTCTTGGGGTCGTTATATGGATGACGTAATTTCACTTTGGAATTATGGGGAAGCTGAACTTCGGGGCTTCTTAGATTATCTTAACACTTAGAATCACAATAAAAAAAATAAATATGAAAAGTTTTTTCTACTGAAAGTAGGAAGCAGCATTAAAACTTAAAACGAACGGAAATTATTGCGCCTATGATGGATTTACTTCCTCGTAATACCTCACTCGAGGGATTGCGGAGCGGCCAAACCATTTCATATACGGAGTAATTTTTCTTCGTTTTTAATTCTCTGGATCCATTCCCTTAAATCTTCTTTTTATATAATCAAACAGCTCGTGGTAACGAACTGTAGTAAGGAGCGACCCGGCTCAATAGTAAACGAAACTCTAAAAAACGGTATTTTGATGCTAAAATATACATAAAAAAATCAAATTTTCATGCTGATTTTAAATATATAAGTTTCATCAAATTTAGTCTTTGTCATCAAAAGTTACGAGCCTGAAAAAATTTGCCTTATTTTAGAAAATAGGGGGAAACATCCCCTAAAAGTCACAGAATCTTAACGAAAATCACACCATCGCATTCGGCGTATTAGAGAACCCTATTCAAGCTCCTATCTACAACAATGTGGAATTTCGTATTTTTTGCCAGTAGACAAATCACGGGTGCGTGTTTATTTGTTTGTTTGTTTTTTTTTCTTCTTTTCCCCAGGGGTCATCGTATCGACCAAGTGGTCCTAGAATGTCGCAAGAGGGCTCATTCTAACGCAAATGAAAAGTTCTAGTGCCCTTTTTAAGTGACCCAAAAAATTAGAGGGCACCTAGGCCCCCTCCCACGCTCATTTTTTCTCCAAAGTCAACAGATCAAAATTTTGAGATAGCCATTTTGTTCCGCATAGTCAAAAACCATGATAACTATATCTTTGGGAATGACTTGCTCCCCCGCAGTCCCTGGGGGAGGGGCTGCAAGTTACAAACTTCGATCAGCGTTTACATATAATAATGGTTATTGGGAAGCGTACAGTCGTTTTCAGGGGATTTTTTTTGTTTTACGGGTGGGGTTGAGGGAAGGGGGCTATGTGGGAGGATCTTTCCTTGGAGAAATATGTAATGGGGGAACAGAAATTCAATGAAAAGGGCGCAGGATTTTCTAAAATTACTATAAAAAAAACAATGAAAAAATAAACATGGAAAAGTTTTTTCAATTGAAGGTAAAGAGTAGTATTGAAACTTAAAATGAACAGAGATTATTACGCATATGAGGGGTTCTAAAAATACTTTAGCATAAAGAGAGAGGTATTTAGGAGGAGATAAATACCTCGCCCTTTATGCTATAGTATTTTTAGTAATTCCAACTATTGATTCTACGGCCTTTATGATTCAGGGGTCATTCTTAAAGAATTGGCACAAAACTTACGATTTAGTGTAAAGAACGAGGTATTAACGAGGGTACAAACCCTCATAACGGTATTAACGAGGGTACAAAAATAAAGAATATTACCTAATTCATTTAATATATCAATATTTGACAGCGTTATCATGTGATTTCTGGTTCTTTCTGACGTTCCCCGTTGCTTGGAAGCGAGAATTCTTTGAATTGTGAAATCTCAGCTTCAACAACTTTTCTAGGTCATCAAACTGTTTAGGTACTTTAACCATTTTTACCTGTATTTTCTTGAAGATACCACGTTCTTTAGGAGCTTCAACAAACACTTTCGATCCAGATCCGAAAATTTGTGTGTGTACCGGGTAATTTTAAACCTCGTCCTTTCCGTTAAGTCTTCGGTATTGTTAATCCTTCACCTTTAGCGTTAGAAAATAAGTTATTTTATAAATTTCTTTCCAGAAAAACTTTTCCATGTTTATTTTTTCATTGTTTTTTTTATAGTAATTTTAGAAAATCCTGCGCCCTTTTCATTGAATTTCTGTACCCCCATGACATATGACATATTTCTCCAAGGAAAGATCCTCCCACATAGCCCCCTCCCCTCAACCCCACCCCCAAAACCAAAAAACCCAATGCAGCAGCACCACTTTTTAGAGCAGCTTTACCTGTTGCAGTGGCTATTGGGTTTACTTCCTCTTGATACCTCGCTCTTTACGCTAACGTATTTTTAGTAATTTCAACTATTTATTCTACAGTCTTTGTGATTCAATGATCATTCTTATGATTTGGGATAGGATTTAAGCTTTAATGCAAAGAGTGAGGTATCGACGATTGTGAACTTCCTCATATACGCAATAAAAACATACAAATATATAAGTTCGTTTCGTATAAATTTGTAAATTACGCATATTTTTTACTAATGAAAATGTTCCTAAAAAAATAAAAGTTCTAGTTGCATTTTTAAGTAATCAAAAAATTGGAGGTCAACTAGGTTTCCTCCTTATCTCCTTTCTTTCGATTTTTTAAGCTTCTGATTAAAACTATGAGAAAGCCATTTAGCCAAAAATATTAATTATTTATGTGTCGAGAGCCAAGATAAAAACACGCTTTAATTAAAAAACGTCCAGAAATTAAATAAAAAAAAGTTTTTTTTTAAATCAAAGTAAGGAGCGACATTAAAAAAAAACAAAAAAAAACAGAAATTACTCCGTATATGAAAGGAATTTTTCCTCCTCAACGCCCCGCTCTTTACGCTAATTTTTTTTTCTGTTTTAAGAAGGACAGTTTAAGAAAGAGTCAAACTTTGGCATAAAGAGCGGGGTGTTGAGGAGGAAAAACCCGTTTCATATACGGAGTAATTCCTGTTCGTTTTAAGTTTTAGTGTCGCTCCTTACTTTAATTCAAACAATTATTTTTTACTTAATTATGTTTTAAGAACTACTGCGCAAGATCAACCTTACACTATACAACTTAGGCATAAAGAGCAGGGTTCAGGAGGAGGTGGCAATGGATTTCTTAAACAATTTGATGATGTTTTTTAGTTTGATTTTCTTCTAAGTTCTTTAAGAACTGCCGCTCAAACACAAGGGTCCCTCCCTCAACACGCTATAGCCACTATAGCTACAAAGCCACTATACGCCATAGCTACAATTTTCTTCTAAGTTCCTTATGAACTACTGCTCAAACACATGGGTCCCTTCCTTAATACGCTATAGCGTCAATTTTCTTCTAAGTTCTTTAAGAACAACTGCTCAAACACGTGGTTCACTCCTTCAGCACGCTATAGCTACAATTGTCTTCTAAGCTCTTTAAGAACTACTGCCCAAACACATGGACCCCTACCTCAACACGCTATAGGTTCAATTTTCTCCTTTGTTATTTAAGAACTACTGTTGAAACACATGGCTCCCTCCCTCAACACGCTATATTTAGAATTTTTCTCAATTTTTTAAGAACTACTGCTCAAACACATTGGTCCCTCCCCCAACACGCTATAGCTTGAATTTTTTCTCAATTTGTTAAGAACTGCTGCTCAAAAACACTGGTCCCTCCCTCAAAACGCTATAGCTTGAATTTTTCTCAATTTTTTAAGAACTACTCCCCAAACGCATGGGCCCCTCCCTTAACAAGCTATAGCATGAATTTTTTCTCATTTCTTAAGAACTACTGCTCAAACACATGGGCCCCTCCCTCAACACGCTATAGCTTGAATTTTTTCTTATTTTTTAAGAACTACTGCTCAAACACATGGGTCCCTCGCTCAACACGCTCTAGCTTTAATTTTTTCTCAATTTTTTAAGAAAGGGCGGGAATTGATTGTGAAGTTTTAAATTTTTTCTATGTATTTTCTATGAAGGTTTCTATGTATTTTCAGTTTTGCGATTCTTTTTATCAGCGTAAAATGGGTTACCCATGGGGGACCTTTATTTGGGCTACTGGCAAATATTTATGTCGTGAACCTTAGAAATTGGGCATTAAATTCTTAATTTTTAAATCAGGTCTCTTGGGATCGTTATATGGATGACGTAATTTTACTTTGGAATTATGGGGAAGCTGAACTTCGGGGCTTCTTAGATTATCTTAACACTTAGAATCAAAATGAAAAAATAAATATGAAAAGTTTTTTTTCTACTGAAAGTAGGAAGCAGCATTAAAACTTAAAACGAGCAGAAATTATTGCGCCTATGAGGGGTTTACTTCCTCGTAATACCTCGCTCAAGGGATTGCGGAGGGGACAAACCATTTCATATACGGAATAATTTCTGTTCGTTTTAAGTTTTTATGTCACTCCTTACTTTCAGTTAAAAAAACTAGTTTTTTATATATTTAATATATAAATAAACTTACATTAAATTGTCGGAATTAAAACTAATAATGTATTTTAAAAACTTATTTTTAAAAACAGCCCTAGTATCCTTACTTCAACGAAAAATTTTGATACCAATAGTTACATAAAAAAAATTGCATTTTAATGCTTATTTTAAATGTATAACTTTCATCAAGATTATACCTATAAAGAATTACGAGCCTGAGAAAATTTGCCTCATTTTAGAAAATTGGTGAAAACACCCCATAAAAGTCATACAATCTTAACGAAAATCACACCGTCAGATTCAGGGTATCAGAGAACGTTATTATAGAAGTTTGATGTTACTATCTACAAAAAAGTGGAATTTCTTATTTTTTGCCAGAAGACAAATCATGGACGTGTGTTTATTTTATTTCTTTTATTTTTATCTGTTTTTTCCCCAGGGTTATCGTGTCGACCCAGTGGTCCTAGAATGTCGCGAGAGGGCTCATTTTAATGGAAATTAGAAGTTCTAGTGCCACTTTTAAGTGACCAAAAAATCGGAGGTCACCTAGGCCCCCTCCCAAGCTCATTTTTTCCCCAAAGTCACTGGATAAAAACTTAGATAGCCATTTTATTCACCATAGTCGAAAAAACTAATAACTATGTCTTTGGGGATGGCTTTCTCCCCAGAAGTCCCCATTTGAGGGGTTGCAAGTTTCAAACTTTGACCTGTGTTTACATATAGTAATTGTTACTGGAAAGTGTAAGGACGTTTTCAGGGGGATTTTCTTAGTTTGGGAGGGAGACTTGAGGTTGGGGGGGGGGGTTACGTGCGAGGATCTTTCCATGGAAAAACTTATCATAGGGGAAAATACATTCAATGAAGGGAGCGAAACATTTTTTAGCATTATTTTAAAAAAAACAATGATAAAATAGTTTTTTTCAACTGAAAGTGAGACATTAAAACTTAAAACGAGCAAAAATTACTGCTCATATGAGGGGTTTATCTCCTCGTAATGCCTCGCTCTTTACGCTAACGTATTTTTAGTAATTTCAACTATTTATTCTACGGTCTTTGTGATTCAATGGTCATTCTCATGGAATTGGGACAGGATTTAAGCTTTAATGTAAATAGCGGGGTATCAACGAGGGGTGAACTCCCTCATATACACAATAAAAACCTACGAATATAGAAGTTCGTTACGTAAGTTAATTCGTAAATTACGCATATTTTTTACTAATGAAAATGTTTGTAAAAAATTAAAAGTTCTAGTTGCCTTTTTAAGTAATCAAAACATTGGAGGGCAACTAGGTTTCTTCCTTATCTCCTTTCTTCCGATTTTTTAAGCTTCTGATTAAAACCATGAGAAAGCCATTTAGCCAAAAATATTAATTATTTATGTGTGGAGAGCCAAGATCAAAACATGCTTTAATTAAAAAACGTCCAGAAATTAAATAAAAAAACAAGTTTTTTTCAATAAAAGTAAGGAGCGACATTAAAACTTAAAACGAACAGAAATTACTCCGCATATGAAAGATATTTTTCCTCCTCAACGCCCCGCTCTTTACGCTAAATTTTTTTACTGTTTAAGAAGTAGAGTTAAGGGAAGGAGTCAAACTTTGGCATAAAGAGCAGGGTGTTGAGGAGAAAAAGCCCCTTTCATATATGGAGTAATTCCTGTTCAGTTTAAGTTTTAATGTCGCTCCTTACTTTCATTTAAAAAAAAGTTATTTTTTTATTTAATTATATTTTAAGAACTACTGCGCAAAATCAACCTTACACTAGAGATGTTTGGCATAAAGACCAGGGTTCAGGAGGAGCTGCCACTGGATTTCTTAAACCATTTGGTGATGCTGTTTATTTCAATTTTCTTCTAAGTTATTTAAGAGCTGTTGCTCAAACACAAGGGTCCCTCCCTCAACATACTATAGCTTCAATTTTCTTCTACGTTCTTTAAGAGCTACTGCTAAAACATATGGGTCCCTCCCTCAGTACGCTATAGCTACAATTTTTTCTAAGTTCTTTAAGAACTATTGCTCAGACACATGGGTCCCTCCTTCAACACAATAGCTTGAATTTTTTCAATTTTTTAAGAGCTACTGCCCAAACACATGGGCCCCTCCCTCAATACGCTATAGCTGCAATTTTCTTCTAAGCTCTTTAAGAGCTAATGCTCAAACACATGGGTCCCTCCCTCACACAATAGCTTGAATTTTTTTCAATTTTAAGATCTATTGCTCAGACACATGGGTCCCTCCCTCAACACGCTATAGCCTTAATTTTCTTCTATGCTCTTTAAGAACTACTGCTCAAAGACATGGGTCCCTCCCTAGACAAGCTATAGCTACAATTATCTTCTAAGTTCTTTAAGAACTACTGCTCAAACACATGGGTCTCTCCCTCATAACCCTAGAGCTACAATTTTCTTCTACGTTATTTAAAAACTATTACTAAAACACATGGGAACTTCCAACAACACGCTATAGCTACAATTTTCTTCTAAGTTCCTTAAAAACTACTGCTCAAACACATGCGTCCCTCCCTCAATACGCTATAGCTTCAATTTTCTTCTAAGTTCTTTAAGAACTGCTGCTCAAACACATGCGTCCCTCCCTCAACAGCCTTTACCTTGAATTTTTTTTTTCTCAATTTCTTAAGAACTGTTGCTCAAACACATTGGCCCCTCCCTCAACACGCTATAGGCTCAATTTTCTTCCAAGTTCTTTAAGAACTACTGCTCAAACACATGGGTCCCTCCCTCAACACGCTATAAATTGAATTTTTTTTCTCAATGTTTTAAACACCACAGCTCAAACACATGTTTCCCTCCATCAACACGCTATATCTTCAATTTTCTTTACGAACTTCAAGTTCTTTACGAACTGCTGCTCAAACACATGGTTTCCTGCCTCAACACGCTATAGCTTGAATTTTTCTCAATTTTTAATAACTACTGCTCAAACACATGGGTCCCTCCCCCAACACGCTATAGCCACAATTTTCGTCAAAGTTCTTTAAGAAATACTGCTCAAACACATGGGCCCTTCCGTCAAAAAGCCTTACCTTGATTTTTTTCTCAATGTGTTAAGAACTACTGCTGAAATACATGGGTCCCTCCCTCAACACGCTATAGGTTCAATTTTCTTCTGAGGTCTTTAAGAATTACTGCTCAAACACATGGGCCCCTCCCTCAACACGCTATAGCTTCAAATTTCTTCTATTTTCTTTCAGAACTACTACTCAAACACATGGGTCCTCCCTCAACACGCTATACCTTGAATTTTTTCTCATTGGTTTAAGAACTACTTCTTAATCACATGGGTCCCTCCGTCAACACGCTATAGCTTCAATTTTTTTCTAAGTTCTTTATGAACTGCTGCTCAAAGACATGGGTCCCTGCCTCAACACGCTATAGCTACCATTTTCTTCTAAGTTCTTCAAGAACTACTCCCCAAACATATGGATCCCTCCCTCAACACGCTATAGCTTGAATTTTTCTCAATTTTTAATAACTACTGCCCAAACACATGGGTCCCTCCCCCAACACACTATAGCTACAATTTTCTTCTAAGTTCTTTAAGAACTACTACCCAAACACATGGCTCCCTCCGTCAACACGCAATAGCTTGATTTTTTTTTTCAATTTTTTAAGAGCTACTGCTCAAACACATGGGTCTCTCCCTCATCATGCTATACTACAATTTTTTTTCTAATAGCTACAATTTTCTTCTAATTTCTTCAAGAACTACTGCTAAGAGTTTTTTTTTTTTTTTTACTTAACTTGTTTTTTTATTTAATTATGTTTTAAGAACTACTGCGCAAAATCAACCTTACATTATAGAGCTTTGGCATAAAGAGCAGGGTTCAGGAGGAGGTTGCACTGGATTTCTTAAACAATTTGGTGACGCTGTTGATTTCAATTTTCTTCTAAGTTCTTTAAGGACTACTGCTAAAACACATGGGTCCCTCCCTCAACACGTTATAACTACAATTTTCTTCTAAGTTCTTTAAGAACTATTAATCAAACACATGGGTCCCTCCTTCAACGCAATAGCTTGAATTTTTTTTCAATTTTTTAAGAGCTACTGCCCAAACACATGGGCCCCTCCGTCAATACGCTATAGCTGCAACTTTCTTCTAATTTTTTTTAAGGACTACTGCTAAGAGTTTTTTTTATTTAACTTGTTTTTTTATTTAATTATGTTTTAAGAACTACTGCGCAAGATCAATCTTACACTATAGAACTTTGGCATAAAGAGCAGGGTTCCGGAGGAGGTGGCACTGGATTTCTGAAACAATTTGGTGATGCTGTTGATTCCAATTTTTTTCAAAGTTCTTTCAGAACTATTGCAAATAAAACACATTGGTCCCTCCTTCAACGCAATAGCTTGAGTTTTTTTTTCATTTTCAAGAGCTACTGCCCAAACACATGGGCCCCTCCCTCAATACGCTACAGCTACAATTTTCTTCTAAGTTCTTTAAGAGCTACTGCTCAAACGCATGGGTCCCTCCCTCGACACGCGATAGCGTGAATTTTCTTCTAGGTTCTGTAAGAGCTACTGCTAAAACACATAGGCCCCTTTCTCAATACGCTATAGCTACAATTTTTTTCTAAGATCTTTTTTAGAATTACTGCTCAAAATCATGGGTCCCTCCCTCAACACGCTATAGCTTCAATTTTCTTCACGTAATAGCTTGAAACTCAACACGTAATAGCTTGAATTTTTTCTCAATTTTTTAAGAACTACTGCTTAAACACATGGGTCTCTCCCTCAACACGCGAAAGCTATAGTTTTCTTCTAAGTTATGTAGGAACTACTGCTCAAACACATGGGTCTCTCCCTCAACACGCTATAGCTACAATTTTCTTCTAAGTTCTTTAAGAATTACTGCTCAAGATCATGGGTTCCTCCCTCAACACGCTATAGCTACAATTTTCTTCTAAGTTCTTTAAGAACTACTGCCCAAACACATGGGCCCCTCCCTCAACAAGCTATAGCTTCAGTTTCCTTCTAAGTTCTTTAAGAACTACTGCTAAAACACATGGGTCCCTCCCTCAACACGCTATAGCTACAATTTTCTTCTAAGTTCTTTAAGAACTATTGCTCAGACACATGGGTTCCTCCTTCAAAGCTATAGCTTGAATTTTTTTTCAGTTTTTTAAGAGCTATTGCCCAAACACATGGGCCCCTTCCTCAATACGCTATAGCTACAATTTTCTTTTAAGTTCTTTAAGAGCTACTGCTCAAACACATGGGTCCCTCCCTCGACACGCGATAGCTTGAATTTTCTTCTAAGTTCTTTAAGAGCTACTGCTAAAACACATGGGCCCCTTCCTCAATACGCTATAGCTACAATTTTCTTCTAAGTTCTTTAAGAGCTACTGTTCAAACACATGGGTCCCTCCCTCGACACGCGATAGCTTGAATTTTCTTCTAGGTTCTTTAAGAACTACTGCCCAAACACATGGGCCCCTCCCTCAACAATCTATAGCTTCATTTTTCTTCTAAGTGCTTTAAGAGCGACTGCTAAAACACATGGGTCCCTCCCTCAACACGCTACAGCTACAATTTTGTTCTAAGACCTTTAAGAACTATTGCTCAGACAGATGGGTCCCTCCTTCAATGCAATAGCTTGATTTTTTTTTCAATTTTTAAGAACTACTGCCCAAACACATGGGCCCCTCCCTCAATACGCTATAACTACAATTTTCTTCTAAGTTTTTTAAGAACTACTGCTCAAACACATGGGTCCCTCTCTCAACACGCAATAGCTACACTTTTCTTCTAAGTTATTTAAGAACCACTGCTCAAACACATGGGTCTCTCCCTCAACACGCTAAAGCTACAATTTTCTTCTATGTTCTTTAAAAACTACTGCTCAAATATGTGGAACCCTCCTTCAACACGCTACAGCTACAATTTTCTTCTAAGTTCTTTAAGAATTACTGCTCAAAATCATGGGTCCCTCCCTCAACACGCTATAGCTTCAATTTTCTTCTAAGTTCATTAAAAATACTTCTCAAACACATGAGTCCATCCCTCAAAACGCTATAGCTACAATTTTCTTCTAAGTACTTTAGGAACTACTGCCCAAACACATGTGACCCTCCCTCAACACGCTATAGCTACAATTTTCTTCTAAGTTCTTTAATAACCATTACTCAGACACATGGGTCCCTCCTTCAACGCAATAGGTTCATTTTTTTTCAATTTTTTAAGAGCTACTGCTAAAACACATGGGTACCTCCCTCAACACGCTACAGCTACAATTTTCTTCTAAAATCTTTAAGAACTATTGTTCAGACACATGGGTCCCTCCTTCAATGCAATAGCTTGAATTTTTTCAATTTTTTAAGAGCTACTGCTCAAACACACGGGCCCCTCCCTCAATACGCTATAGCTACAATTTTATTCTTATTTCCTTAAGAACTACTGTTCAGACACATAGGTCCCTCCCTCAACACCCTATACCTTGAAATTTTTCTCAAAGGCTTAAGAACTACTGCTCAAACACATGGGTCTCTCCCTCAACACGCTATAGCTACAATTTTCTTCTAAGTTCTTTAAGAACTACTGCTCAAACACATAAGGTCTCTCCCTCAACACGCTTTAGCTACAATTTTCTCCTAAGAACTTCTGCTCAAACACATGGGTCACTCCCTCAACATGATATAGCTAAAATTTTCTTCTAAGTTCTTTAAGAATTACGGCTCAAACACATGGGTCCCTCCCTCAATACGCTATAGCTTCAATTTAATTCTAAGTTCCTTAAGAACTGCTGCTCAAACACATGGGTCCCTCCCTCGACACGCGATAGCTTGAATTTTCTTCTAGGTTCTTTAAGAACTTCTGCTCAAACACATGGGTCACTCCCTCAACATGATATACCTACAATTTTCTTCTAAGTTCTTTAAGAATTACTGCTCAAACACATGGGTCCCTCCCTCAACACGCTATAGCTACAATTTTCTTCTAAGAACTTCTGCTCAAACACATGGGTCACTCCCTCAACATGATATAGCTACAATTTCTTCTAAGTTCTTTAAGAACTACTTCTCAAACACATGGGTCCCTCCCTCAATACGCTATAGCTTCAATTTTATTCTAAGTTCTTTAAGAACTGCTGCTAAAACATACGGGTCCCTCCCTCAACACGCTATAGCTACAATTTTTTTCTAATTTCCTTAAGAACTACTGTTCAGACACATAGGTCCCTCCCTCAACACCCTATGCCTTGAAATTTTTCTCAAAGGCTTAAGAACTACTGCTCAAACACATGGGTCTCTCCCTCAACACGCTTTAGCTACAATTTTCTCCTAAGAACTTCTGCTCAAACACATGGGTCACTCCCTCAACATGATATAGCTGCAATTTTCTTCTAAGTTCTTTAAGAATTACGGCTCAAACACATGGGTCCCCCCTCAATACGCTATAGCTTCAATTTTCTTCTAAGTTCTTTAAGAACTGCTGCTCAAACATATGGGTCCCTCCCTCAACACGCTATAGCTGCAATTTTCTTCTAAGTTCCTTAAGAAATACTTTTCAGACACATAGGTCCCTCCCTCAACACCCTATACCTTGAAATTTTTCGCAAAGGCTTAAGAACTACTGCTCAAACACATGGGTCTCTCCCTCAACATGCTGTAGCTACAATTTTCTTCTACGTTCTTTAAGAACTACTACTCAAACACATTGGAACCTCCAACAACACGCTATAGCTTCAATTTTCTTCTAAGTTCATTAAGAACTACTTCTCAAACACATGGGTCCCCCCTCAATACGCTATAGCTTCAATTTTCTTCTAAGTTCTTTAAGAACTGCTGCTCAAACATATGGGTCCCTCCCTCAACACGCTATAGCTGCAATTTTCTTCTAAGTTCCTTAAGAAATACTTTTCAGACACATAGGTCCCTCCCTCAACACCCTATACCTTGAAATTTTTCGCAAAGGCTTAAGAACTACTGCTCAAACACATGGGTCTCTCCCTCAACATGCTGTAGCTACAATTTTCTTCTACGTTCTTTAAGAACTACTACTCAAACACATTGGAACCTCCAACAACACGCTATAGCTTCAATTTTCTTCTAAGTTCATTAAGAACTACTTCTCAAACACATGGGTCCCTCCCTCAAAACGTTATAGCTACAATTTTCTCCTAAGTTCTTAAAGAACTTCGGCCCAAACACATGGGCCCCTACCTCAACAAGCTATAGCTTCAATTTTCTCCTGAGTTCCTTAAGAACTACTGCTAAAACACATGGGTACCTCCCTTAACACGCTATAGCTACAATTTTCTTCTAAGTTTTTCAAGAATTAATGCTCAAATACATGGGTCCCTTCCTCAACACGTTATACCTTGAATTTTTTCACAATGTTTTAAGAACTACTGCTCAATCACATGGGTTCTTCCCTCAACACGCTATTGCTTTTTTTCTTCAATTTGCTTTTCTCGCTATTGCTTTATTGATTTTTTTCTCAATTTTTAATAACTACTGCTCAAAAACTTGGGTCCCTCAACACGCTTTACCTTGAATTTTTTCTTAATTTTTCAAGAACTACTGCTCAAACATATGGGTCCTTTCTTCAGCACGCTTTAGGTACAATTTTTTCTTTAGAGGGACATATGGGTCCCTCTCTCAACACGCTATAGCGTCAATTTTCTTTTAAGTTCTTTAAGAACAACTACTCAACACCCTCCCTTAGCACGCTATAGCTACAATTTTCTTCTAAGTTCCTTAAGAACAACTACTCAACACCCTCCCTTAACACGCTATAGTGACAATTTTCTTCTAAGCTCTTTAAGAACTACTGCTCAAACACATGGGTCCCTCAACACGCTTTACCTTGAATTTTTTCTCAATTTTTCAAGAACTACTAATCAAACACATGGGTCCCTTCTTCAGCACGCTATAGGTACAATTTTTTCTCCAGAGGGACATATGGGTATCTCTCTCAACACGCTATAGCGTCAATTTTCTTTTAAGTTCTTTAAGAACAACTACTCAACACCCTCCCTTAACACGCTATAGCTACAATTTTCTTCTAAGTTCTTTAAGAACTACTGCTAAAACACAAGGGTCCCTCTCTCAACATGCGATAGCTCGAATTTTCTTCTAAGTTCATTAAAAACTACTTCTCAAACACATGGGTCCCTCCCTCAAGACGCTATAGCTACAATTATCTTCTAAGTTCTTTAAGAACTACTGCCCAAACCCATGGGCCCCTCCCTCAACAAGCTCTAGCTTTAATTTTCTTCTAAGTTCTTTAAGAACTACTGCTAAAACACAGGGGTTCCTCCCTCAACACGCTTTAGCTACAATTTTCTTCTGAGTTCTTTAAGAACTATTGCTCAGACACATGGGTCCCTCCTTCAACGCAATAGCTTTTATTTTTTTCCAATTTTTTAAGAGCTACTGCCCAAACACATTGGCCCCTCCCTCAATACGCCATGGCTACAATTTTCTTCTTAGTTCTTTAAGAGCTACTGCTCAAACACATGGGTCCCTCCCTCAACACGCGACCTCCCTCAACACGCTATAGGTTCAATTTTCTCCTAAGTTCTTTAAGAACTACTTTTGAAACATGCTATATTTAGAATTGTTTCTCAATTTTTTAAGAACTACTGCTCAAACACATGGGTTCCTCCCTTAACACGCTATAGCTTGATTCTTTTCTCTATTTTTTTAAGAACTGATGCTCAAACACATGGGCCGCTCCCTCAACAAGCTATAGCTTCAATTTTTTCTAAGTTTTCTAAGACTGCTTCATAAACACATGGGTTTCTGCCTCAACACGTTATACCTACAATTTTCTTCTAAGTTCTTTAAGAACTACAGCTCAAACACATGGGTCCCTCCCTCAACACGCTATAGCTTGAGTTTTTTCTCATTTTTTTTTAAGAACTACTGTTCAAACACATGGGTCCTTCCCTAAACACGCTATAGCTTGAATTTTTTTTCAATTTTTTAAGAAAGGACGGGAATTGATTGTGAAGTTTTAAAAAAAAATTATGTTTTTTCTATGTATTTTCTATGAAATTTTCTATGTATCTTCAGTTTTGCGATTCTTTTCATCAGCAAAAAATGGGTTACCTATGGGGAACCTTTTTCCGGGCTACTGGCAAATATTGTTGCCGAGAACCTCGAAAACTGGGCATTAAATTCCTATTTTTTAAAACAGGTCTCTTGGGGTTGTCATATGGATGACGTAGTTTCACTTTGGAATTATGGAGAAGCTGAACTTCGGGGCTTTTTGGATTATCTTAACACTTAGAATGACAATGAAAAATAAATAAGTGAAGTTTTTTCTACTGTAAGTAGGAAGCAGCATTAAAACTTAAAACGAGCAGAAATTATTGCGCATATCAGGGGTTTACTTCCTCGTAATGCCTCGCTCTTTACAATGAAGTATTTTTTGTAATTTCAACTATTGATTCTACGGCCTTTGTGATTCAGGGGTCATTCTCAAAGAATTGGGATAAAACTTGCAATTTAGTTTAAAGAGCGAGGTATCGACAAGGGGTGAGCCCCCTCATATACGCAATAAAAACGTACAAATATAGAAGTTCGTTACGTAATGTAAATCGTAAGTTACATATATTTTTTACTTATGAAAACGTTCGTAAAAAATTATAAGTTATAGTTGCCTTTTTAAGTAAAAAAAAAAAATTGTAGGGCAACTAGGCCTCCTCCCTTGCTCCTTTTTTCCCAATATCTACCGATTAAAACTATGAAAAAGCCATTTAGCCCAAAAAAATTTATATGCAAATTTCGTTTTAATTTTTTATTTCCGGAGAGCCAAGATCAAAACATGCTTTAATTAATTTCTCACTGCAGGCTCCTTTTTCCTTATTTCTTATCTTGACTATGGCGAAAATGATCAGGGTGAATAAAATTATTTATAAATGAAAGTATTCATTCATTCATTCAGTATGCATCCAGTACTCAGTCAGACTTCGTTCAGTTTTCTGTCAGACTTCGTCCAGTTAAGACCAGTGTTGAAAATGATTATATATTGAATAGTGATTTCAGTGTTACGCAACAGATTGATTTGATACGTTTTGTAAAAGTACTTGATATAATTAATCAGCGACGAAAGAAATTAAATCTGTTTTGGACACTTTTTCTGGATAATTTTAATGAGAAGCAGACGAAGGCTGGTACGTCTATAATTAAGAAATACAATTAAAAGGTAACATTTTTCTAATTTTCTGATATGCCTGGAGGTTTCAAATTTATAGGACTAGTGTTTGCAAAATTCAAAGGATATCCAAAATGGCCGGTTCGAATTGTGGATAGTGTTCAAAAGAAAAACAGATCACACTACGTTGTTTTCTGTTACGGCACGCATGAGGTATTAACGGCTCAAGAATCTCAGCTTGAACCATACCAAGAAAATTTTGATGAAGCTGTGAAGAAAAAAATCAAAGGAGTAGCAAATTCATTCAGCGTAGTTATCACTTTTCCGGATATTTACTAAAAAGTTAAACTTGTATCGGGCTTCTTTTGCCTCCGTTGTGGACAATGCTCAAAACGGACTTGAAAATCTGCGAAGCCGTTTGAGAAATGAAATTGAACAACGTTTTTTTTTTCAATTGAAACTAAGGAGTAGCATTGAAACTTAAAACGAACAGTGATTATTACGCATATGAGGGGTTCTAAAAATACTTTAGCATAAAGAGCGAGGTATTTAGGAGGAGATAAATACGTCGCTCTTTATGCTAAAGTATTTTTAGTAATTTCAACTATTTATTCAACAGCCTTTCTGATTCAGGGGTCATTCTTAAAGAATTGGGATAAAACTAACGATTTAGTGTAAAGAGTGATGTATTAACGAGGGTACAAATTCCCTCGTATACATAATAAAAATGTAAGAATACAAAAGTTTGTTACGTAAGTTAGTTCTCAAGTTACGTATATATTTTACTAATAAAAACGTTCGTTAAAAATTAAAACTTCTAATTGCCTTTTTAAGTAAACCGAAAATAAGGAGGACAACTAGGCCTCCTTCCCACCCCTTACTTCTCAAAATCGTTTGATCAAAACTAAGAGAAAGCCATTTAGCCAAAAAAAAAGAATTAATATACAAATTTCATCTAAATAATTTATGTGCTGAGAGCCAAAATCTAAAATGCATTAATTCAAAAACGTTCCGAAATTAAATAAAAAACTTTCTTTTAACTGAAAGTAAGGAGCGACATTAAAACTTAAAACGAACAAAAATTACTCCGTATATGAAATGGGTTGTCCCCTCCGCAATCCCTCGCTCTTTACGATAAAGCTTGACTCTTTAACACAATTATATTTTTTAAAACAATAAAAAGGTTTAGCGTAATGAGAGAGGGATTGCGGAGGGGACAAACCATTTCATATATGGAGTAATTTCAATTCGTTTTAAGTTTTAATGTCGCTCCTTACTTTCAGTTAAAAAAACTAGTTTTTTATGTTTAATATATAAATTAACTTACATTAAATTTTGGGAATCAAAACTAATAATGTATTTTGAAAACTTTTTTTTTTTTTAACAGCCCTAGTATCCTTAATTCAACAAGCACTGACCAAATGAATGAAGTGAGAATGTAAATTCATTCAAACTAAAGAGAACAAAGTGATTAAATGCAATTTCTCAGAGCCAACCTTGCAGTTTTAGCAGCCTGTCTCAAAGGCCTTTTCGTAGCTGGTTCAATACTATTGTAAATCGGTTTAGTAAAATATTTCGTTAAATGATTTTTAATTAAATTAGAGTATAAATAATTTAGTGAGTATTCCCCTAAGTCCCTGTTCAAAGAAATATGTTCAGAGGCGAGTAACTAGGGTCTCATCTTTACCGGAATATAATATTTTAATAATTTTAAAATTACTAGTAAAAACTACGCACAGATTATTTTTTGTGCAAATATTTTTTGATTTTGTTGTTATTTTTGGGAAATAGGGAAGATAGATAATATTTGAGGGCTTATCAGTTGTCTCACATTGTGAAATATCTTCTTCGATTTTACAAGAATGTCTTTTTATTCTACGGTTAGCTTCTTTTTTATAGATATACAACTGCAAAGTGGTCATTTTGTTCTCTAAATTTGAGAACATTCGGATAGACTTATCGGAATGTATAAAACAATGAAACTAGGAAAAAAAGCTTCTTTTTTGTAGATATAGAACTGTACAATGACCATTTTTTCTAAAAATTTGAAAACATTTCGATAAAACTATGAAACTAGGAAATTAGCTTCTTTTTTATAGATATACAACTGTACAGAGGTTATCTTGTTCTCAAAATTCGAGAAAATTCTGATAGAGTTATCGAAATGTATAAAACTATGAAACTAGGAAAATAGCTTTTTTTATAGATATACAACTATACAGTGGTCCTTTTGTCCTCAAAATTTGAGAACATTCCGATATACAACTGTGCATCGGTTCATTTTGTTCTTAAATTATTTTAAATCATTTTGTTCCTAAATTTTGACAACATTCCGATAGAGTTATCGGAATGTATAAAACTATGAAACTTTAGAGTTATTTAGAGTTATCGGTAAACTATGAAACTAGGAAAATAGCTTCTTTTTTGTAGATATACAACTGTACAGTGACCATTTTGTTCTAAAAATTTGAGAACATTTCGATAAAATTATGAAACTAGGAAATATACAACTGTACAATGACCATTTTGTTATCAATATATGAACTATGAAGCTAGAAAAATAGCTTATTTTTATAGATATACAACTGTATAGTGACCATTTTGTTCTCAAAATTTGACCCATAGAGTTATCGGAATGTATAAAACTATTAAACCAGAAAAATAGCTTCTTTTTTAATAGATATACAACTGTACAGTGATCATTTTGTTCTCAAAATTTGAGAACATCTCCATAGAATTATCGGAATGTATAAAACTATGAAAGTAGGAAAATAGCTTTTTTTTGTAGATATACAACTGCAAAGTGACCATTTTGTTTTATTATTTTGAGTACATTTCGATAGAGTTATTGGCATGTATAAAATATGAAACTAGAAAAATAGCTTCTTTTTTATAGATATACAACGGTACAGTAGTCATTTTGTTCTCAAAATTTGAGAACATTCCGATAGAGTTATCGGAATGTATAAAACTATGGAACTAGGAAGAAAGCTTATTTTTTGTGATACATTAACCATTTTGTTATAAAAATTTGAGAACATTTCTATAGATTATCGAAATGTAGAAAACTATGAAACTAGAAAAATAGCTTCTTTTTTATAGATATGCAACTCCACAGTGACCATTTTGTTCTCAAAATTTGAAAACATTTAGATAGAGTTATCAGAATGTATATAACTATAAAACTAGGAAAATAGCTTCTTTTTTCTAGCTATGCAACTCTAGAATGACCATTTTGTTCTCAAAATTTGAAAACAATCCGATAGAGTTATCAGAATGCATAAAACTGGGAAACTAGAAAAATAGGTTCTTTTTTTATAGATATACAACTGTACAATGACCATTTTGTTACGAAAATTTAAACTATGAAGCTAGAAAATAGCGCCTTTTTTTTAAATATACAACTGAATAGTGACCATTTTGTTCTTAAAATTTGAGAACACTCCCAGAGAGTTATCGGAATGTATAAAACTATGAAACCAGGAAAATAGCTTCTTTTTTAATAGATATACAACTATACAGTGGTCATTTTGCTCTCAAAATTTGAATACATTCCGATAGAGTTATCGGAATGTATAAAACTATGAAACTAGGAAAATAGCTTCTTTTTTAAGAATATACTACTGTACAGTGATCATTTTGTTCTTAAAGTTTGAGAAAATCACGATTGAGTTATTGGAATGGATTAAACTATGAAACTTTGAAAATAGCTTCTTTTTTTATAGATATACAACTGCACAGTGTTCATTTGTTCTCAAAATTTCAGAACATTCCGATAGAGTTATCGGAATCTATAAAACTATGAAACTAGGAAAACAGCTTCTTTTTTTTATAGAAAAATAGCTTATTTTTTATAGATATACAACTTTATAGTGGCCATTTTGTTCTAAAAATTTGAGAACATTCCCAAAGAGTTATCGGAATGTATAAAACTATGAAACTAGGAAAATAGCTTCTTTTTTTAATAGATATACAACTGTACAGTGGTCATTTTGCTCTCAACATTTGAAAACATTCCGATAGAGTTATCGGAAGGTATAAAACTAGGAAACTAGGAAAATAGCTTCTTTTTTATAAATATACAGCTGTAATGGGGTTGTTTTGTTTTCAAAATTTGAGAACAGTCCAATAGAAATATCAGAATGTATGAACCTATGAAACTAGGAAAATAGCTTATTTTTTGTATATATACTACTGTAAAGTGCCCATTTTGTTCTATTTTTCGTTCTACAGTGATCATTTTGTTCTCAAAATTTTAGAACATTCCGATAGAGTTATCGGAATGTATAAAACTATGAAACTAGGAAAATAGCCTCTTTTTTATAAATATACTACTGTACAGTGATCATTTTGTTCTTAAAATTTGAGAAAATCACGATTGAGTTATTGGAATGGATTAAACTATGAAACTTCGAAAATAGCTTCTTTTTTTATAAATATACAACTGCACAGTGTTCATTTGTTCTCAAAATTTGAGAACATTCCGATAGAGTTATCGGAAGGTATAAAACTAGGAAACTTAGAAAATAGCTTCTTTTTTATAAATATACAGCTGTAATGGGGTTGTTTTGTTTTCAAAATTTGAGAACAGTCCGATAGAAATATCAGAATGTATGAACCTATGAAACTAGGAAAATAGCTTATTTTTTGTATATATGCTACTTAAAAGTAACCATTTCGTTCTATTTTTCGTTCTACAGTGATCATTTTGTTCTCAAAATTTTTGAACATTCCGATAGAATATCGGAATGTATAAAACTATGAAACTAGGAAAATAGCTTCTTGTTTTATAAATATACAACTGTACAGTGGTCATTTTGTTCTCAACATTTGAGAACATTCCGATATAGTTATCGAAATGTATGAAACTTTGATAATAGGAAAATAGCTTATTTTTTTGTAATATAATAACCATTTTGTTTTAAAACTTTGAGAACATTTCGATGAGTATAAAGAGGTCATTTTGTTTTCAAAATTTGAGAACATTCCGATAGAGTTATCGGAATGTATAAAATTATGAAAATAGGAAAAGATTCTTTTCTATAAATATAAAACTGTACAATGGTCATTTTGTTCTCAAAATTTGAAAGCGCTCCGATAGAGTTATTTGAATGTATAAACTATGAAACTAGGAAAATAGCTTCTTTTTTTATACAGTGGTCATTTTGTTCTCAAAATTTGAGAACATTCCGATAGATTTATCGGAATCTATAAAACTATGAAACTAGGAAAACAGCTTCTTTTTTTATAGAAAAATAGCTTCTTTTTTATAAATATACAACTGTATAGTGGCCATTTTGTTCTAAAAATTTGAGAACATTCCCAAAGAGTTATCGGAATGTATAAAACTATGAAACTAGGAAAATAGCTTCTTTTTTTAATAGATATACAACTGTACAGTGGTCATTTTGTTCTCAACATTTGAAAACATTCCGATAGAGTTATCGGAATGTATAAAACTATGAAACTAGGAAAATAGCTTCTTTTTTTATAGAAAAATAGCTTCTTCTTTATAGATATACAACTGTATAGTGGCCATTTTGTTCTAAAAATTTGAGAACATTCCCAAAGAGTTATCGGAATGTATAAAACTATGAAACTAGGAAAATAGCTTCTTTTTTTAATAGATATACAACTGTACAGTGGTCATTTTGTTCTCAACATTTGAAAACATTCCGATAGAGTTATCGGAATGTATAAAACTATGAAACTAGGAAAATAGCTTCTTTTTTTATAGAAAAATAGCTTCTTCTTTATAGATATACAACTGTATAGTGGCCATTTTGTTCTAAAAATTTGAGAACATTCCCAAAGAGTTATCGGAATGTATAAAACTATGAAACTAGGAAAATAGCTTCTTTTTTTAATAGATATACAACTGTACAGTGGTCATTTTGTTCTCAACATTTGAAAACATTCCGATAGAGTTATCGGAATGTATAAAACTATGAAACTAGGAAAATAGCTTCTTTTTTTATAGAAAAATAGCTTCTTCTTTATAGATATACAACTGTATAGTGGCCATTTTGTTCTAAAAATTTGAGAACATTCCCAAAGAGTTATCGGAATGTATAAAACTATGACAATAAGAAAAGCTTCTTTTCTATAAATATACAACTGCACAGTGGTCATTTTGTTCTCAAAATTTTAGAACATTCCGATAGAGTTATCGGAATGTATAAAACTATGAAATTAGGAAAATAGCTTATTTTTTGTAGATATACAACTGTACAGTGACCATTTTGTTCTTAAAATTTAAGAACATTTCAATAGAGTCATTTTGTTCTCAAAATTTGACAGCATTCCGATAGAGTTATTTGAATGTATAAAACTATGAAACTAAGAAAATAGCTTCTTTTTATACAGTGGTCATTTGGTTCTCAAAATTTGAGAACATTCCGATAGAGTTATCGGAATGTATAAAACTATGAAACTAGGAAAATAGCTTCTTTTTATAGAAAAATAGCTTCTTTTTTATAGATATACAACTGTATAGTGGCCATTTTGTTCTAAAAATTTGAGAATATTCCCATAGAGTTATCGGAATGTATAAAACTATGAAACTAGGAAAATAGCTTCTTCTTTATAGATATACAATTTTACAGTGGTCATTTTGTTCTCAACATTTGACAACACTCCGATAGAGTTATCGGAATGTATAAAACTATGAGACTAGGAAAATAGCTTTTTTTTATAAAAAAATAGCTTCTTTTTTATAGATATACAACTGTAGAGTGACCATTTTGTTCTCAAAATTTGAAAACATTGCCATAGAGTTATCGGAATGTATAAAACTATGAAACTACGAAAATAGCTTTCTTTTATAGATATACAACTGTAATGGGGTCATTTTGTTATAAAAATTTGAGAACATTCCGATAGAAATATCAGAATGTATGAAACTATGAACCTAGGAAAATAGCTTTTTTTTGTAGATATACAACTGTAAAGTGACCATTTTGTTCGAATATTTTGAGAGCATTTCGATAGAGATATCAGAATAATAATTTCTAGTTATCAGAAAACTAGAAAACTAGAAAAATAGGTTATTTTTTTTTATAAATATACAACTGTACAATGACCCTTTTGTTATCAAAATTTGAGCTATGAAGCTAGAAAAACAGGTTCTTTTTTTATAGATATACAACTCTATAGTGACCATTTTGTTCTCAAAATTTGAGAAAATTCCCATAGAGTTATCAGAATGTATAAAACTATGAAACTAGAAAAATAGCTTCTTTTTTGTAGACACAACTGTACAGTTACCGTTTTGTTCTAAAAATTTGAGAACATTTCAATAGAGTTATCGGAATGTGTAAAACTATGAAACTAGGAAAATAGATTCTTTTTTATAGATATACAGCTGTACAGTGACCATTTGTTCTAATATGTGTTCTACAGTGACCATTTTGTTCTCAAAATTTGAGAACATTCCGATAGAATATCGGAATGTATATAACTATGAAACTATGAAAATAGCTTCTTTTTTTATAGATGTACAACTGTATAGTGGTCATTTTGTTCTTAAAATTTGAGTACATTCCGCTAGAGATATCGGAAAGTATGAAACTAGGAAAATAGCTTCTTTTTTTTATAGATATACAACTGTACAGTGGTCATTTTGTTCTAAAAATTTGAGAACATTCAGCTTGAGTTGTCAGAAGGTATGAAACTATGAAACTAGGAAAATAGCTTATTTTTTTATATAATAACCATTTTGTTATAAAAATTTGAGAACATTTCTATAGTGTTATTGGAAAGTAGAAAACTATGAAAATAGGAAAATAGCTTCTTTTTTTTACAGACATACAACTGTACAATGACCATTTTGTTATCAAAATTTGAACTATGGAACTAGAAAAATAGCTTCTTTTTTATACATTTGGCAACTATGATAACATAAAACTATTAAACTAGGAAAATAGCTTCTATTTTATAGATATACAACTGTACAGTGGGCATTTTGTTCGAAAATTTGAGGACATTCCGATAGAGTTATCGGAATGGATAAAATCTTGAAACAAGGAAAATAGCTTATTTTTGTAGATATACAATTGTATAATAACCATTTTGTTCGAAACATTTGAGAAAATTAGAATTACAAAACTACTGGTTTACTAAACTAGGTTTAATAGGTAATTAAGTAGATGATTTGATCCTAGATCACAAAAATATACGATTGAAAACCCAACCTTTTCCAATTGCGCAGGGAGGTACAATCGTAATAATAATTAGGGTATAACCTAACCACTATATTATATACATGGAAACCCTACTGAATCATGCATTAAAGTATTTTATTTTTGTAAACCATCAGAATTACAAAACTGCTAGCTTATTAAATTAAGTTATAAAATTAGTAATAATCAAACTACTTTATTACACACAGGTAGATGCACTTCTTTTCTTTTTTTGGGAGGGTACCTTTGTTTGCAAGTTGCCTTACCAACTTCTCATCCCCTCGCTGATCCAAAATTTACATTGATTCAACTTCTATTATACGACGAGGGAACCGCCATCTATTTTATTTGTCTATTTTCCTAAGGAGTCCGTATTACCAAACTGCTTTTCTGACTTAAGTCTCAATTGGGCCCGTAAATTAGTATATTTTAGACTACAGGTTCAATTTTAGATGAAAGAGAGAACTGACCCAGGTACTAGAGGCTCGTTTTTAGCGAAAACTCAAATACCCCGAAGAATAGATAAAACCACCTGTGATGAGAAATTTCGACTACCTTTTTCAACGTAGCGTACAAATTACATACACAACTAATGTAAATTGTAATCCATAATTAATGACTGTAATTGTTTTTGGGAACAAATGAGGCAGCCTGATGTAAGCGACTAAACTAATAAAGGAAACTGTTTGCCACCAAGGGTACAGAAAATAACCCTTTGAAGTGAATGCCACACTGAAACTAAACATTGTCTGCAAAAGCTCCTTTTTAATAACTGTTTAGCTGATTGACCAAATTGTTCATTCCTTTGTTTTATAAAATAAAAAAAAATAGTTATTTTTTTTACTGAAAGTAAGGAGCGACATTAAAACTTAAAACGAACAGACATTACTCCGTATATGAAATGGGTTTCCCCCCCCGCAATCCCTCGCTCTTTACGCTAAAGTTTTTAATTGTTTTAAAAATTAGAATTGTGTCAAACAGTCAAACTTTAGCGTAAAGAGTGAGGGATTGCGGAGGGGGAAACCCATTTCATATACGGAGTAGGTTTTAATGCTTTAATGTCGCTCCTTACTAACTTACTTACTAACTTACTAACTTAATTTCGCTCCTTACTGCGACATAAGTTTTAATGTCGCTCCTTACTTTCAGTAAAAAAACTAGTTTTTTTTATATTTTATTTCTGAACGTTTTTGAATTAATGCATGTTTGATTTTTGCTCTCCGCACATAAATTATTAAAATAAAATTTACGTACTAATTCTGTTTTTGGCTAAATGGCTTTCTCTTAATTTTGATCAGACCGTTTTGAGAAATAAGGGGTGGGAAAGGAGGCGTAGTTGCCCTCCAATTTTTCGGTTACTTATAAAGGCAGCTAGAACTTTTAATTTTTAACGAACTATTTTATTAGTAAAAAATATAAATAGCTTAAGAATTAACTTACATAACAAACTTTTATATTCATATATTTTTATTATGTATATGAGGGGGTTTGTCCCCTCTTTAATACCTCGCTCTTTATACTAAATCTTAAATTTTGTCCCAATTGTTTAAGAATGATCCCTGAATCAGAAAGGCCGTAGAATAAGTAGTTGGAATTACTAAAAATACTTTAGCATAAAGAGCAATGTATTTATCTCCTCCTAAATACCTCGCTCTTTATGCTAAAGTATTTTTAGAACCCCTCATATGCTTAATAATCTCTGTTCGTTCTAAGTTTTAATGCTACTCCTTACTTTCAATTGAAAAAACTTTTTCATGTTTATTTTTTCATTGTTTTTTTTACAGTAATGCTAGAAAATCCTGCGCCCTTTTCATTGAGTTTCTCTTCCCCCATGATATATTCCTCCGAGAAAAGATCCTCCCACATAGCCCCCTCCCCTCAACCCAACCCCCAAAACCAAAAGAATCCCCCTGAAAACGTATGAACACTTCCCAATAACCATTCCTGTATGTAAACACTGGTCAAAGTTTGTAATTTGTAGCCCCTCCCCCAGGGACTGTGGGGGAGTAATTCATCCCCAAAGACATAGTTATGATGGTTTTCGACTATGCGGAACAAAATGGCTATCTCAAAATTTTGATCCGTTGACTTTGGGAAAAAATGAGCGTGGGAGGGGGCCTAAGTGCCCTTCAATTTTTTTGGTCACTTAAAAAGGGCACTAGAACTTTTCATTGCCATTAGAATGAGCCCTCTTGCGATATTCTAGGATCACTTGGTTGATACGATGAACCCTGGGAAAAAGAAAAAAAACAACAAATAAACACGCACCCGTGATCTGTCTTCTGGAAAAAATATGAAATTCCACATTTTTGTATATAGGAGCTTGAAATTTTTGCTATAGGGTTCTCTGATATGCTGAATGCGATGGTGTGATTTTGGTTAAGATTTGATGACTTTTAGGGGGTGTTCCCCCTATTTTCCAAAATAAGTTAGATTTTCTCAGGCTCGTAACTTTTGATGACAAAGACTAAATTTGATGAAACTTATATATTTAAAATCAGCATGAAAATCCATTTCTTTTGATGTATCTTTTAGCATCAAAATTCTCTCTTTTAGAGTTTCGTTTACTATTGAGCCGGGTCGCTCCTTACTACAGTTCGTTACCACGAACTGTTTGATGATAAACACCCTCTGTCTGTGGATGAGATAGATAGGTACGAGAAGGACATGATTCGTGCTCAAACCATATTTAAAATTTAGATCTAAAAAAATTGTGTAAGAAAATATTGTTAAGCACCTTAAAGAGGTAAATATCGAAACACAGGAGCATAAAAGAGAAAATAAACTGTTACCTTAATTACGTGGGCTAGGAAATGTTACCGTTGTACGTCCAATTCTAGCGTAGAAAGTCTTGTGAAAAGTAGTTATTTCGGTTTTGTTGTCAAATTAAAATTCTATTTTCTTGGTCAAGGTTTCAGTATCTGATTATCAGTGTAATTGCCTATATTTGTAAAAAGGTGTCATAAAAGCATGAAGCATGTGGAATACACTGCAGGTGCGTGAATAATTACACGAGTGTTTTTTAATATTCTTTTATATTCTTTTTCTTTTTTTCTATTTCAATTTATTTCAATTTCACTCTTTTTCATTATTTTCTTAGGTTCCTCTACCACCCTGTTCCTCTGATCCATGGGCTAGACAAGCCTTACCTCATTACCTACCATATCCAACCGGTCGTTCTCTTAATAGAAATGGAAAAGAACAGGTTATTTTTCAAAATTTTTCAGTATTCTAATATTTTTTTTTCTCAATTTTCCATCTGTTAATCAAGCACGAAAAACTTTCCCTTGCTCTTCTCCCACCTCTTTGGAAGTCTATTATTAATAGCTTTGATATACTGTCTGTTAAATAATGTTCATTAAAGACATTCAAAGCATCTACCAAAGACGCTATGAACATTTTACTCTGAATAAAAAAATTGTAATTTTACCTAATAAGAGCGTCAAAAGTCGCACTCCGCAGCTGCAATTTCACGGCCCCACTAAACTTGCAATCTACAGGCCACCATGGACATCGATATCATTATCTGAAAAAAAACGGTCTATACCAAACTCAGCTATCGAGGCAGGAGTAAGGGGCTGTACAAATTTCCACAGAACACTGTGACTGGGTTGTTATAGACAACTATGATGGTTTGGTCACTCTCTTTTAGACCCCTCATGTACGTAATAGTTTTTGCTCTATTTTAAGTTTTAATCTTGCTCCACTTTCAGTTGAAAAAATTCGTTTTTTAAAATTTAAATCTCTTACCCTTTTGAATATTGCAGGAAATCTGGCTCCCTCTCTATGAAAAGTTCCTTACCGCCACGAAAAATTCCTCCATAAGAAGATCCACAAACGTCGATTTTTCGTCCTTAGTTCAATGTAATAATTGCAGTTCAATCAAACAGTTCGTGGTAACGAACCGTAGTAAGGAGCGACCCGGTTCAATAGTAACCGAAACTCTAAATAACGGAATTTTGATAACAATAGTTACATCAAAAGAATTGCGTTTTCATACTGATTTTAAATATATATTTCATCAAGTTTAGTCCTACCCATCAAAAGTTACGAGCCCGAGAAAATTTGCCTTATTTTAGAAAATAGGGGGAAACACCCCCTAAAAGTCATAGAATCTTAAAGATGTTGAATCACACCATCAGGTTTAACATATCAGACAACCTACTGTAGAAATTTCAACCATCTATCTACAAAGAAGTGGAATTTTGTATTTTTTGTCGGAAGACAGATCACTGATGCGTGTTCATTTGTTTGTTTTTTTTTTTCTTGTTTTTTTCCCAGGGGTGATCGTTTCAACCTAGTGGTCCTAGAATGTTACGAGAGGGTTCATTCTAACGGAAATTAGAAGTTCTAGTGCTCTTTTTAAGTGCCCAAAAAATTGGGGGGCACCTAGGCCCCCTCCCACGCACATGTTTTCCCAAAGCTACCGGCTCAAAATTTTCAGATGTCCATTCTATTCAGCCTAGTCAAAAACCTAATAACCATGTCTTTGGGAACGATTTAATCCTCCACAGTCCCCAGGGGAGGGGCTGCAAGTTACAAACTTTGACCACTATTTACATATAGTAATGGATATTATGAAGTGTGCATACATTTTCAGGGGGAGTTTTTTGCGTTGGGGTGGTTCCGGGGGAGGAGGTTACGTGGGAGAATCTTTCCATGGTGGAATTTATCATGAGGGAAGAGAATTTCCATCAATGGGGCGCAGGATTTTCTAGCATTATTAAAAAAAAATCATGAGAAAATAAACAATCTTTTCCAACTGGAAGTAATGAGCAGCATTAAAACTTAAAACGAACAGAAAATATTACGTCTATAAGGGGAATATTCTCCTCCACAGTACCTTGCTCTTTACGTTAAAATATTTTTAGTAATTTCAACTATTTATTCCATGACCTTTGTGATTCAGCGGTCATTCTTAAAGATTTGGGACAAAATTCAAGCTTTAGTGTTAAGAGCGAGGTATTGACGAGGGGGTGAACCCTCTCATACACAAATATAGAAGTTCGTTACGTAAGTTAATTCGTAAGGTACGTATGTTTATTACTAACGAAAACGTTCGTAAAAAAATCTTGTTGCATTTTTAAGTAACCAAAACTTGGATGGCACCTAGGCCTCCTCCCCCACCCCTTCTTTATAAGAATCGTCCGATGAAAATTATGAAAAAACAAATTGACAAAAAAATTAATATGCAAATTTCGTTTTAATTATTCATGTGCGGTGAGCCAAAATCAAAACATGAATTAATTCAAAAACGTTAAACGTTAAACATTAAAACTAACACTTCTAAATTAAATAGAACGTATCATCATTTTGGATGTGGGGAAAATTTCCAGGGCGAAGAGTGGAGGGTAATTTTCCAGGGGGTATTTTTGTGCTTTTTTTCATTGGAGAATACCCGCTTTCGTTCTTTTCATTTTAAAAAAACGGGAAAACATCTCAAAGCACAATTTTTGAGGGCCAGATGGTACTCTACGATTCCCATATTAAATCGAATTTGTAAAAACGATTAAGAGGAAAAAGCTTATAAATCAGCCATAATTAGCTCTCCATAGTGTCCATGAGTCCGGTTTTTTTATTCCAAAATTTTTAACCAAGCTTGGCTTTTAGCGTGCCATATGGCACTTTATGACTGCTTTACTGAGTCAATTTATGAAAACAATAAGATACAAACATTAGTTTTTGAATGAGCCCTTAAACAGTTTTCAATGGTTTCCTGATGTTCTACTGCCCGATAGTTACGAAGAAAAGAAAGAAAAAAACAGTAGAAAAAAAGAAGACATAACAGTACTTCCCTTGCAAAAAAGTGATTTTTCTTCTCGTTCAAAGAGGGGCCCTATATAAGTTTTCGATAATGGTGATTCATAAGGTGTACTTTTTGTCTTTTTACGACATCATTTTCAAATTAAATACACCAGACTGACGTGAAGCAAGGGGCTGTTGGATAGCGCGTTGTTTACCTGCGAAATTTAGTCTTGTTTGTTGGGCGCGGGAGTTGAGGGAAGTGAAACGAGAACAGGCACTTTAATTTTAGCGGTGAAGCTGGCATTTTAAACGAGCTTATATGAAATTCGCCATATCCCACTTGAAACTAGTGTTGAAGTAGTCAACTAGTGTTGTTTACACTACACTATTATTGTCTACAGCAACTCATCACTTACAATTTTAGTAAAAAACCAAGAGTCAGTACTTATTTTTATGTTTTTATCCAATGTGTGTCTATTGTTTATTATGTATTGTATAATGTTTTGAAATTAAGCGAGTAGCGTCTTTGCTTAATAGTAACTTTTTTCACCACCGTTTGAAGAAAAATGTACTATTAAAGACTCAGGGCGGGTACATGCTCCCTTTCTTATTATCCGTTGGGTGCCCAGTGTCTATTACAAAACAATTTCCCCCCAAAAGTTTCCAGACATCTTGAAAACACACTTAGGCAAGTGTTTTTCGTAAACTTTCTAACATTCATAAATTTTCTAACGCTGGAGATTCGCCCTATCTTCTTACAAATCTATGACCTGTACAAAGAGCAAGAGAAATTGGCAAGACAGGAAACTTGGAAACTTTAATATGGCTCAAAAGAAATTAAAAACCCCTTAAATATCTGACATCGGTACTAATTGAAATGGAAAGATTCGAAGCAAAGTGCTCTTAAACGTGTCTTTTATGACAGAGACTGGTGTCATTTAAGGCAGTTTCCACCCAATAACTCGGGGAAAATCTATTATAGAGTGTGTATTTTTCTTCTTGCGAATAATTAGAATTTGATTGTTTGCATTGAATTTTACATTTTAAAATATGAAAGCTAGTAAGCATATATCATTAACTATAATGATATTACAGGCTCACTCTTTACCTAAGCCTACAGTAGGTGCAGGTCATTCTGGTAAAATAAGACATTCTTACAATAGCAACAGCACAAAGGCATTCAACGACTCAACCACATCAACTGGAGCTTCATCGGCCAAATCGAATCTTACAAAATATCCCAATCTTGAGAAGCTTTTGACCCGCAATGACCATCCGGTGGATTTAACTATGGCTAGAATGATTCTTGAACAGGTTAGTATGTGTTCTTTATGTCATTTGTATATAGTAACGATGATTGAAGTAAAATAATTCTTTTTATTAGATGGTATGGATAGCTTCCGTGCATAGTATGACGATTTTTGTCTTAATTAAAAGATTAAAAAAACATGCCTATTAAAATTGTTTTTTAAATAGATTGTTTAGGCTATCCCTCATTGAATGCCACTTTGGCTTGATTCTAAAAAAAGGTTATAAGTATCAAAAGTATCAATTTTTTATAAGAACTCTGCTTACGTGGGAAATAATTAACTAAATAAAAGTGAATCAGTAAAAATAAATATTAGCTGTTAAGGAACAATATTGCTTGTACTGTATATTTGTGTATATATTTGTATACTCATACTGTATTAAAAATGTATGTCATACTTGAAAGAGTAAAAGAAAAAAAGTGAATATATGTCCTGAATCTCCACTTCTCAAATGCTGCACATAGAAGGTTAATGACCAGAAAGGGTGGTCATTAAGGTTAACAGAAGACGACTTTTCACAAAGATAACATTAATCTAGCACGAAGTGCAACAAATTTCCAAGAGTTTGCTGGATTATAAAAGTCAATGAAGAAATCTCAGTGCTGGGAAAATACTTGTAGCTTCGAGTTTAACACTAAACAATATAAGCCCCTGTTATGAAGTAAAAACAAAAGCGGAACTAGTTAGTTTCTGCCCTATAAAATAATCTTCTTTCTCTGAGTAAGACATCGACAAAAACTATAGTGTCCTTGTAGATAGTTAGTTGAAATTTAACGATTTTCACCAAAGTATAGAAATTTCTGGTGAGAAAGACGAAAAAAGTTCTTGGCCTGATATCTTCTCAATTTAAAAAACGTCACTAACTTATTGAAATTATTCAAATTTCATTTGAATAATGAAATTTTCAAATAAGAAGCCTCTTATTAGACGCCACCAAGACCAAATAATTGGTAAAATTGGCGCCACCAAGCAAATAAGAATCCTCTAAGAAAAGTGATTTGAAATAACGGCTTCAGAGCTTGAAATTAACCTCATTGTCACCTAGAAGATGTGATATGACAGGATTATCTTCTAAATACATCTAAGTAATTTAATTTAATAATGCGCTCAATGTTGAATCTGGTGTATGTACTAGAGGATATTCCAAAAGACTTGAGCGACTTATTGAAAAGCGCTAGGACCAATTTTTCAATATGGAGCTGTATTGAATCAGCATTGCGTATTCTAAAAAGACGTGTTGAGGAAGAATTGAGGGCCTTTCAGTGCTTTTACAAACATGACTCTATGAAACAATTGGTTTGAGCCTCACCCTCTTGTTGTCTGCCTGGGACTTTAGCAATATATCTTTCCTTTTTAAGAATAAATCACAACCAAACAGTGTTAATTTTTTAGTCAGGAATAACCACAACAGGTTCAGCTCTAACATTGTATTATTTTACTTGGGGGAAATTAAAATGCAATGATCACCTGAAAATTCCAGTGAAGAGGCATCTGAAGCTTACTATTTCTCAGGAAAAAAGCAGGATTTCCTTTTCTTGACAACATAATCCCTTCAATTGACAGAGAGTCGTAAAATGACATTATTTTTACCAGTCTAATGATCGGTAACATCGACAAATTTAATCCATTTCTTTTTTGTTGATATTAGTTAATCCTGTTTGGTTAGTTTCTTTCAGCTACTACGACTACAAACTAACTATAGGTACAAGACAGGTGAGGGCAACAAAGCCACAGACACTTTTTCCCTCCCCCATCAGATTTCTATCTAATAAATTTTTTTATGCAAACGACTAGATTTAGAGGCTTAAGTCTATGCCCTCCCACCAGTTATTGCCCTTGGATAGGTGTTCAGAGCTTGCTCCCCATCTAAGTGTCAAATAGCTGTCTTTTACGCTTTCTGCAAAATTTATCTATTTTGGCTATAAAAACCTTGAAAATCTGATCAAATAAATAATTTCCTAGTTTTGACAAAATTCAAAATTCTTTTCTGATTAGCACGACCCTTTCGGTCCCTTCTATTTTTCTCAGGTAAATCAGCCATTTATATTTTCTAGTAAAAATAAATGTTTACTTTTTAGATGTCAAATCTTTGATTCTTGGTTAAGAGAGGGGGGGTGAAGGTAATGTATCAATTAAGATTTGTGCTCAGTTCTCTTCTCTCTCTAACTTTTATTTTCAGCCATGAATGATCCCTCTAGTGCCCTTTATTTTTTAAAGAGAGGAAGGGGGAGGGATATCCCTGTGTTTTATTAATAAAAGGCACAGGAAAAAGCATCAGTAATGACCTACCATCTGAACTTGCAAAGCGTCGGAAAGAACTTTTGAGTACGGCTTACAAGCTTCGAAATTCCAAAGTAACCACTGAGAAAGTATCTCAAACTAAAGTCATGCAACAGGGTACTAAACTATGGCTAGAAACAAAAAAAAACTTCTAGCTCAAACTGGGTTAAGTTCAGTGATGCATGCCATGACCCCCTCGCCTTGGTTTTATCCGCAGTTATTAGTAATGGTGCTTCTGACGCGTGACATAAACTATCGAGTATTTTCGCCTCAGTAAAGTGAGGGGATGCAATTTTGCTGCTCTTTTTTGCAACGTCCGTATCTGTGTGTGTTTTTTTTAGTTATTGTCTTATTTTTCCTTTTTTCTATTTACTCCTTTCTTGCTTTCTTTTGCAATGTGCGTATCTATGTTTTTTTTATATTTATTTTCTTATATTTCTCTCTCTCCATTTTATTTACTCTTTTCTTTACTTTTTTACTTGTAAATATTTTTCCGTTCCAGAGCGAAAATTCAAGTTCGTGCCTTCGCCTTATGAATTTGCTGTCATTAGGATGTCTGCGTCACCCGTGTTCACTCGACTACAGCGTGGTCTCTATTCATCACCTATATTGGTAAGTAGTAATGTATGAAATTGAGTTTTCATCGAGGACTGACGCTAATCTCACGAAAAGGAAATTAGATGAATATGAAAGTCGTAGAGTAAATTTTAATGAAATTTTGAATAACCCGGTTGGAAGAACACCGAATATGAATTTTGATGAAAATTTAGATAATATTATTGATAGTAATTTTGTGGAGGAGTTTGGATTATGGGATGTTGAAGCTCGGTGGGAGGATGTCCTCCGGGTTGTGCATTTGAATGCTCAAGGGCTGAATTCTTCCCTGGATGATATATAGCTTATATGTAGGAATTCTCGCCCTGGAATTATTGGCTTATGTGAAACTTTTTTAAATGAAAAGAACCAGCTACTTATGGATATACCTGGATATAATTCAATATTTCTAAATAGAAAGATAACAAGAAGGGGGGGGGCTAGGATTTTATGTATTGAGTAATCTGGCAGTTGTAAGAAGAGATGATCTGTCTAAAAACGTTGAACGGGTATTTGAATCTCTGTTCATAGAATTGGCTACTAGCTCCAATGAAAAGATAATAATTGGCGAAATATACAGATCTCCAAGCGGATCAATGAAACAATTTATGGAAATATTAGAGATTGTTTTTGGGAAAGTATTGTCTGAAAAGGTAGAAATAATTTTAATGGGTGATTTTAACGTTGACATGATGGATATAACATCGAGTCAGGCTTGTGATATACTGGCACTAGTAATCTCGTCTGGGTTAACTCCCTGTATAAATATCCCTACACGAATTTCGAACCAATCTGCAACCTTAATTGACAATGTGTTCTCATCTATACATTCTGTAAAAAATGAAGTGCTACTATCAGATACATCGGATCATTTCCCAGTAGGAGTTTTACTTCCACTCCCCCTGCTTGCCCGCCGAATAGCCCCTGATAATAAACCAAGATTCCGATATACACCAGCAAACATCGAAAAGCTCAAAGATGATTTATTCACTACGTCATGGGAGTGTACAATACCTGATAGGGTGAGCTTAGAAAATTATAATAGGGTATTTGATTTTTTTTATGAAACAGTAAAGGAGAAATTTATCCACCATTGCCGATCACCCCAACCAAGTCTTTCAAAGAGATCAACACCCATAGCCCCATGGACTACAGCTGGAATACTGAAGTCAATAAAGAGGAAACAAAACCTTTGGAAAGAGTATAGGAACAGACCAAGTGATGCTAAATTAGAGGCTTTTAAACTATACCGGAAGATACTTAAAACTCTGATTCGAAAAGCTAAAATTACATATTTTTCCCGAAGGTTTGCGGATTGTGGCAAAAATATTAAGAAAATTTGGGATGTAATTAAGGAAGTTACGCAACCATCGGCAAGACCTAGAAAGCTCCCTAAATCACTTAATGTTCAGAATCAACTTTTCTTGGACGAAGACCAAGTGCGACATCAGATGACTAAATTTTTTGCTGAGGTTGGGAAAACAACGGCGTTAGGTGTGGTTTCTTCTTCAAATTCTAGGTCTTGGAAGCAGTTCCTCGGTCCTTCCTGTGCAAAGTCGATGGTTCTTGAGTCAGTTACGGAGCAGGAACTGATAATAATAATTTCGTCATTGAAAAATTCTTCATCTGGATTCGACCAAATTCCTGCCAAATTAATTAAACAGATTCTTCCCTCAATTATTAAACCACTGTGCCACTTGGTTAACCAGTCATTCAAGCTCGGAATATTCCCTCAGCGTCTCAAGTTAGCACGAGTGATAGCACTATTTAAAGGAGGTGACCGGGAGGACCCGGGGAACTATAGGCCTATGTCTCTTCTGTCTGTTTTTTCTAAAATATTTGAAAAGGCTATGCTAAAGCGTTTGCTGAGTTTCCTAGATGCGAAGAAGTTTTTTCATCGGCACCAATTTGGTTTTCGGGAGAAGTGCTCAACAGAACACGCATGTAATATGCTTCTTCATTTTGTACGACAGTCTTTAGACTTCGGCCTTATCCCTGCGGCAATATTCCTTGATGTGAAGAAAGCTTTTGACAGCCTCACACACGAGATACTTATTGGTAAGTTGTCGCATCAAGGTGTTCGTGGGGAAGCTCTGTCCTGGTTTTCTTCATTCCTAACTAGCCGATCCATTGCAGTAGAAGCTTCTGATGAGCATGTTCCAGTTGAATATGGAGTGCCACAAGGCTCAGTTCTTGGGCCATCCCTTTTCCTCATATATGTCAACGACCTCTATCGGCTATTTAGCAACCCACGATCTGATTTCTGTTGTCATTTGTGTCAGAAAGGAGATGCTGTGGTTGGAGCCTTGGATACGCCTGGTCAACATGGAGAACTCTTTGCTTTCGCCGACGACACCACCCTGGGGGCTGCAGCACCTGATGAATCGTCTCTTATCCTTAAGCTACAATTGATGACAGAAAGCATATATCGTTGGTTTGATACAAATTTGTTAGCTTTGAATGTAAAAAAATCGTTTCTTCTTATATTCTCCCGCATAGGCAAAAGCTGCCCTACAGTGACAGAGCTTAAAACATCTAAGGGATCCATATCCCACCCAGCTGACCGGTTTATTCGATTCCTTGGGATACTTCTGGATGAAAATCTATCTTTCAAACGGCATGTTGAGTCAATGAGATTAAAGGTTTCTTGAGGCCTTGGAATTATTCGGAAGCTGAAGCGAGTCTTTCCTTTTTCTATCCTTCGTCTATTATACTTCTCTCTTATTTACCCTTATTTATGCTACTGCTCGTCAGTGTGGATGTCAACATTTCCATCTGTACTTACACCTTTACATAATCTCCAACTGAAAGCAGCAAAAATCCTTCAGTCTACCACCCGTATTTCTGTTGAGCTTCTGAAGATTAAAGATATTCATACATTACACCTCTCTTTCATTGCATTTCAGTATTTCCGTGGAGACCTTCCATCAAGTTTTTCCGGGCTTCTTGAAATTGTTCGAAATGTCAGTCCTTATTAAAATAGAAACAAGGATGATGTGCAAGTGCCATCCACCCCTGCAGTGCGCTCGGACTTTGGTCTGATAGTTGCTGTCGGACATGCCTGGAATTCCATTCCTGTTGGGATTCGACAGTCCTGTACCATAGGCTCCTTCAAGAAACGGTTGAAGAATTTTTTAATTAAAAAAAAAATAATTTGAATTATAATATTGATCAGTTATTTATATTGTTTTGTTATCAAGATTTATTTTATTTAATTAATTATTTAGATTGAATTTAATTATTTAGATTTGGGTGGTGTGAGTGTCGGATCCTTGATGTATGTATATATTTTTTTTTTAAGTAGGTGGTGCGGAGATCAGTTGTATTCGGGTGGGGATTGGTGAGTAGACTCTAAATATATTTTAAGTGTGAATGTATTTAATGGTTATTTATGTTTTGTTTTGTTGGTTTTTTTCCCAAATAACCGGCCATTGAGCCCTTTGGGATATTTTTTGTTTATAAATGGATGGATATTTATAATAAAAGGAACTTGAACTTGAAAAAGAAGGTATTTTAGAAATAAATTTTTAGCTTTTTTCTAGGGTGGTATTTTTTTCTGTTAAATTTTTTCTTGTAAATTTTTTTATTGTTTTAAAAGGTAGAGTTGTGACAAAGAGTCAAACTTTAGCGTAAAGAGGGAGACGTTGAGGAAGGGATACCCCTTTCATATACAGATTAATTTCTGTTCGTTTTAAGTTTTAATGTAACTCCTAACTTTCTGCAAAAAATTATTTTTTAATTTAATTTCTGAACGCTTTTCAACTAATGCAGATTCAAATTTGGCTCACCCTACACGAAAAATAAATACAAAATTTGCATATTAATTTGGGCAGATTTATTCCGTATAGGAAGGGTTGTGCCTTCCTCAATACCTTGCTCTTTACGCTAAAGCTGTTATCACTTTTAGAAAAAGCTTCTCTGTTTCAGTAGCCTCTCTTAATAAATTGGGACAAACAGTCGAACTTTAGCGTAAAGAGCAAGGTATTGAGGAGGGGAAACCCTTCATATATGGAATAATTTTTAATGTTACTCCTTGTTTTCAGTTAAAAAAACGTGTTCTTTTTAAATTTAATCTTTAATCGTTTTAAAAATAATACTGGTAAATATGGCTCACCCTCCATGAAATATGTCCCCTCCGCTCACGGAAAATTCCTCCAGTGGAGATTTCACCCAGCGTAAAGTGCATCGTCCCACGTCAAATTCCCACTCAAATTGCTTGTAGACGTCTCAGCCTGGAAACTTGTCCTTAACATTTTTTCATTTCAATAAGACTTTAATCTCTAATTAGCTTCTCGATTACTCCAGAAATGCCTCCTTCTGTGGAGATTATTTCCCGAAAATCAAAATATGCGGAAAATATTCCTCGGATAATTCCCGACAAAGATATCAACATATAAAATTTGGCGAAGAGAATGTAAGACAGTTTAAAAAGAATTTCGTAAAGTAGTTCTGTCAAATCCCCGCCAGTATATCATATCCCCTGGAAAATTAAACCGCCAGAAATTTTCCTCTCCGAGGAAAATTCTTACTTATGAAGTCCACCCCAAGCACAAGTCCTCCGATACATGTCTCTATACTTCCCAATAACAAATACTATAAGTGAACAACGGGCTGATTTCATGGCTTACTGGCCTCTTCTGACGGACTGTTGGGGTCATTTTACGACTAAAGACATAACTATTTGATCTTTTAGCTATACCAAAAAAAGCATATCACAAAATTTCGATCAAATAATTTTGGGGCAAAAATGGGCGTGGAAGGGGGCCCAGCTGCTCTCCAATCTTTTTGATCATTCAAAAAAAGCACAAGAACTTTTAATTTCCTGTCGAATACATGCTCTCTCCATTTGATTTTAGGGGGTGTTTCACCCTTATTTCAAAAATAAGACAAATTTTTCTCAGGCTCGTAACTTTCGACGGATAACACTAAACTTGATGAATATATCCTATGTATTTGGAATCAGCATGATAAGCTGGTCTAATTAGCTTTCAGAGTAAACTTTTCCACTCTTATACAAAATATGATGGTAAAAGCTAGTTTAGGTTAGATTATGTTAGTTTAGGCTAGGTTAGGTTAAATTTGATTACAAATGTTAGAAATGGGTTAAAAACTGAACCCCACCTGACTAGACCTAATCTAACCTAACCATTCATCATCAAACCTTGTATTAAAATGAAAAATTTGACTATTGTCATTAAATTTCCGTTTCTTGGAGTTTCTTGGTTGGTTTTGAGCCGATTCGCTCCTTAATTGCAGTTCGCTATCACGAACTGTTTGATAGATTTTTTTTTCTTGGGCATACACTGAGTTTGTCTAGGCTGCTGCAGTCAGAAAACATCGATGTAGCTGTGTACAATCAGTATGTCAAAGTGTGACGTAAATTTTTGAAGATATACGAAATAAGATGGAGAAGTTTAGTCAGCTGTTTTTGGAAGTCACATGCATATGCCATGAACTGGAAGTCACTGTTTCCATGCCATGAGAGAAGTTCTATAAATATCCCATATGATATCTTGGCAGAAAAGACGCACAATTTTGCTATTGACTTACCCTTTTTATTCTGTTCCTGAACCAACTAATAAAAACAGCCAAATCTTGATTCTCAAAACACAAAGTTATTCTGAGAGGCCCCAACGGAATCCTGCCCTTTTTGTCATAAAGAGCCTATTGGCGTTATAGAAAACCTGATCAAGTTATATGCCTCAGATCTAACTAGCTTGGAGTTTGCTGTGGAAGCTGATTTTGAACTATTGCGGGCTAAGGGGCTGAAAGTAGCAACCGTCTTTTTCCAAAAACGGCAGTACAGAACCTGGCTGAGTGGGAGCGATACATATTCCTTAACGTACATATGTTACTTCGTATTTTCAGTGTCATTCCTACTTCTATAGTATGTGTTGTGAGGTCATTTTCTACAACGAAAGTCTAAAAGCTGGGTATATAAGCCATGGTCTTCGTAATAAGAATGGAAATGTTGCCACATCAGCATCCATGCATATTCTCTGTGCTATTTTCATCCAGCCCTGTACATTCCTCGAAGTGAAAGTCAGCTATTAAATCCCTAATTATTTAATAATAAATCCCTAATCACTTTAATAAAAGTATGGCTAAAACCCCTCCCCGAATCCCACTCTTTAAATTAAAGTTTAATAATAACAATGCATCAGTAAAAAGAAGTTATTTACTGTATATGCTTTTCGAAACAAAATCGTAATTTTTTAAATTATCCATGGTCTTCGTAATATAAGAAGGGAGATGTTGCCACCTCTGCATTCATGCTGTAATCTCTGTGCTATTTTTTCCAGCCCTATACATTCCTCGAAGTGAAAGTCAGCTATTAAATCCCTAATCATTTGAACATTCATTCAAATAATAAGAAGTATGAATTGGAAGTTTGAAGAGATGAAACTTAAGAAGCATTTGTTAGGCTCCTCCCATAAGAAAATTTATTATCCAGCACGCTAATAAACGGAGTATTTAATATTCACCGATATTTTTTTGTATCAGTGAATGATATTCTGGAAAAGTCTCTTCTTATCTGGGCTCTTATGTTGCGATTCACAACATAAGGCGAGTCTCTATTTCTTGATATGCGTGCATTACTTTTAGTTTGTAGATGTTATATAATATAAGGCACTTTTTTCTTCTGTTTTGAATGATTCCCTCCCACTATAAAAAATTCCTGCGTATGTGTCTATTCTAGGGTACATTACCTGTTTCGTAATATTTTGGTGACCCTCTCCTTATGTATTTCTTCCCCAGAAAAGTTTCTGCTTGTGGGGTTGACAAAGCCCCGTAGTCGTTTTGGTTTTCAAATGTGCTAATATACACCTTGCTCCTATCTTTCATTTTATTTGGAAAAAGCAAATATCCTGCTAATAAAATCACTAAAAACCTAAAAATAAGGCTCAGCCATGATGTGACCGGTTAAAACTTCGGAGCAGTTCTGAGGAATAAAATTAAATCCCACTGTTACAGAAATAAATTGTGATGCTATTAAAATCTGGCAGGTTTCGGGAGGGTCATTCATTTCTAATATATGATTATTGTTGTAAAACTAGTGTTTCTAAGTAAAATAATAGAACTTTTAAGCTTGGTCTAGGTAAATACAAAATATATAGAGCCCTTTCCGGTCGAACTCCCTTTCCAGGATGTTCTATTTCTTAGGAATTCCCTCATCATTGCATATATTTTCTAAATAATTTTCCTATTAATTTTTTCAAATCCTCCTTTCTCACATCTCAGACTAGATTCTAATTAACATCCCAGGTAAAACCAGATCGGTAGAAAAGATCTTGGGTAGCCTCCCCGCCTTACATTGAAAAATATAAATCATTTGGTATTTTCCCATAATCTATATATATAAAAATAAGGTTGTTTGACGTCATGTTTGTGTGTCTACCGACGTCATTTTTCTCGACTGACGTCATTATAAGGATTGAGCCGTATGTCGCCATGAAGTTGTTTATCGACTGACGTAATGTTTGTCAACTGATGAAATTACAACTGATGAAGGGACACCGGTCTGTAATTCCCATAATTTCCTATAATGACTGAACAGGTTGCGTCTTTTCCTTTACTTAGACGCATATATCTTTATTTATATAGTGCTTAGCAGCATATAGCTATATTTATTTATTCAAGATATTTTTATTGGCTTAATCCATCCTCCTTCTAAAATAAAATCTGGGTAAGTACCTGTATGTTTAAAAGCGAGGAAGAACCACCTTTTAGTTTTAGCCAATTCTCTTTATTTATTTATAGTTTTCTTAAAAAACCTCAATTCTAATCCTTGCTTCAAGGGAATTTTCATTGCCATTATACTTTTTAATTGAATTTCTACCAAAATTTAATTTTGCAGGCTCAGACTTCCTCATTAGAAGGTCAAAGTCTGCCATCAAGCAGATATATGAGAACAAGAATAGAAAATTCACAGAACCATTTCAATGATTTAAGAACAGAACAGCTTCCAGAACCTGTTAACCAAAAATCACTTCCACTGGTCACCAATAACATTTTGAGAGACCCTAAATATTCGGTTGGAATAGACTCTTCGAACTCTTGTGGACAGACGGAACAAATCACCTGGGCCTCAATTCAAGAAATGACAAGAACGGAAATAAACTCCTTAATTTCTCAGCCTCCTCCAAACTTCGATAGTTATTTATCCACTACTAATAACGAACGAGCTGTAGGTTCTTCTGACTTTTTTGGACAGACGCACCAAGTCTCTAACGATTCAATCGGACAAAATATTGAACTGGATTTAGACACTTTAGTTTCTCAGCCACCACCCCTTATGAATAATCATTCAAATTCAGCTAGTGATGGTCAAATTCCAGGCTGTTCAAACTCTTTTGAACCCAAACAGCAATTCTCCCAGAAGAACGTTGACCAAATTATGAATATGAACCCCTTTAGATCATTGAATCATTCTTCAAGCAATACTATCAATGAGAATCAAGCAAATGTTACGAATTTTGAAAGTCAAAATAAACGAATGTCACTTTACCATAGAGCTACACCTCTACCTGCGATCACAAAAATGCGTCCTAAAATCGCACGACGATATCATGGTTTAATTACTTACTACATGCGAGCACATTCACCAAATGATACTCTATAGTTAAACCCAAATTATCCTTTAGCTAACAAAGGTGAAACATATCTGGCATATTCTGTCTTTTCTTTATTCATGGCAGCTGAGCATAGACTATATGGAGCAGAAGATATTATAGTATGGACTGTCCTTGAGCTCCTGGCGGATCCGAATGACCTACCAACAAAGGATAGACTTGACTCAAACGTCAAAAAGACAATTCCGATGGTTTTAAGAAAAGTAATGTACAATGTGTTCCCCAATATGACAATGAAGTACATTAATGCTCTGCATTATGCATATAAAAGGGTTTTAGGTTGCAGCTTCGACTACACAGTGGATTTAGCTCCACCTAATTCACAACAGAAAAAGACTGGATGGGTCTATTCGACTAATAATCCCCTTACCTTTGAACAAGCAATAAAGATGCTTAACATATTTATTATGGGAAAAACTTTGCCTAAAATAGAATGCTGTGATAGTATATTGGCCTTTGTATTGAGAGGAATTGTGGAGTTCCTAGCAGGTATATCTTGCACCAATAAAAACTTTTTAAATATCATCGATATTATTCAGTCAGTAGAAAAAGACTTAAAATCACTTTACGTCGAAAAATCACAATCAAGCACAGAAGTACTTTGCAAGATATTTTGTCCTTTTATGACACCGTTAGCTGCTTCCAGATATTACACGATTATATACCAACTTGTTCCACTGGGAATGTCAAATTTTCGCTGCCAGATGGAAAAGATCAAGTATTATCGTTTCCCTTCAATGTACTGGATTACTGAAGCCTTTTCACATAATCGTCAGTTTCCATGGAATTGTATCTGGAATCAGTGCCCTCATGAAGGCCAGGCAATCTTTAAGGCGTCACACCTAATGAGCAAAGACCCATATATATGTTTCTCAAAGCGTTGCACCAGAGCGCCTGAGTCGTATATAGAATATAGCGCATGGGTGGCGAAATACATGCTCCAAAAATTGAACCCTAATATTAAATTCGGCTAATGGGATGAAGAACCAGTTTGCCAGAAAATAAATCATCAGCTTCTTGCAGTATTTATTGACGATTATTTTGCAAGAAAGGAATTGACCAGATTTGCTCCAATTCCAATTTTTTACAGAGACAATGGTGGTGAAGTCGAATGGATTAATATCGAAGGAGTTAATATGGGTGAAACAGCTGGTGGTAGAAAAGGGAGTAGTCTAGAGAACGGAGGTACCATAAATCAAAGAGGTATTGATTTGGAGTGGTGTAATACAGAGAGCGTAATTGATGTAGATGGAGGGGTTGATACAGGAAATGTACTAATGGATATCTTTACAGAGAGCGGAGTTGATACGGACAAATGGGTTGATGCAAAAGAGGAACTATTGAATGTCCTAGAAAACGGCGGAGTTGTTATGGATGAAAAGGTAGATGCAGAAGATAAACTATTGGGTATCTTAGAAAATGACAGAGTTGATATGAATGAAGAGGTTGATGTAGAAGATGTACAAATGGATATCTTTAAAAATTCCTAAGCAAACAATTATCTCTTTCAAACTTTTTTGTATTTCTTCCTTTTTTTTATTTCTCTCTTATTTTTATTTTATTAAATTTCCTTACCTTTGTTACAACTACTTATTTTACTTTCACAAGTTAATAACCTTTGTTCTCCTTATCTTTGTTTATTTCGAAGTGTAAAGGGTGGCTCACGCAAGTGTCACTTTTGTTTGAAGCCACAAAGAAAATTTTAAGTTTCTCCTCGTTACTGCAAGATTTAACTTAGATGTTATCAAAAAGCTGAATATTGATACTGGATTAAAAAGAAAATCAACCTAATACCAGGGTAATAACTTTATTGAAAGCCTTAGCAGAAATGAAAAGCATGATAGCTGGAGGCGGGTTTGGTCTTTGTGAGAAGGGGCTCCAGAATTCCTTTGTATAGAATTTTTTTCCGGTTCCCCCTCTGTATTGTCAAAAATTAATTTTTGTGGGTATTCTCATTGAAACTTTTTGTCTTTAGCATTCCCATTTTAAAATAACGAGAAATATATCTCCCTTTATAGACACTGAAAAGCAAATTTTGTATCTCTTCTTAAGTTGTTGTGAATTATGGCCACTTGTATCACTTGTTTAAAGCTAGTCAGTAATATAATCTAAATAGTGAGGTTATAAAGCAAAAATTAAACAAGTCAAACTTTAATATATTAATAACTTCTTGGTTTTAATTAAATTCTGTTTTTTTTCCCTTAGAAGTTAAGTCAAAGCCCTGCTAGAGACGTGTATCAACTTGCAGCCAGTGTGAAACATTTAAAGCGAGGAGAAGAAAGGTCTTAATTAGGCTTGTTCTGTGGTACATTTAATTGAAATTACATATGCTCCACAGCTTGATTGCCCCTGATTTTGAGAATATTTTCTATAATATTATATTTTGCGTGTCTTTAAAAATGAAACCTACTGTGTGAAACATTATGGCTATATGCGTTAAGCAAAGGATAGGCCAAACGATGCGCTGAGGGGACAAAGATTATATTTTTGGTATTTTTTTCGGGTAGAGTTTTTACAAAAGTCGTGTGACGGAGTTTGTTTGCGTGTGTTCCTTCTATTGGCAATGCTGTAAAGCAAAAAAAATTCGAAAAACACTGTATTTTCCGACAGCCAACAATGTATTCTTAACATCCTTCTTCTTTTCCAGAATTTTTTCCAGTTTCATTGATCTTTGTAATTACAATGGAAATAATCAGTATATAAAATCAGATAAAATTAACATAGCCAAAAGTATGTCAAAACTTCATAATAATTACGAGAATAATAACGTCAAAACGATTTCCTCCCCTCTTATATATTTGTATTTATCCACCATCGCTCGGATGAGAAGCAATTCTTTTTATAGTTGAAGGACTCAGCTTTTAAGCTGTGGAGCATGTTTTTACTTACGACAAAAGTATCATAAATCTGTTTTTACTGAAAAAAGAGAACTAAACATGATTAAACCTAAACCCTTATACAGGCAAGGGAAAGAGAACGAAATAGTTCCCATATTCAAGGCCATATCCAGGGAGAGTTTAGGGAGTTTTAACTCCCCCCTGAAATGTCTGCTCGACTCGTAAAATGAAAAAGAATATAATTAAATTTTTAATGTGTTTTTAAGTTTTTTTTATATCCCCCCTCCCGGCGAAAAAATCCTGGATACGGTCCTGACCATATTTCATCCTTATTGGCATATCTCTCAACACTCTGCTGGTCCGATCTTGTTTATTTCTGCTTCTTCTTCGTCTATAAGTTAGTATATATTACTAAATGGTAATTCTGGTTATTTGCCACTTCTCAGACATATCTAGGTGAATAAAGTTAATCAACACTTGATGGAAACCAGCTGAAGAAGTTGGTAAACGTCAGGGTTGTACCACCTCAGTCCCAAAAGACAGGTACCAATCAATTCTTACATTACAAAATTGAATATATAAACCGAGCTAAAATTCGCTTTGCATAATCAGCAGGTTTGAGGCTAGATTTTATGTTTTTTGCCACCAGAGGGTTTCAGCAATTCAAAACAATTTCTTGTACAAGAGACACGGATTGTTAACCAGATTTACCTTTAAGTAAGTTACAACAGTATTGATAAGTAAGTAGTTCGTAATAATATCTCGTTTCTAAAGCTGTTTTCCATTTTTCATGTTGTTCCAGCCCAAAGGTGGTAGATTTTGATATATATGCCTGGATTGTTTTTTGTTTTTATTATTATTATTATTATTATCTTTGTTTACTCGAGTGCTGGTTCAATAGGTTTTCCAGTAGTACAATAAACTAAAGCCATAAACTAAGAAATCAAAATTATATTTCGAAATAAAACTGTATATCTCAAATTATATTTCCGTAAAAAACAAAAATAGATTTATTTGATCCTGTCTTTTTCTATCTGAGCTACCAAATATTGGCTCTAGTAATTAAAAAGTTGTTGCGTGAAATTGCTGGTAAAAATTGGATATACGTCCCATTCCTCCAGTCAGTTGATTCGATTGATTGTATCAGTTATTTCCTAACTTATTCGGTTCTACAGTACTAAAGTATATTTTCTGAAAATGTGTTGCGTCTTCTTTTCCTACTTCCCGCAATAATCCCGTAATACACAAATAAGAGCATTTGACATCAAAATTAATTTTCATCGTTTCTTGAATGTCATCAATCCATCCTCATACAAACTACAGGTGCAAAATTGGAACACATTCTTCATTTTTTGGTTTTCATATAAAACTAATGTTGTATAACATGCCGCTTATTGAATTAGAACAGCCGAAACGCATCTTAAAATCCCACATGAACTTGCAAGAGCAGAGTTATCAATAATATTTTTTTAAGTCTTTGTTTGTTTATCTACATATACAGCGTAAAGCAAAACTGGGTATCACTCAATCAGCCAAATTACAAATTATAAGGGTCGTATATGCATTTTTAGAATAAGCATTTTAATTCCTCCCGTTAAATTTTCTCCATCCCACAACACACAAATTGAGATTTGATCTTCTTTCTCTAAATCTTAAATTAATATTGTCACATGAAAGCTATTTGTAATTTGGCTTTTGTCTAAATTTTTATTAGAAAATTACTAAATTACTAAAAGAATATTACTAAATTTCAACAGCTTGAACCAGCCTTTTTGGAATAAATTGTTTTAGTTTCTTGTGCTTCAGCACTTTAAGCAGAATTGTGGTAATTTTGGAATATTTTGATAATCAGTTTTGTCCACACTGAACGCTTCAATTTCCTTACAAATTTATTGATTATCGATGAATTGCTGAAATCAATTCACTGTATTTTCAGTTTTGAAGCAGAATTATTTAACTTGACAAGTATTGATTTTATAAACTATTAATAAGCATGTTTCAAAAATTGTAAGGCGTTCAGTTTTTAATTGTATTATTATTTATTTTTAATTTATCGTTGATTGATTTTAATAGCACTGTTTTAATTTTAAATCGAACGCATATTTGCTAGCAGTCCAACCCGGATGTGCTACTGATGATTTTTATGCTTGTATAAAAATATTTTGTGTTTTTTTACTCTCCAAAAGTGACGTTTTAATTTATAATGTGTAAATCTGTCGACGGAGACTAGTCGGACAAACATTACGCCTCGGGGACGTCCCCAACAAAATCTGCCTTAGCGTGTGTAAGCAAGTGAATATGATATTTTATGCTAAATTTGCAGTTATGTATTTATGCTGTGCTATGTTTGTGATTTGTAATTTTTGATATGCTATGCCTACAATTTATCGTTCTATTTTCAGGTGCTATACTATACCCACTTATTTATTGGGCGTCCATTAACCTTTTTCACTTAGGGTAAGAATTAAGAATACTTTGTTTTTATGTTCAGAATAGATGTATTGCAGAATTTCATATTTGTGTTCAATTTTGTTCTTCCCAGAAAGAATGGCAATGGCTTCCTGGTACCCTCCCTCATTTTCCGTGGACGCCCATAAACTGTGCTTTTAAAAAGTAAAAATGTAAGTGCTTTGTTTTATGCGCCTAATTTGATGTAAGGCTTGGAGTTTTGTTTTATAGCTAGGACAGTGTGATTATGGTGGTTGAAGGTTTTTTTGAAGCAAATACAGAGTGATTATTTTAAGAAGTGAACCCGGATTTCCAAGCAAGAGGTCGAGCCAAAGGCGGATGGTTAATACTTGAAAAGAGGGAGGGGATGTGGTATAGATAGGAAGATAAAGTAATAAAGTGATTATCTGAAAGCCATTGTCTATGTGACACCACTTGCTGCAGTAAAAGAGGTTTATTCCCCTCTAAGACTTTGAAAGTAAAGTCTGAATAAGAGTTAAAATTTTTTGTAAACAATAAGGTCTTCTTAGCATTGATCCTGTGTCAATTTTTGTATGTTCAGTCACAATCAGAGAGAAATCAGAACCTATAGCTGCTTTGGCTATGGCCTCTTCAATGTGTGGGATGGATATTCTTTATCAAAACTGCCGAAATATTCTTTTTACAGATGGTTCTTTCGAGACTATCACTAGTCAAACTATGATCACTTCTACTTTTTTGTGTTATGATTGGTTGTTTGCTACATTAAGCCAAATATAAGAGTGATTTTGAATGCATTGTCTTTGTTTAATACACTCGCTAGACCTCAAAAGAGAAACAAGTAATTTATATTTAATAACAGAAATTAGCTCCTAAAACCTAGTAAGTTTTCTTTCCGAGAATTTTTCAGGAAGGAGAACGAAGAGGAGTTTACCATTCCTTAGCATAAAAGGATAAGGGAAAAAGATTGTTTCTTCAGGTAAACCAAGGCAATCCGAGGTAATAAATGAGTCGAAACTGGCGAGAAAATTGTATGCAATTATGGAATTATCATAGTTTTTTTTATGATTGCCGCAGCAATTATTAACATTTATTTCTTAAAACAACAGACAATAGTAATTGTTTGCTCATATTCTATTCTTAAATATCAAAACTAAAAGAGAAGCTAATATTTTCATTCTTATAATTTTTCAACGACAAGACTACCTCTGTAAATTAGATATACAAAAAGAAAAAGAAAAGAAGTGCATTTTGCCCCTGCGCCAACCAAGGTGTCTGTCCAGACCTCAGTTTCCAGACAGCTCCCCTCCATACGTAAGGTTTGATGCTTGTCTTCAGTAAATTACTGCAAAGGATCCTTCTCTAGAGCTTTAAATTGTACCAATCAGGCAGCTTTAGCATAAGAGGAGTGTTCGAACAAATATACGGTTGGATCTCTACACCTAGGGAACCGCATGACCAGACATGCATGTTTAGGCCCAGATCTCTTACTGGAACTGCATTTGAGCGCCACTTTAGTCAAATTTGCAAAACAAAGTCAATTTAAAAGTTGTTTAATTGCTTTTAGCATCAGTCCTCGTGTTTCTTTTAATAGCCTGTATAAATAAAGAGGTCAATCAGGTACTTCACCGCTAGAAATGTGAATAGAGGACTTGGCTAAATCGGCTTCTGAATGGATCATACCCATGAAACATTTTGATAGTTATTTTATAACAATTTTTAAGAGGTAATTTTCTTGTTAAGTATTAATGTAAGTTTCATCGACTGCCTTTTAAGGTATAAAATGCAAAGTACCAAAATCAATTGCTTTAGGTTACAAGCTGTTCCGTAAAACAATTCACAGTAATCCACTTATAAATAAATCTCGTTTGTATGGTAATTCTGGATATTTTTTTGTAAATAATAAACGGCTTTTTTTATTCGGGGATAACATATCTAACACTGATCCACAGATAACACAGAGATTAAGCTTGCTTCGACTGCCCTTCAAAGCCTAAGAAATGTTTTCCCAAAAATGACAGGTTGTTGTAACAATACATCTTTGACTCATCTATTATCGCTACTTTAAATAGTTCAGACTTGGCCACTGATTTTTGATCACTTCAACGAGATGCAACACTTTTCGATTGAGGAATAGGTTGATCGAGCCCCTTCCCTTTCAAACACATGTTAGCAAATAATTTCCTTTGCCAAATGTCATGCTACATAATCTTTAAATGAGACTGGTTATTTGTGAGTTTTTCCTTTCTAGCAAGTCATATTCTTAGCATGTTAAATGTAAGATTTAGAGTCACTGAAAAACTCAATTTTTTAAGACCTAAGTAGCCTTTTTCTTATAACAAAATTTGTGGCTGGGGCCTCTGAGAAATTAGGGCCTGATATGCCATTGGTCAACCATTTACCGAGGTATTAGAGCCAGTTAAAGGAAAGCTTTTCAGGGTGGGTCTAGCTATTGACGAGGTGCTCAAAAGTTCAAGAATCTCGAAGCATCTCGAAGTCGAAGAATCTTATACCCCTACTCGTCAATGGAGGTGGTATTCACTTATACCATGTTTGAAGTAGAGTTTTTTCACGACTCCTCCCACCAATTAAATGGTAAGACTTCCCTCTAAACCCTTATGGCTCATCGATAAACTTTACAAAATGTCAAAAAAAGCTCAAATTTCCTTCTCCTCAAGAAATTCGTCGGATTTCCTTAATTTATAACATGTAGAAACCTTAAGAAAAATAAACATACATGTTTTAAACTAAGGATTGAAGTGCACTCAAGATGTGAGAAGGAACGACCATACAAGAGAGCAAATATAATAACGCCAACGATTATTGAGTAACCTTCGCTCATATTTATTTTTCAGCATTCCAAATTATTTAAGTTTCATCAGAGGATGAAGTTAACAAAACACCAACTTGCTCCAATAGCTAGCTCTGATAGTTTGAACTGACTAGATTAGCGGAGAGATGAATGCTTCTCTAAATTACCAAGGAAAATGAAAGTGAAATGTTATTGTTTGAATTAGTAAGTGTACTTTATCCAGAGTTTTGAAAATTTAGAAAAAATCAGAAACTAAACCTTTCATGAAAGGGACCAAGTTTTTGAAAGTTTTTGGTAGTAGCAGGCATTAGTTTAAAAAAAAGAAATTTGGATGAATAATCAGTGAAAAAAAAAAGCTAGAACATGACACTGATCACTATATGTCCTTTGAATGTCAAGTTATATTTTTTGATCAACAGAATGTTGAAGTTTGAATTTTTATTGACTAAAGGCATTGTCAAAGTCAACTAATTATTTTTACTTCTTCATTTTTCCAATTCAAAGTGGCAAAACTGACGAAAATGTGTCCCTGCCAAGTAACCTCATAATTTTGAAAAAATCAAAATATAATCACAATAAAATGGCTATTTTCGGGTATGAATAACACTAAGATGGGTTTAGGAGGGAGATACTGTAAGATGCTAGATTAAAATGAAGCTAGATTTTCACCAAATCAATTTGTCATATTAAGAAACTAAGTTAGAATGAAGCTAGGTATTTTTTTATGGTAATAGGAGAGAAGCTAGATTAGGATGAAGTTATGGATTTTTTATGGTAAAAGGAAAGAAGCAACTCGCCGAAATTTGTTTTATGGTAAAAGGAGAGAAGCGGCTTGTCAAAATTAGGAGATTATTATCAAATCAATTTGTCATATTAAGAAGCTGGTACAGAATGAAGCTAATGATTTTTTTTATGGTTACTCGTCAAAATTCGGTGATTATTACCAAATCAATTTTTAATATTAATGAGCTAAATTGAATGAAGCTAAGGATTTTGTTATAAAAAGAGAGAAGTGACCCGTCAAAATTCGGAGATTATTACCTAATCAATTTGTCGTATTAAGAATCGAGATTAGAATGAAGCTAAGGATTTTTTATGACAAAAGGAGAGAAGTGACTCGTCAAAACTTGGCAATTATTACCAAATCAATTTGTCATATTAACAAGTTAGATTAGAATGAAGCTAAGGATTTTTTTCTATGGTAAAAGGAGAGAAGTGACTCGTCAAAAATTTGGTGATTATTACCAAGTTAATTTGACAAATTGAGAAGCTGTATTAGAATCAAAATAGGGAACTTTTTTATGGTAAAAAGAAAGAAGCGACTCGTGAAAATTTGGAGATAATTACCAAATCAATTTGTAATATTCAGAAGTTCGAAGCGACTCGTCAAAATTTGTAGATTAATACCAAATCAATTTGTCATATAAAGAAGCTCGAATAGAATGAAGCTTTTTTATGGTAGAAGGAGAGAAGCGACTCGTCAAAATTGGGAGATTATTACCTAATCAATTTTTCATATTAAGAATCTAGATTAGAATGAAGCTAAAGATTTTTTTAGGATAAAAAGGAGAGAAGTGACTCGTCAAAATTTGGCAATTGTTACCAAATCAATTTGTAATATTAACAAGCTAAATTAGAATGAAGCTAGGGATTTTTCCTTTGGTAAAAGAAGAGAAGTGACGCGTCAAAATTTGGAGATTAAAATGAAGCTAAGGATTTTTTAATGGCAAAAGGAGAGAAGCGACTCGTCAAAATTTGCAAATCAATTTATCATATTAAGAAGCTAGATTAGAATGAAGTTAGGGATTTCTGTATGGTAGAAGGAGAGAAGTGGCTCGTCAAAATTTGATGATAATTACCAAATCAATTTGTCATAATAAAAAGTTAGACTAGAATGAAACAAAGGATTTTTTTATGGTAAAAGGAGAGAAGCGACTTGTCAAAATATGGAGATTAATTCCTAATGGATTTGTCATATTAAGAAGCTATATTATACTGAAGCTAATAATTCTCTAATGGTAAAAAGAGAGAATCGACACGTCAAAATTTTTAGATTATTACCAAATCAATTTGTCAGATTAAGAAGCTATATTTGAATGAAGCTAGGGAGTTTTTTTAAGGTAAAAGCAGAGATATAACTCTTAGAAATTTTGAGATTATTATCAAATTAATTTGTCATATTAAGGAGCTAGATTAGAATCAAGCTAAGGATTTTTTTTTATGGCAAAAGGAGAGAAGAGACTTAAAATTTTGGAAATTATTACCAACTCAATTTATCATATTAAGAAGCTAGATTAGATAGAAGCTAAGTATTTTTTATGGTAAAAGGAGAAAAGTGACTCTTCAAAATTTGGAGATTGTTACCAAATCAATTGGTCATAAAAAGAAGCTAGACTAGAATGAAACTAAGGATTTTTTTATGGTAAAGGGAGAGAAGAGACTCGTCAAAATTTGGAGATTAATACCAAATCAATTTTTTAGATTACGAAGCTATATTAGACTGAAACTAATGATTTTCTTATGGTAAAAAGAGAGAAGCGACTCGTCGAAATTTGGAGATTATTACCAAATCAATTTGTCATATTAAGAGCCTAGATTAGAATGAAGCTAAGGTTTTTCTAAGGTAAAAGGAGAGAAGTGACTCGTTAGAATTTGGAGACTTTTACCAAATCAATTTGTCATATTAAGAAGCTAGATTAGAATGAAGCTAAGAATTTTTTTATGGCAAAAGGAGAGAAGCGACTGGTCAAAGTTTGCAAATCAATTACGAAGCTAGATTAGAATGAAGCTAGGGATTTTTGTATGGCAAAAGGAGAAAAGCGACTCGTCAAAATTTGGAGATTAATACCTAATCAATATGTCATATTAAGAAGCTATATTAGACTGAAGCTATTCAGTCTAATCCGATTTCCCGCTCCAAATCCCCCCAATGTCAACAGGACTGCTCAGGATTTGAAATAAGAGCTCTGAGACATGAATTTCTTCTAAATATCTAATTTCATTAAGATGAAATCTGGTCACCCGTTCTTAAGTTAAAAATACCTCAATTTTTCTAATTTTTCCAAATTAACACCCCCTAGCTCCTCCAAAGAGAACGGATCCGTTCCAATTATGTCAATCACGTATCTAGAACTTGTGCTTATTCTTCCCATCAAGTTTCATCCCGATCTCTCCACTCTAAGTTTTTTCCAAGATTTATGTTTCCCTCCTCCAACCCCCTATGTCCCCGGATCCAATTCAAGTCGAAAATGGAGTATCTGAGACTTAAGATCTTTAATCTTTAAGTATATATATTTAAGTATTGATCTTTAAGTATATCAAGTTTCATTAAGATCCGATCACCTATTCGTAAGATAAAAATACCTCAATTTTCACGTTTTCTAATAATTTCGGGTTCCCCCTCCAACCCCCTCCAATGTCACAGGATCTGGTCAGAATTTAAAACTAGAGCTTTAAAGCACAAGATCCTTCTAAATATCAAATTTCATTTTGATATGTTCCCCCGTTCGTAAGTTACAAATACCTCATTTTTCCAAATTACCCCCCCCCCCTCCCCCAACTCCACCAAAGAGAGTAGATCCGGTTCGGTTATGCCAGTCACGTATCTTAGACATGTTTTTATTCTTCCCATCTAGTTTCATCCTGAGCTCTCCGCTTTAAGTATTTTCTAAGATTTCCGGTCCCCCCCAACTGACCCCCCACTGATGCTGGATACGGTTAAAATCTATATATATAAAAATAAGTTGTCTGTCTGTGTGTCTGTCTGTGGATCAGGTGACGTCATGTTTCTGTGTTGACTGACGTCATGAAATTAGTTGTCGTCATTTTTGCTTTGACGGTGACGTCATTCAAGATATTTAAGACATATGTTCACGTAGAAATCTATTAATGTTTAAGTTTACAATGACTGATGAACTTACCATGGCAAAAGCCGATGAAGATGCTCAAAGAGTCTATGCCAAAAAACTTGCTGCTGATAGAGAAAGTCAGAAAAGAAAGCGTGCCGAGGAACTACCAGAGCAACGCGAAAGCAGACTTGCTGCTAAAAGAGAAAGTGAAAAAAGAAGGCGTGCCGAGGAATCAAAAGAACAGCAAGGAAACAGGCTTGAGGCTGATAGAGAAAAAAAGAACAGAAAGCGTGCCGAGGAATCAAAAGAACAGCAAGGAAACAGGCTTGAGGCTGATAGAGAAAGAAAGAACAGAAAGCGTGCCGAGGAACTACCAGAGCAACGCGGAAGCAGACTTGCTGCTAAAAGAGAAAGTGAAAAAAGAAGGCATGCCGAGGAATTACAAGAACAGCAAGAAATCAGGCTTGCTGCTGATAGAGAAAGTAAGAAAAGAAAGCGTGCCGAGGAATCACAAGAACAGCAAGAAATCAGGCTTGCTGCTGATAGAGAAAGTAAGAAAAGAAAGCGTGCCGAGGAATCAGAGCAACCTGAAAGTTATCGCCTGGCATTCAGGTACAACCCAGTCGATGATTATAGCTTGAGTAGATGTGTTCAAATCGGGACAATGTCTAAAATTTGTCCCTATTGCAAGGCCTTGAAATTCAATGGTGAAACAATGGGAATGTGTTGCGCCTCAGGAAAAGTTAAACTTCCTCTATTGGCTGCACCACCAGAGCCATTGAAGACTTTCCTTACTGGAACTACGTCAGAATCTAAGCGTTTTTTGTCAAAAATCAGAAAATACAACTCATGTTTCCAAATGACGTCGTTTGGAGCCCAAATCGAAAATCCAGATCAATTTATGTCTACTTTCAAAGTAAAAGGGCAAATTTATCATAGAGCAGGGTCCCTTCTACCATTCTCAGGCGAGAATGATAAATTTTTACAATTGTACTTCATCAGTGATAGAAATTCTGAATTGAATGCACGTTGCGAAGTTTCTCCCAACGTTGATAGGACAATCGTTTCCCAATTGCAACATCTTTTCCACGAAAATAATAATTTAGTGCGTCTGTTCAAAACAGCCATCGATTTGATGCCTACTGATACGCATAAAATTGTTATTTCCGCTGACAAAACGCCTCCTGGCCAACATGTGCGTAGATACAATGCTCCAACTATTGACGAAGTGGCAATCGTTATGGTCGGTGATAAGTTTTTACCTCGAGATATTATTCTTCATAAGCGAAACGCTCAGTTGTTAAGAATTGCTGAAACTCATCGATGCTACGATGCCCTACAATATCCTATCATTTTTTGGGATGGAGCCGACGGCTATCACTTTAATATTAAATTGATGAATCCAGCCACTAACAAAGAAATGAATAAGAAATGCAGTGCAATGCATTATTATTCCTATAGACTGATGATTCGGCAGGATGAAGAAAATTATATTTTAAAATGCCGTGAATTGTTTCACCAATTCGTCGTTGATATGTATGCTAAAATTGAATCAGAACGTTTGCTATATATCCGCCTGAATCAGACCAAGCTCCGCTCTGAACAATACATTCATTTGCGAGATGCAGTTATAAATGACGGTAATACCACAAACGTTGGAAGATTAACAATTTTACCTTCGTCATATGCTGGCAGTCCCCGTCATATGCATGAATATGCTCAAGATGCTATTGCGTATGTTCGTCTCTATGGTCGTCCAGATTTATTTATTACATTTACATGTAATCAATCTTGGGACGAGATACTGCAGCTTTTACTTCAAGGACAATCGGCGGTTCATAGGCATGACATTACGGCCCGTGTCTTCCGGCAAAAGTTGAAATCACTGATAAACTACATTGTAAAACTTGAAGTGTTTGGGTCAGTGCGATGCTGGATGTACTCAGTGGAATGGCAAAAACGAGGTTTGCCACACGCACATATACTAATCTGGCTACATAAAAAAATTACTTTGAACGAAATTGATGATGTGATTTCCGCTGAAATACCTGATAAAAATGTCGATAAGGGGTTACATGATATTATTGTAAAAAATATGATACATGGACCTTGCGGTGTACTGAACGAAAATTCACCATGCATGGCCAAAGGAAGGTGCACAAAGCAATATCCTCGACTTTTAGTATCAAACACAATTACTGGCAATGATGGTTACCCACAATATAGAAGAAGATCTACTGAAGATGGCGGTAAAACAGCAATAATAAAGAAGCGTAACGGTACCACCATCGAAGTAGATAACCAGTGGGTTGTTCCATATTCCCCATTATTATCAAAAACATTTAATGCACACATAAACGTTGAATACTGTAACTCCGTAAAGGCAATCAAATACATATGTAAATACGTCAACAAAGGCAGTGACATGGCAGTTTTTGGCTTGCAGCCCGAAATCAAAGATTTCGATGAAATCGTACAATATCAGGCTGGAAGATACATAAGCAGTAATGAAGCTGTTTGGCGAATTCTTTCATTTCCGATACATGAACGTAGTCCAGCTGTTGTTCACTAAGCGGTACATTTACAGAATGGTCAACGTGTTTATTTCACGGAAACCAACGTGCAACAAAGAGTGCTGAATCCACCGGATACAACATTAACAGCTTTTTTTTTAGCAGAGATATAACTCTTAGAAATTTTGAGATTAATATCAAATTAATTTGTCATATTAAGGAGCTAGATTAGAATCAAGCTAAGGATTTTTTTTTATGGCAAAAGGAGAGAAGAGACTTAAAATTTTGGAAATTATTACCAACTCAATTTATCATATTAAGAAGCTAGATTAGATAGAAGCTAAGTATTTTTGATGGTAAAAGGAGAGAAGTGACTCTTCAAAATTTGGAGATTGTTACCAAATCAATTGGTCATAAAAAGAAGCTAGACTAGAATGAAACTAAGGATTTTTTTATGGTAAAGGGAGAGAAGAGACTCGTCAAAATTTGGAGATTAATACCAAATCAATTTTTTAGATTACGAAGCTATATTAGACTGAAACTAATGATTTTCTTATGGTAAAAAGAGAGAAGCGACTCGTCGAAATTTGGAGATTATTACCAAATCAATTTGTCATATTAAGAGCCTAGATTAGAATGAAGCTAAGGTTTTTCTAAGGTAAAAGGAGAGAAGTGACTCGTTAGAATTTGGAGACTTTTACCAAATCAATTTGTCATATTAAGAAGTTAGATTAGAATGAAGCTAAGAATTTTTTTATGGCAAAAGGAGAGAAGCGACTGGTCAAAGTTTGCAAATCAATTACGAAGCTAGATTAGAATGAAGCTAGGGATTTTTGTATGGCAAAAGGAGAAAAGCGACTCGTCAAAATTTGGAGATTAATACCTAATCAATATGTCATATTAAGAAGCTATATTAGACTGAAGCTATTCAGTCTAATCCGATTTCCCGCTCAAATCCCCCCAATGTCAACAGGACTGCTCAGGATTTGAAATAAGAGCTCTGAGACATGAATTTCTTCTAAATATCTAATTTCATTAAGATGAAATCTGGTCACCCGTTCTTAAGTTAAAAATACCTCAATTTTTCTAATTTTTCCAAATTAACACCCCCTAGCTCCTCCAAAGAGAACGGATCCGTTCCAATTATGTCAATCACGTATCTAGAACTTGTGCTTATTCTTCCCATCAAGTTTCATCCCGATCTCTCCACTCTAAGTTTTTTCCAAGATTTATGTTTCCCTCCTCCAATCCCCTATGTCCCCGGATCCAATTCAAGTCGAAAATGGAGTATCTGAGACTTCAGATCTTTCTATATATATCAAGTTTCATTAAGATCCGATCACCTATTCGTAAGATAAAAATACCTCAATTTTCACGTTTTCCAATAATTTCGGGTTCCCCCTCCAACCCCCTCCAATGTCACAGGATCTGGTCAGAATTTAAAACTAGAGCTTTAAAGCACAAGATCCTTCTAAATATCAAATTTCATTTTGATATGTTCCCCCGTTCGTAAGTTACAAATACCTCATTTTTCCAAATTACCCCCCCCCCTCCCCCAACTCCACCAAAGAGAGTAGATCCGGTTCGGTTATGCCAGTCACGTATCTTAGACATGTTTTTATTCTTCCCATCTAGTTTCATCCTGAGCTCTCCGCTTTAAGTATTTTCTAAGATTTCCGGTCCCCCCCCAACTGACCCCCCACTGATGCTGGATACGGTTAAAATCTATATATATAAAAATAAGTTGTCTGTGTGTGTGTCTGTCTGTGGATCAGGTGACGTCATGTTTCTGTGTTGACTGACGTCATGAAATTAGTTGTCGTTATTTTTGCTTTGACGGTGACGTCATTCAAGATATTTAAGACATATGTTCACGTAGAAATCTATTAATGTTTAAGTTTACAATGACTGATGAACTTACCATGGCAAAAGCCGATGAAGATGCTCAAAGAGTCTATGCCAAAAAACTTGCTGCTGATAGAGAAAGTCAGAAAAGAAAGCGTGCCGAGGAACTACCAGAGCAACGCGAAAGCAGACTTGCTGCTAAAAGAGAAAGTGAAAAAAGAAGGCGTGCCGAGGAATCAAAAGAACAGCAAGGAAACAGGCTTGAGGCTGATAGAGAAAGAAAGAACAGAAAGCGTGCCGAGGAATCAAAAGAACAGCAAGGAAACAGGCTTGAGGCTGATAGAGAAAGAAAGAACAGAAAGCGTGCCGAGGAACTACCAGAGCAACGCGGAAGCAGACTTGCTGCTAAAAGAGAAAGTGAAAAAAGAGGCGTGCCGAGGAATTACAAGAACAGCAAGAAATCAGGCTTGCTGCTGATAGAGAAAGTAAGAAAAGAAAGCGTGCCGAGGAATCACAAGAACAGCAAGAAATCAGGCTTGCTGCTGATAGAGAAAGTAAGAAAAGAAAGCGTGCCGAGGAATCAGAGCAACCTGAAAGTTATCGCCTGGCATTCAGGTACAACCCAGTCGATGATTATAGCTTGAGTAGATGTGTTCAAATCGGGACAATGTCTAAAATTTGTCCCTATTGCAAGGCCTTGAAATTCAATGGTGAAACAATGGGAATGTGTTGCGCCTCAGGAAAAGTTAAACTTCCTCTATTGGCTGCACCACCAGAGCCATTGAAGACTTTCCTTACTGGAACTACGTCAGAATCTAAGCGTTTTTTGTCAAAAATCAGAAAATACAACTCATGTTTCCAAATGACGTCGTTTGGAGCCCAAATCGAAAATCCAGATCAATTTATGTCTACTTTCAAAGTAAAAGGGCAAATTTATCATAGAGCAGGGTCCCTTCTACCATTCTCAGGCGAGAATCATAAATTTTTACAATTGTACTTCATCAGTGATAGAAATTCTGAATTGAATGCACGTTGCGAAATTTCTCCCAACGTTGAAAGGACAATCGTTTCCCAATTGCAACATCTTTTCCACGAAAATAATAATTTAGTGCGTCTGTTCAAAACAGCCATCGATTTGATGCCTACTGATACACATAAAATTGTTATTTCCGCTGACAAAACGCCTCCTGGCCAACATGTGCGTAGATACAATGCTCCAACTATCGACGAAGTGGCAATCGTTATGGTCGGTGATCAGTTTTTACCTCGAGATATTATTCTTCATAAGCGAAACGCTCAGTTGTTAAGAATTGCTGAAACTCATCGATGCTACGATGCCCTACAATATCCTATCATTTTTTTGGGATGGAGCCGACGGCTATCACTTTAATATTAAATTGATGAATCCAGCCACTAACAAAGAAATGAATAAGAAATGCAGTGCAATGCATTATTATTCCTATAGACTAATGATTCGGCAGGATGAAGAAAATTATATTTTAAAATGCCGTGAATTGTTTCACCAATTCGTCGTTGATATGTATGCTAAAATTGAATCAGAACGTTTGCTATATATCCGCCTGAATCAGACCAAGCTCCGCTCTGAACAATACATTCATTTGCGAGATGCAGTTATAAATGACGGTAATACCACAAACGTTGGAAGATTAACAATTTTACCTTCGTCATATGCTGGCAGTCCCCGTCATATGCATGAATATGCTCAAGATGCTATTGCGTATGTTCGTCTCTATGGTCGTCCAGATTTATTTATTACATTTACATGTAATCAATCTTGGGACGAGATACTGCAGCTTTTACTTCAAGGACAATCGGCGGTTCATAGGCATGACATTACGGCCCGTGTCTTCCGGCAAAAGTTGAAATCACTGATAAACTACATTGTAAAACTTGAAGTGTTTGGGTCAGTGCGATGCTGGATGTACTCAGTGGAATGGCAAAAACGAGGTTTGCCACACGCACATATACTAATCTGGCTACATAAAAAAATTACTTCGAACGAAATTGATGATGTGATTTCCGCTGAAATACCTGATAAAAATGTCGATAAGGGGTTACATGATATTATTGTAAAAAATATGATACATGGACCTTGCGGTGCACTGAACGAAAATTCACCATGCATGGCCAAAGGAAGGTGCACAAAGCAATATCCTCGACTTTTAGTATCAAACACAATTACTGGCAATGATGGTTACCCACAATATAGAAGAAGATCTACTGAAGATGGCGGTAAAACAGCAATAATAAAGAAGCGTAACGGTACCAACATCGAAGTAGATAACCAGTGGGTTGTTCCATATTCCCCATTATTATCAAAAACATTTAATGCACACATAAACGTTGAATACTGTAACTCCGTAAAGGCAATCAAATACATATGTAAATACGTCAACAAAGGCAGTGACATGGCAGTTTTTGGCTTGCAGCCCGAAATCAAAGATTTCGATGAAATCGTACAATATCAGGCTGGAAGATACATAAGCAGTAATGAAGCTGTTTGGCGAATTCTTTCATTTCCGATACATGAACGTAGTCCAGCTGTTGTTCACTTAGCGGTACATTCACAGAATGGTCAACGTGTTTATTTCACGGAAACCAACGTGCAACAAAGAGTCCTGAATCCACCGGATACAACATTAACAGCTTTTTTTCGCTTTGCAAAAATGATTCTTTTGCAAAAAAACTGCTGTATACTGAAGTGCCTTCGTATTACACGTGGAATACTAAAAATAAAGTATTTGAACGTCGAAAACAGGGTAAGTCAGTCGACGGCCAACCTACCATCTTCAAAGATACCACGATAGGAAGACTCTACACCGTTCACCCCAATCAACATGAATGCTTCTTTCTACGCCTGCTTTTGGTGAATGTACCCGGTCCGACATCCTTTGAGTATTTGAGGACTGTAAATGGTAATATACATGACACTTACCGTAGTGCATGCCAAGCTCTGAATTTATTGGAGAATGACCAACACTGGGATAACTGCATCAATGACGCGTGCGAAACGTCAACCCCAAGTCAAATTCGTGCATTGTTTGGCATCATTTTAACAACTTGCTCTCCATCAGCTCCTACAGAGTTATGGGAAAAATATAAGTCAAAAATGTCCGAAGATATACTCCATCGAAAACAGTTAGAGACGTCAGATATGACTTTTGATTTTACATCAGAAATTTATAACTCCACTTTAGTTGTTATAGAAGATTTGTGCGTACGTATGGCAAACAAACCTCTTCAGGATTTGGGAATGCCTTCACCTAACCGTATCGCTGCTATTTCGACATGTGTAGAATTGGATCGTGAACAAAGTTACAGTACGAGTGATCTATTGTCGTATGTACAAAATAACATTTCCAAGTTAACGTCAGAACAAAAAGACATTTATGATACGATAATGCATTGTGTCGATAACAACGTTGGAGAAATTTTGTTTTTGGATGCGCCAGGAGGTACTGGTAAAACGTTTGTGATAAAACTGATTCTGGCATCAATTCGATCAAAAAATGATATAGCGTTGGCAATTGCGTCGTCCGGAATAGCCGCAACATTGCTGCCTGGTGGAAGAACTGCTCATTCCGCTTTGAAATTGCCTCTGAACTTGCATTCTACAGAAACTCCCACGTGCAATATTTCCAAATCATCTGGGATGGGTAAAGTATTGCAGCAATGCAAACTTATTATTTGGGATGAGTGCACAATGGCACACAAAAAATCGCTCGAGGCTCTGGATCAATGCTTGAAAGATTTGCGAGGGAAGTCGAAACCCTTTGGCAGCACATTAATATTGCTTGCGGGAGATTTCAGGCAAACATTACCTATAATACCTAGATCAACTCCTGCAGACGAAATGAATGCTTGCCTGAAAAATTCTAATTTATGGGCACACGTAAAAACATTAAAATTAACTACAAATATGCGTGTCCGATTGCAAAACGATGACTCTGGTCAAACATTTTCAGATCAATTGCTGGCAATGGGAAACGGAAAGCTCCCAGTAGACTCAATTTCAGGACGTATACAACTACCTGCTGATTTCTGTAATTTAGTGACGTCCAAAAATGAATTGATTGAAAAAGTATTTCCGAATATTCTAAAAAATTATAAAAATAATAAATGGCTAAGTGAAAGAGCGATTCTCGCACCCAAAAATATAGACGTCCACGAAATCAACAATATTGTTTTGACCAAGATTCGAGACCAGGCAGTCCTTTACAAGTCAGTCGACACAGTTTTGGATCCAAATGAAGCGGTTAATTATCCATCTGAATTTTTAAATTCCATAGATCTTTCAGGGTTTCCACCACACGTGCTACAACTAAAAATAGGCGTACCAATAATACTTTTAAGAAATATAAACCCACCAAAGCTTTGCAATGGCACTCGACTTGCCGTAAAAAAAACAATGGAAAACCTAATAGAGGCCACAATCTTGACAGGGCCTTTTGAGGGTGAGGCTGTTCTTATTCCTCGCATTCCCATGATTCCAACGGATCTGCCTTTTCAATTTAAAAGATTGCAATTCCCAATTCGATTAGCATTTGCAATCACCATTAACAAAGCTCAAGGTCAATCATTAGAAAAATGTGGTATAGATCTTAATACTGATTGTTTTTCCCATGGACAATTGTACGTTGCATGTTCGAGGGTCGGTAAACCTGACAATCTATTTATATGCAGCGACAATTGGACAGCGAAGAATGTTGTATATTCGCAAGTTTTACGCAGTTAATTTGTATTTTGGAACCAAATGAAGCGGTTAATTATCCATCTGAATTTTTAAATTCCATAGATCCTTCAGGGTTTCCACCACACGTGCTACAACTAAAAATAGGCGTACCAATAATACTTTTAAGAAATATCAACCCACCAAAGCTTTGCAATGGCACGCGACTTGCCGTAAAAAAAAACAATGGAAAACCTAATAGAGGCCACAATCTTGACAGGGCCTTATGAGGGTGAGGCTGTTCTTATTCCTCGCATTCCCATGATTCCAACGGATCTGCTTTTTCAATTTAAAAGATTGCAATTCCCAATTCGATTAGCATTTGCAACCACCATCAACAAAGCTCAAGGGCAATCACTAGAAAAATGCAGTATAGATCTTAATACAGATTGCTTTACCAATGTACAATTGTATGTTGCATCTTTGAGGGTCGGTAAACCTGACAATCTATTTATACGCACAGACAATGGGACAGCGAAGACTGTTGTATATTCACAAGTTTTACGTAGTTAATTTGTATTGTATCTATCTATCTATCTATCTATATAAAAACGAGTTGTGTGTATGCATGTTTGTTTGTTTGTAAAAAGAGCGTTTGCATATGACGTCATTATTAGTATATACGGCTTTGTATATGGACAGACAATGGGAAAGCCAAGAATGTTGTATATTCGCAATTTTTACGTAGTTTGAAACACACATATAAATCTATCTATATTCACAGGTGGGACACAGGGACAGAACTACAATGGCGCGTAACTAATATGGCGCGTAACGACTTACGCGCGCGGGGGGGCTTAGGGGGGCGCGAAGCGCCCCACCAACTAGGTGTTGGGGTGGCGCGAAGCGCCACCCCAACAGCTAGTTTAAAATAAGAGATCTGAGTTACGAGGTCCTTCTACATATGAAGTTTCATGAAGATCCGATCACTCCACCGTAAGTTAAAAATATGTCACTTTTCTAATTTTTCAGAATTAACTCCCCCCCCCCCAATAGAGCAAATCCGTTCCGATTATTTCAATCAAGTATCTAAGACTTCTGTTTATTTTTCCCACCAAGTGTCATCCCGATCCCTCCAATCTAATCCGGATCTGGTCGGAATTCGAAATTAGAGCTTTAAAGCCCAAGATCCTTCTAAATATCAAATTTCATTAAGATCTGGTCACCCGTTCGTAAGTTACAAATACATCATTTTTCAGAATTACCCTCCCCCCTCCCAACTCCACCAAAGAGAGTAGATCAGGTCCGGCTATCTCAGTCACGTATCTTAGACAGGTTTTCATTCTTCCAATCCACTTTCATCCTGATCTCTCCGCTTTAAGTATTTTCTAAGATTTTCGATCCCCCCCCCCAATACCCCCGCCCCCCAATGACGCTGGATCCGGTTGAAATTTAAAGTAAGAGATCTGAGTTACGAGGTCTTTCTACATATGAAGTTTCATGAAAATCCGATCACTCCTTCCCACCAATTTTTCCCACCAAGTTTCATCCCGATCCCTTCAATTTAACCGTTTTCCGTGATTTTAGGCCCTCCAAACTCTCTCTAATGTCACCAGATCCGGTCCGGATGTAAAATAAGAGCTTTGAGACACGATATCCTTCTAAATGTCAAATTTCATTGAGATCTGATCTTCCGTTCGTAAGTTAAAAATACCTCATTTTTCTAATTTTTTAGAATTACCCGCCCCCCAAATACCACAAAGAGAGCGGATCCATTCCGGTTATGTCGATCTTGTATCTGGGACTTGTGCTTATTTTTCCCATCAAGTTTCATTCTGATCCCTCCACTCTAAGTGTTTTCCAAGATTTTAGGTTTCCCCCCCCCTCCAACTCCCCCCACTGTCATCAGATCCGGTTGGGATTTAAAATAAGAGCTCTGAGACACAATATAATTCCAAACATCAAATTTCATTAAGATCTAGGACTTCTGCTTGTTTTTCCCACCAAGTTTCATCCCGATCCCTCCACTCTAAGTGTTTTCCAAGATTTTAGGTTCCTCTCTCCCAGCTCCCCCTCCAATGTCGTCAGGTCTGGCTGGGATTTAAAATAACAGCTCTGAGACAAGATATCCTTCCAAACATCAAATTTGATTAAGATCTGATCAACCGTTCGTAAGTTAAAAATACTACATTTGTTCTATTTTTTTCGAATTGACCGCCCCCCTCCCCCCAGATGGTCAAATAGGGAAAATGACTATTTCTAATTTAATCTAGTCTGGTCCCTTATACGCCTGCCAAATTTCATGGTCTTAGCTTACCTGGAAGTGCCCAAAGTAGCAAAACTGGGACCGACAGACAGACAGACAGACCGACAGAATTTGCGATTGCTATATGTAACTTGGTTAATACCAAGTGCCATAAAAAAAAATAAAGAGGATGCTTAGCCAATAGTGTAAAGACTAGAGGCTAATCTTCCCTTCTTTATCATGTACCTATCAGGCTTTCAGATTTCATTCTCCTCCACTACACGCTTCAGTTTTAAATTTATTTTACAAAAAATCTCCAGTGGCATTAAATCTGAGCCAGATATTCTACTATTAGATGCTTCTTTGTTTACTCTGCTATCTTATATTTTTGGTAATTATTTTCTGAGGGAGATATTTATTTTTATTTTTCATGGTATTACCTTGGCGTGGGATTTCTGATGGTTAGCGCCTAGACTCCATCATTTCATATTTAATCATCTCTCAGCATGCATGAACCTTGTGAATATGGATTCTGTAGTGCCATTTAAAACAATGTTTATACAGACTCAAACCTCGACGGCGCGTTTCAGGGTCCATAAATCATAGGGCTAACTAGGACTGCAGGTATAACTAGGACTGCCCCATTGAAGCAGCTCTGTGTAAAATACCACTTCTTTTGAGAAAGCACTCCGTATCGGTCGTAAGCCGATGTATCGGCTAGTAAATATTATATAAATAAATAAATCGGTATAATATATCGGCTAGTATAAATAAGTCGGATGAAGATATTGAATTTCGGTTGAATATATATATGCATATATATACATACATATATATATATATATATATATATATATATATATATATATATATATATATATATATATATATATATATATATATATATATATATAAATATACATATATATATATATTATATATATATATATATATATATATATATATATATATATATATATATATATATATATATATATACATATATATACATATATATATATATATATATATATATATATATATATATATATATATATATATATATATATATATATATATATATATATATATATATATATATATGTATATATATATATTTGTCTAGTCCTTGAGGTCATATGGGAGACAGTAAAATAGGGAAGTCAAATGAAGTCGAAGTTTATATATTGTTGATACTTGTCAATACACACCGTGTGTTGCCATGGTGTGGCCATTTAGCCTGGTGTGGCTAAATCTATGGTGAGTACAAAACCGTACAGCCTGAAAAGTTGTTCTTGCTTGTCTCCTAGATCGCAGATACAGGCACCGATTGGTAAATCAAGAGGAAATCGATAACACTAAAAGGTGGCTACAAGAAAAACGCAGTGTAATTGAAAAGATAATAAGATAAAGATCCTCCAAAGCCCTTGGTTGCTAATAGGACTTTGAATCGATTTTGAATCGATGAGATCCTGTACCCCATCTTCCCGTGCAAAGCATAAATCTACTATGCTACAAAAGGATAGCATAATATAAGACAAAATAAAATAAAGACAAACTTGTGGCAAATATTTGCTTTTTGCCTAGAATTCTCTTAGAAACAATTGATAACTGTAATCTGACTATGTGTTTGTTTTTACAAAAGCTCCCCCCCCCCATTTTCAAAAATACCAGCTCCATAAAATTTAGCGTCGAATTTGGGCTTGTCAAAAAGCCCAGAGTAAAAAAAAAAAAAACGCGAATTACGGTGAATTAGCGGCGAATTACATGCTAATTACACAAGAAATTCATAAGAAAAATGAAATTCAGGGGATCACATTACCCTGTTCCTCATATGACCTACTTTAATAAAAAATGGCTGTTAAAGGTATTTAAAAGGAAAATATACCTTTATTTTACTTATTTAGATAAACTTCAAAACAAAAATTACCGCTACATGTAATTCTGGTTATTCTAGTCAGGAGCACACAAAATCAATATATGTCTAAATATTGTTGGGTCTGCTAGCCTTTGTTTTTTTTTTGTTTTTTTTGTTGTTTTTTAATCCAATTAAGACGCAAATCTTCAAGGCTAAACCGTAAAAGACACCTTTTCAAGTAAAGGTATTGGCATGAAAAAGTCATTTCAGGTTGTAACACATAGCTGTATTAAAAGAAATGGGATTGCGCCATCCAGTTGGGATGAATTGAAAAGTTTAACTTAGTTTACAGTTGAATCCTGGCTTTCTTTGTGACTAGGCGGGATATATTTTGGAAAATAAAACATCCAATATAAAAAGGTAAAGTTAATACCTTCCGGATAACATGTTATGTTGTAATTATTTAAAAAGGGATGGAGAACTAAAATGTTTGTTATAGACCGACTGTCGAATAGGATTTTCAGCACCCGTGGACAATTTTGGTTTTGTGTCCACCGACAATTTAAATTAACAAAAAAATCGGTTTATAAGGGATTCCTCGCCCCTCAGAGGCTGCACCCGCAAGCAGCCGTTAAACCTTTGCCTCCTCCTGTGGCGGCGCCATTGACTGCAGTTTCTTTATGTACACCTAGAACAATTTCAGTGTTAGACAAATCCATCGGAGCTATTCAAAGGAATAGACACTTATTAGCACAAGTGAAGAGGAAAGGTCCCCCTTTCCTCTCTGAAAATTTGTATATTGATGCAAAGATAAGTACTTTTTAAGAATATTATTAGTTAAAAAATGGCAAATTTACTTTTATTGCCATAGCAGCCAATGTTCTAGGTCTAAATTGAATTAAAAAAAAAACAAGTTTTTTTTACTGAAAGTAAGAAGCGACATTAAAACTTAGAACGAACAGAAATTATTCCGTATATGAAAGGGCTATCTCCTCCTCAACGCCCCATTCTTTACGCTAATGTTCTTTATTGTTTTAAAAAGTAGAACTGTGAAAAACAGTCAAAGCCTAGCGTAAAGAGCGAGGGTTGAGGGAGGATAGCCCCTTTCATATACGGAATAAATTCCGTTCGTTTTAAATTTTAATGTCGCTCCTTACTTTCAATTAAAAAAACTTGTTTTTTTAATTTAATTTCTAAACGTTTTTGAATTAATGTAGGTTTTGATTTCGGCTCAGTCTATTAGTATATGAACAATTGAAACGAAATTTGTATATTAATTATTATTTTTTGGCTAAATTGCTTTCTCAAAGTCTTGATCGGATGGTTTTGATAAATAAAAGAAGTAAGGAAGGGGGACTAGTTGCCCTCCAGCTGTTTTGGTTACTTAAAAAGACCTCTAGAACTTTTAATTTTATTTACGAATGTTTTTATTAGTAATAAACATATGTAACTTACATATCAACTTACGTAACGAACTTCTACATTTTTAAATTTCTATTAAGTATATGAGGGGTTTCATCCCCTCGTCAATACCTCGTTCTTTACTCTAAAGTTCAAATTTTGTTCAAATTCCTTAAGAATGACCCCTGAATCACTAAGACGGTTGAATCAGAATAAATAGCTGTTCATAAACTACTAAAAATACTTTAGCGTAAAGAATGAGGTATTGAAAAGGGGACAAATCTCTTCATATACGCAATAATTTCAGTTCAATAAGTTTTAATGTTGCTCCTAATTTTCAGTTGGAAAAACTTATATTTTTATTTAATTTTTCATTGTTCTTTTAAGTAATGCTGGAAAATCCAGCACCCCTGTCCTAAAAATTCCCTTCCTCCATGATAAATTCCTCCATTGAAAGATTAATCCTCATAGCCGTGATCTTTCTTCTGGCAAAAAAAATACAACAACAAAATTTCACATTTTTGCTGATAGCAGCTAAAAACCTCTACAGTTGGGTTATATGATACGCTAAATCTGATGACGTGACTTTAATTAAGATTATAAAACTTTTAGGGGGTGTTTTCTCCTTTTCTCGAAAATAAGGCAAATTTTCTCGGACTTGTAAATTTTGATGGGTATGGCTAAACTCGATAAGACTTATATATTGAAAATCAGCATTAAAATCCAATTCTTTTGATTTATCTATTGGTAGCAAAATTCCGTTTTTTACAGTCTGGTTACTATTGAGCCGGGTCGCTCTTTATTGCAGTTCGTTTCCACGAACTGTTGGATGGGTACATGGAAATATGTGGGGAAGGTGAGCGGAAAGGCTATACAAAATTTTAGGATGGTTGGCCCCGCCTCTCCCCGCTTCGTTGCACTTCCCGGCTGAAGGTTCATGCAACAAAGATCAGCGCCGGTAGTAGGGACTACAAAACTCTAGTAACGTATTCTTTACCCTTTTTTTTACCTTAACTGAATTCCCTTTGCGAAACGAGTAAATCTCTTCAAAATTCTATTTTGGTTAATTATCTACTAGATTTTTGACAGCTAATTATTTATTAGATTAAGTAATTGAAGTAAATATCACTTCAATTCAGTTCAATTCAATTCATACTTAATTCAATTAAATATGAAGTAAATTCATACTTCAATTCACTTCGTACTTAAGTAATTCAGTAATATCAATTCAAAAAAGGTCTGTATACTTCCCAATAACCAATACTATAGATAGATAGATAAGTGTATTTCAAAAACCCATGGGCCATATACACACAAAAATATAAATAAATAACAATCAAGCAAGGAAATTAAACAACAGTATGAATTACAAACACGCACAAAACGGAATACAACGCGAAAATGCCTAATCTAACAACAAAAGAAATTAGTCATATGAAACTTTTTTTTATATGTAAACAATGGGCGAAGTTCATTACTTGCAGCCCTTCCTTCGGGACTGTGGGGGACTAAGTCGTCCCCAAAGACATGGTTATTAGATTTTTCGACTATGTTGAACAAAATGGCTATCTCAAAATTTTGATCCGGTAACTCTGATAAAAAATGAGCGTGGGGGGGGGAGCTAGTTGCCCTCCAAGTCTTTGGTCACTTAAAAAGGTCATTAGAACTTTTAATTTCTCTTAGAATGAGTCCTTTCGTGACATTCTAGGACCATTGGGTCGATACGATCACCCCTGGAGAAAAAAACAAATAAGCACGCATCCGTGATCTTTGTTCTGGCAAAAAAAGCAACAACAACAAAATTTTACATTTTTGCAGATAGGACCTTAAAACCTCTACAGTAGGGTTATATGATACGCTAAATCTGATGACGTGATCACATGACGTGACTTTAATTAAGATTATGAAACTTTTAGGGGGTGTTTTCCCCTGTTTTCGGAAATAAGGCAACTTTTCTCAGACTTGCAAATTTTGATGGGTACAGCTAAACTCGATAAGAATTATATATTGAAAATCGGCATTAAAATCCAATTCTTTTGATTTATCCATTGGTAGCAAAATTCCGTTTTTTACAGTCTGGTTACTATATAGCCGGGTCGCTCCTTATTGCAGTTCGTTTCCACGAAATGTTGGATGGGTACATGGAAAATGTGGGAAAGGTGAGCGGAAAGGCTGTACAAAATTTTAGGATGGTTGGCCCCGCCTCTCCTCGCTTTGTTGCACTTCCCGGCTGAAGGTTCATGAAACAAAGATCAGCGCCGGTTGTAGGGACTACAAAACTCTAGTACCGTATTCTGTACCCTTTTTTGTTACCTTAACTGAATTCCCTTTACGAAAGGAGTGAATTTATTCAAAATTCTATTTTGGTTAATTGTCTACTAGATTTTTGACAGCTAATTATTTATTAGCTTAAGTAATTGAAGTAAATATCACAGTTTGGTTTCTATAATGGTCAACATCTGAACCACAATTGAAGAAAATTCTAATACAATCTGAAAACCCCTAACATTCATGAACACTTGCTTATCTTATTCCTAAAGGAACATTAATTGACTTAGCCTCCCCCTCCTCATCCTGGTGGATAAAAAACAGCCCACTTTATCCATATACATGTACTTCGCACTAGTATTACTCCTTTATTCGTCGATTGAGGGCCGTTTCTGTTCGCTGTCCACTATTCCAAATATAATGAGATTGTATAAAGTGGGCTGTATATTAATCCATCAAGAAGTAGGGTGTTGGCAAAGTGAGGCAATGCACCTTGGTAAATGAGACAGTAAAGCATGCATGATTATTTTAAGGCAGTTTTCATAATTCTTTTGGGTATTCCTCCAATTGTGCCCCTGATCTTAAGCTTTTCCTTTCTTTTGTCGAACTGGATGATATCTCCGTTTCATTGGTAATTCTCTAATGAAAAAATCAAGAACAAAATTCATTTACGATTTTTACAACATTGATGTTTTCAATGCTATAATATTGTTCTTAGTTTTCAGTTTTGCTGCTTTCAATCTTGGGTAATCGTGGGGAGAGATTCCTTTCCTAAACTAGCTACTCATAGTAACAAAACACGTGAAATACCATCCCACTCATCGTTTAACGTCCTCTTCAAACGTTCTATTAGCTAACGTAGCAATTGCGTCTCCCCCACAGCTAATGTCTATATATATTACTCGGCTGTATAAAAATGACCAAATTTGTTAGCATCCTTTACTTTTTGTTCCCTTTTCATCAATGTTAACTTATAATGCCGAAGTATATTTTCAAAAAAAAGAAACTTCACTTGTTTTTCTAAAAAGTAAAAAAATAACGCTTTGCTTCCAGTTAAAAAAAAATCACTATCATAGCAATCCATAAGAAAAGAAATCCAAGAAACAATAATATCAAACAGTACTAAAGACAACAGTAATGAAAGTTGTAGTAATACCATTAGTGAACATTAATTATGACATTGTTTAAATTCAGGAATAGTCACTTGGACTATTGCCGAAAAACAGTTTTGATTTTAGTTTTAAGCCCATTTCAGTATTCTTAAGGGTATTCAAAAATCTACAAATTAGAATCTAAGTTTTACAAATTAATTTGAGTCCTCGTTTTGCAAATTAAATACATAAACTCAAACTGATAAGCGTGCCCTCAGTACTGTTTAATAGTTTTTTTTTATGCAGACACCTATGAAGGAATCCAGTGGCTATGGTCCCCCTAAAGAAAAGTAAAATTATTGTAATTTCCTACTAGTTTTCCATTTTTAATTTGATTCACTTATTTTGTGAATTTTCTTTTATCCCCCCATACACATAAGAAATTGCCCCCCCCTAAAAAAACTATGGATGAGGTTGTTTATGGAGGTTAAATAAGTAAACTACTTTATGAATAGTTGTTAGTTAACCTTAAGGCTGTTGAATCATATTACTCTGAATGCCTAGACTGCCTCCCGAAATAAAGTATTTTCAAATCCAATTAAAATTTACACCTGAACTGGTTCCATCTCCTCTAGTTTTCAAGGTTTAGCTTAGACTGACAACTAGAAAATTCGGCTGCGGATCTCAGACCCTCGATTTGGCAAAACTGAATATTATTTAGACAAAACATTTTTTTTCTTTTGTTGCTTTTAAGTAAAAATTAGAGTGATTTTCACCGGATTGATAAGTCAAGATCATTTTCGTATGTTCAATGACTCTAACTTCTAAGTACGTTAATTTTTACACCTGGTTCTGAGATCAAGGTTTTTATTCCAAGGATTTTGAGTCTTATAGCAAATAAATATTGGTTCCACAACCATGCCGCCATGGTCCTGGTTAGCCACTTAGCCACCGACTTATGGGTTAACATATAATTTCAACTTTATCTCTGAAGAAAACCTGGTTTTGATTCCCACAAAGCTACCTAAACCTTTCTGTTTTAATTTAGCCTGACATCAATAAGTCAAGATCATTTTCTTATGTTTAATGATTCTAACTTCTAAGTAGGCTAGGTTAAGTTGTACACCTGGTTCTGACATTGAGGTTTTAACTCCGAAGACCTCGAATCTTGTAGCAAATAAATACTGGTTCCAAAGCAAAGACGCCATGGTCCTAATTAGCCACTGACAAATGAGTTAACATTTAATTTACTCCCATCTTCGAAGAAAACTTGATCTTGATTCCCAATAAATGCCTAAAACTTTTTTTTTAATTTTAGCCCGTTTTGAAATATCGCTGAAAAGGAATTCCTTGACAACCCTGGCCAATTTAACGGGGTTTTAACGAATTGATATTGAATAGTTGAGTTTTATGGGATTGAACTTTGTCATATAGTCTTGTTTTAGCCAAAATAGACCACGAAAACCTTTCTCAAGTAACAATAATTAAAAGGATCTGACAAGTGTAGGACAGAAAAGCAAGAGTACTTCTGTGGCAAACTAAGCCGAGGTTACAGATTAGGTTCTTTTTTGTTCCTCTGGTCTTACATCTTTCTGATCAGATTTTTTATATCAATATTATGATCATAGAAAGACAGCAATTCAAGATAGGATCCCTAAGCCCCGATCCCCATCCTAAACACTAAAAATCATAGCTTATTCCACATTGTCCTGCATACTTTTGCATAACTCACCTGCCTTTTGGGAAGGAGGCAGGAAGTAGAAGTAGATTTTATCGAACTTAACTCTGTTGAGATCTGTTGTCTGTTGAGTTTTAGCTGACCAGTAGGACTTTGAAGGAAGAACTCCGATAATGTTATCATCATAATTCTTAGACTACAGGTCAGAGTAGAATTGGGTTTAATTTTCTCCCTGAGAATTAGGATCCGATGTTGATCAGGATCCTGAATTGTTCTAAAAAAATTGCTCATACGAGACAGTTCAGAATAGTCATCTTAAAGTCTTGGACGAAAGTCCAAAGTGCGACAACCCTGATAATGTTTCACTTAAAAGCTTATATCTCATGATTTTATTTCTTTCTACGAAAATAAGCATCCTTTAATTTAGATAAAAATATATATATAAGATTATTATGATCATAGAAAGGAACCTAAGCATGATAGGACTCCAAAGCCTCGCTCTCTATCCTAAACTCGTAGAAGTTGCAGCTTATCTTACATTGTCCTGAATAGTTTTGCATAACTCACCAATAAAATGTAAGCTTGAATGGTTTTGACAATCAAGAAAACCTGGTGATTTTTTGTCACAGTGTGACAACCTTAGTGCTGTTCACGTGAATAATGGCTTGTTCTCTGATCAGGTACGAAAATACTGATAGGGATGGAAAGACATTCTCACATCGTCCTTCCCATGGTCGAGTACATACGATTGTTTCCTTAGACTTTATATTTTTTCATGTGCTTCGTATATTTTTGGTCCTCCCTAAACGTTGATGAAAACCAAAAGATAACTTTTACGTACTATTCATGTACCGCTTTAAATCACTGATTGCATGTAAAATCAATGTTTGATTCATCTTCTATAAGAGGGGAGTCTACCATTGTTCCTAAGTGGTATAAAAATTATGATATAATCTATTTCATCAAATGTTCACTATTTTATCGTGAAATAATTTAAGAAACTTTTTCCACGGGACGATTTAAAAAAAAGGTACAAGAGCTTCATCAAGCCAAGAATAAGCAAAAATAAAGTCAAATAATCTTCCAAGAGTAAACTACCGTAAATCAATGTCAATCAATAAATGAAACTCAAAACAACAAGAAATTACAATAAATAGCCGACTCAAACTAAAAACGAGTAAATATTAACATGAATAGGGCTGATAAACCCCATGCCTTCTCCAGATCAGAACACAATTTGCGCTTTACTGAAAAAAAAAACCGTGGATTGTCAGTTTAATTAACATATACTTACATTTGTTCCTTTATGTTTTGAAAATTCGTTATCTATGAAAGTTTGAAAGATTAAAATATTTTAAACGTATTTTGTTTTCCAATCAAATGAACTTTTTCGAAGTTTTTCTGACAACAAATTGCCATCTCAAAATTTCTATTAGATACATTTTGAGAAATTACGATGTGTTTAGGAGAGGGGTTATCGACCCTCCGATCACTCTCAATCTCAAAAAGAGCACTAAAACTTCTGATTATCATTCCAATGATCCCGCTCCAAAGTTTAGACGATTATCCTTTCTATATAAACCTTATATGACCCCAGGACATAACTTACAACCCTTGCCCTGAAGGTTCTGGGGATTCGTCATCGTCAAATACGTAATTTCCAGACCTTTCAACTATGTTGAACAAAACGATAATCTCTAAATTCATATTGGATGTGTTCGGCGGAGTGGTGGGTTGTGGAGAGGGTTATTTAGCCTCTGATCCCTTTTTACTATTAAAAAGGGCACTTGCCCTTCAATTTCCAATCGAATGAGCCCTTTTGGATGTTTCTAAGACAGTTCCTCCACCACAAAGCGCCCTGGTATAAGAAAAAGATCTTGAAAACTTAAAAGTAGAGGAAAAGGCTGGGTTAGGGGCAGGGCCGTATCAAAGAATTTTGTTTTGGGGGAATATCTCTGTTCTTTCTACAGGTCAGACAAAAATTTAAGAGGGAAGAGTTCAAAACTGGCAAATCCCCTCCCCCTGGCTATGCACTATACAAGGGGAGGGGAAAGAGATCATTAATTTAACATATTTTTACTGTAATTGTGTCTGTCATTTTATACTTATTCTTTATTTCCTTTATAACTCTGTTAAAGACTTAAAGACGATCAGATTTTTATTTTATTTTATTATAATTTTTATTTTTTTGGAGATGGAGAAGTCTAAAGAAAACACATCAAAAGAGACAAATGAAGAGCCAATGATAAAAAAACTGAAGATAGATGTGAGTTTTTTATTATTATTTTTATTGTTTGTCTCCTTAGATTAAAGATTAGAGTTTTGCGTTTGACGATACAGCGGTCAAAATCACGATCTATATTATTTGTGTCAATAGATGAGGGGGGGGGGATTAGTTCACCTGTGAACTTTTTCTACGGGGTAGACTTCCCAAATAAGTATGCAAAGTTGCTTTTCCCTAAAAATCTCAATTCTACTAAATGCATAAAAAACTCCTTTGTGCTTCTAGCGCTTCCCAAGCAATGAGAGATGCGGGCACAATGTATTGGAACTGTATTGGGATAGTATTTCTGAAATCCTTTCTAAGATTAAGGCACCTTTTTTTCTGGTAATCAAGCAATCAGAGCTACCCACTGAGGAAAAATGCATTCTCTTTTATATTTATTGTTCAGAGATATCTCATGCTTTACGATATGTAGAATCTCTTGCTCTTCCATTGAATTATAAAGTAATTATAAAAGTAGGACTGCTATATCGGCTTCTAAGTGTATCAACCGTTGTTTGAAGGTAGAAAACTAGGTCACGCCTATTTTGTGAACTTTCAGGGTAATATATAAATGCTGTTATCATGCTTGGAAAGCGACGAGACAAGCCCACAATTTTGCACATTATCCATAAAACCTTATGATCTGGACTCAGGTAGGATTTTACACGAAATGTCTTTCCGCACACTGTTTCCTACACCACCGCCGAGACTGTTGTCACATCGTTTATTTCGGGTACTCAGAAATGAGCCAATTCTTTTGCTGTATTAGTTTTATTTTATGAAATTTTTTTGGGGATTTTTGGCTACTATCGGCTTGACACTATTTTATCTACACAGCTGTTTAAAGGTTCCGGACTGGGGAAAACTAGTTTCAAATTTAGAATACAAGACATGTCTATCAAATAAAGTAACTAGCGCAAAAATGTAATTTTGAGAATTTATTCAAAATACTTTTCCTATCCACTTTTCCCTTTTTCTTTTTTTGTCTCTATACTTATTTAGTGAGCTGAACACTCTGGAAATTCATGATTATTTGGCTGCTTTAGTGAAAAAAAAAGACAAAAAAAGGATAGGCTATTTTGGTAAAAGCAGCCATTATTAATAAAAACGAATGCCTAGGTCACACTATGGTCAAAATTATAAATAAAATGAAAATTAAATACATCAGCAGCCCCAATTATGTCCAGCAATGTCCAAAAACAATTCAGCAATCCGTCTTGTAGCCTGATCAAGGTTCCAAATTTCAGTCACAGTAGCAATAGTAATGCTACTGCTACAGAGCAGGACTTCGAAGGCTTCCATCTTGTTAAAAAGCGATAGACAGTTAGCCAAGAGAAAATTAGGCATGGTGAGCCTATGGGGCACTATCAGCTAAATAACGGGCTTGCTGTGTTGGATGGGGCACGCGGGGTTTTGTCAAATCTCTTCAGACTCGGTATTTTAGGTGTTTTGGATATCTTGATTTTCACCAGGTTTCACTCAAACACTTGTTTAGGCGAAGGAAAATTGTCACAGTCTGTTGCTAGTACTGAAATAGCTCACCCTGTACAGCTTTCCCTTTCATTTTTCCCTGCCCGGAATCCAGGTCTCCTTCGTCGGTTGTTCCCATTAATATACGTCGTGTCATCTGTGACTTTTTGCTGTAAGTGTAATTTAGTTAGTGAACACAAAATATATGGCGCTAAAACAGTGTGAAAGAAACACAACTTTATTGAGCAAGTTTTTGGCACAGCGACGGTTTCAACAGGAGTGATTCTGGTACTCATAAAACTCTGCTAGTTGAGAGAGGAGCCAAGCAAGGTGCAATTGCCTCACATTATTATTTGAATAATTATGTCCTCAAAGGGCAGGATCAGCGTGAGATGTCTCGCGTCCTCTCTGGCCTTAATATCTCCTTAGTCACTTATGCTGATTTCGAACTTTGGACAACATTTCTGAAACTTTTCAAAAACTGCATGCAGAATATCTAAACTCAGATCTTGAATTTAATGCCCCGAAGTCCAGCGTCGTTCTTTTTAACTGGAAAGGCCAATTTCCTCATGAAATTGTACATGGGAATTAAAAGATCTTTCTCATACCAGTCATCTCCAAATAGATGTCATCAGACGGCGCATATCAGTTGTCTATGCTTCCATAGTCTCATCTAAGCTGCGTTTCTATCGCCGTTATCTCGCAATGCTATAGAGCTCAATGCTGTACAATACAAAGGCCAGTTTCAATAGCCGTTATCTCGAATTGCTGTACAACACTGTTGCTCTCCCCCACATCCTTTACATTGCATTTTTCTGGAAAATTTTTATAAATACTGATAAATAAAAATCTGCTGTATTTTTTTCTTTTCTGCAAAATACCTACTGAAATATCCAATTTGGACACAGAATTCAAAATACATCAGCACTCTTCTAAAACAGATCCTTTCATAGCTGTTGCTAAACTTACAGAAAAACAAAACCACAAGAGTATAAGACATGCTTGGAGCCATCTCCTTGAAATACAGTTGTCTTGTCATAGTTGTATAGTGATGTTTGATTTTTTTTTTCGATTGTTGTAGTGCTCCGTCATTTTCTTTTTATACAAAAACAGGATTTCAATAAATAATAATAATAATAATACACTGCTATTATTCTGACTTTAAGTCAGGGTACTTTGTAGAAAAAGAGTTGTATTAGAAACTTCAAAAACGGCTCAATCGATTGGAAATTGAAAGTGCTAGTGCCCTTTTTAATAGTTGAATGAGATTGGAAGGCAACCAACCCCTCTCCCATCCATCTTTTACCCTAGCAAATTCAATCAACATTTTGAGATAGAAATTTTGTTACACTTAGTCGGTAGGTCCTGAAAAGATGTCTTTGAGGATGACAACCCTCCAGAGCCCTCAGGGCAAGGCTTGTAAGTTATACCCTGGGGGCGTATAAGGTTCTTACAGAAATTGTGTTCGTATAAGTTGCAGAGGGGGCCTATTGTATATCTAATCAGAAGTTCTAGTACCCTTTTTTAAGATTCAAAGTGATGGGACGTTAGATACCCCCCACACGTCGCATTTTCCTAAATGCATCTTGTAGAAATGTTGAGATGGTCATTTTTTGTCAGATAAACTTCAAAAAGAGCTAATTTGATTAGAGGCTGAACGGGATAGTGTCCTTTTCCATAGTTGAAAGTGATTGAAGGGGAACCAATCATTTCCTACGCTCACCCTTTCCCCAAGATCATCTAATCGAACTTTTGAGATAGTCATTTTGTGTAACGAAGCTGAGAAATCTGGAAGGTATGTATTTAAGGGTGAAATCCCACCCAAAACCCTTGGTAGAAGGGCTTTAAGTTATATCTCGCGGGCATGTAAGGTTTTTGTGGAAAGGGTGGTCGCATAAACTATAGAAGGGGCTCATTAGATAGGAAATCAGAAGTTCTGTTTCCCTTTTTAAGGGTTTAAGTGGTTGGAGGCCAGCAACACCCTTCCCCCCGTCTTATTTTCCCCAAATATATCCAATAGAAAATTTGAGACATTTGTTCAAAAATAGTCCCAAGTTCACATAACAAAGCGTTTGGGGTTGAAATAATTCCTCAGAGTCTATGGATAAGGGTTGTAAGTTATGCCCAGGGGATATAAGGTTTTTATGGAATGGGTGGTCATGTGAGCTTTACAAGACGCTCATTGGACTGACAGTGTACAGTTATAGTTACCCTTTATAATCTACCCTTTTAAGAATCCAACGTAATGGAGAGCAGATAGTCACCCCCTCTCCCTGGCAAACATTCAATTGAGATTTTGAAGTAGCTATTCATTAAAAATAGTCCAAAAGTAATAAAGCAATGTCTTTAAGGTGGACTCGGCCCCCTGGAGCCCAGGGACAATAATAATAAGTTTTGCCCCGGGACCAATAAGATTTCTATAGAACAGGCTGTTGCACAAACTTTGGAGTCGATGGAGCACATTTGATTGGAATTTAGAAGTTTTGGTGTTCTTTCGAATAGTCTAAAGTGAATGGGGAGTAATCAGCCCCCCTCAAGCCTTTTATTTCTCCAAGCATATTCTATTGAAATTTGAAGAGAGGTATTTTACTTCGAATTGTTGAAAAATTTAATTAATTATGTCTTTTATATCATTGGGGATGTCAACCTCCCCTCAGTCCTCAGGGCAACGGCAGGAAGTTAAGCAATTTGTTCAATTTTTACATATAGTACATGTTATTGAAAAAGGCATGTATGTTTGAACTTCACTTTCCAAAATGAAGGGCATTCAGGTTCGCCTTTCAGAGAATGTTAAGGGAAGTGTTGAAGTCGATCAAAACACGCTATGTGTAAACAGATTATCAATAGGGGTAACTCAGGACAAATTGAGTATATTAATTTAGATGATTCAGAAAATGACAAAGGAGATTATTTGAAAGGCGTAATTTGCAGGCCACGAATAGTACTAAAACCTAAACCACTGCTACTACCAAACTCCTCCATTTACAATACTGGGGGATATTTGAACTAAATCAAAAGATGCTATGGGCATGCACATTGTCAAAAAAGTGGACTTCAAGAATTGATTTGGGTAACAAGTTGCAACTTTAAGAGAATGCTAGAAGGGGAAGTTTATCTGACCAAAGGGCAATATGTTCACACTACTCCTAATACTTCTTTCACTTCTGAATTTACTACTACTACTATTAATACTAATATCTCTGTTGAAACGACTTATAATGTTAAAAGCATTAAGATGAAGATTTCAACAAGGACATGAGCACACAGGTTATCAACAGGACATATCAGCAATGCCATTATATTGGGTAATTGTATTTAGTTGACACTTCCAGGACTTGATAAGAGGAATATTCTACTGACAAAAAGGCAATACGTTAATGCTACTGCTGCTAGCTGCCACCAGTACTATCGCTATTACTATTGCTGTAACTACTATTACAGCTATGCCTAAGGGTATGAAGGTGAGACTTGTTTGTATCCATTTTTGTTACTTTTTTACAAGTGAGACAAACAATTTGGGGGGAGGGGCTTAAAATCCCAATTTCCCTGGATAAAGCCTTGAGCACGACTATATAATGATTCGGAGGTAATAGAAGTGAGATTGTCCCTCGGAGAAAAAACTACACACATCCATGATCTTTAGATAGCGGCATAGACCAGAGGGCCTTTCCTTCATAAAAACAACAAACCGAGGGGACTGTTTTTAGACCTTTTAGTCATTAGGAAAATTCAAGGAATAAACCGTGCCAAAATTAATTTATCTGCTTAAGCTTTGTAATGAACAGAGTTAAATCTATTCTTGGGAAAAATTCACTGAATATACCACGTAAATTTAATTCACTAGTTCAAACTTTAGGGTTAGTGGAGATAAACCTTTAAGTCCTTAGAAAAATTCAAGGAATAAACCATATCAAATTTAATTCATTTGCTCAAACTTTATGGTCAACAAAATTAAATTTATCAGTCTTTAGGAAAATTTAGGGAACAAGCCGTGTCAAATTTAATTCGTCTGTTATAAATTTTTAATCAACAGGGTTAAAACTAATAGTCCTCAGGAGATTTTAAGGAATAAACCGTGCCAAATTTAATTCATCTGTTATAAATTTGTGACGAACAGAGTTAAAACTATCCATTCCTGGGAGCATTCATGGAATAAATCTCGTCAAATTTAATCCATCTCTTCAAATTCTATAGTCAACAGAGTTAAACTGCTTTTATTAATTTTATTGGTATTCACCTAGCAAGTTGAACACCCGGAATTTATCAACTACCTGAGTTTATTTTTGTCAAAGGTGTTTTTTTTTACTAAATTTTGATGCTCGGTGAGCAATCAAGTCATTTGGAATTTATTTACTAGCTGAGTTTATCTTATGCAAAAGTACCTTTTATTATTTCTTATATTCAGTTACCAATTAAACACATGGAATTTGCTAAAAAGCTGAGTTTGTTTTGGTCTCAAATGTTTCTAATATTCTTTTCGGCACTCAGCTAGCAAGTAAAACACTCGAAATTTAACAACTACCCTAGTTTATTGTAGTCAAAAGTGATTTTATTTAATTTTTTATGTTTAGTTAGCAAATGAAGCACTCGGAATTTTTCAACCAGCTGAGTTTGTTGTGCTTAAAAATACATTCATTAAATTGGTTTTACTCGGTCAGCAACAAAAAAAATGGGAGTTTACCAATTAACTAAGTCTGTTGTGCTCAAAAGTGTGTTTATTAGATTTTTTTGTACTCAGTCGGCAGCTAAAACACTCGAAATCTCATTCATCAAATAAAACACACTAAATTTATGTTCATCTATCGCAGACTCCTGGTGAAAGGGGTATACCTAGACTAGGGTTTTACCTACGGACTAGGATTGTTTTAGAAAAAGAGACGGTAAAGCTTAAAGATATTTGTTGCTTAAACATAATCAAAAGGGTTTTTTGAAAAAAACACTCATATTTAAATAGGAATAACACTTAAAGTTTACTATTAAACATCCACAAACGTGGATTAATCTTGGTTCCTGTACATATTTCCTTTAAATGTTTCCTGTACAAAAAATAATCAAACCAGCAGAAATGATATACGCTTGTCGTAAACAAGATATGAGCCATGTACGAGAAACTACATGGCTCTTTTTATTGGTCAAACCTTTTTCTTTTGCTCTTCTTTTGTTTGTCATTATAGATAGATAGATAAATAGATATTTATTGGAACAAAAGCCACATAGGGGTCGTGGCAAAAACCAACGAATAATACAAAATAGTACCACATGATACTATCTCACATAACATGGTATATAATAATAACTATGAAAAAGCATAGCAATTGCAAAAAGAAAACAAAAACAAAAAGGTACATAATACCATAGAATCGCATAATTACACAAAATGTCACAAACATGATCATATATCATGATTATATTTGATCATGATTATATTTGATCATGATTATATTATATTTGATCATGATTATGATCATGATTATATTTTAAATGTTTTGAAGCTACATGGGTCTGAAGGTTACTAAAAAAAAAAGAAATGCTTCAAACACTTCAGATAAAACAACGTTCAAAAATCTTTTCTTGTCTCGCGTATCGTCCACCCTCCATAAATCTCTCTCTGTTCTGCATGGCTACACACACATATCTCCTTACATTCTTAATATCCACTTTACACTTGCTTTTTGAAATTCCAACCATCGAATCTTTCCCATTTACCCCAATCCCAGAGGTTTCTAACCCTCAAATCCTTTAACTCCTTACATTTGCACGTAAAGTGCTCTAAGTCCTCTTTTTGTCCACACATTGGTCAAAAATACGGCTCCTCTGTGACCTAAAACCTCCCAAATATTTCCTTCTTTCACCGAAAGACACAAAATCACCCTTTATTTTCTACAGCATGTGCCATTCTGATCTCTTATATCCTATTAAATAAAAAAAACTAGTTTTTTTAACTGAAAGTAAGGAGCGACATTAAAACTTAAAACGAACAGAAATTACTCCGTATATGAAATGGGTTGTCCCCTCCATCAGTCCCTCGTTCTTTACGCTAAAGTTTTTAATTGTTTTAAATAGTAGAATTGTGGCAAAGAGTCAAACTTTAGCGTAAAGAGCGAGGGACTGCGGAGGGGACAACCCATTTTTTATACGGAGTAATTTCTGTTCGTTTTAAGTTTTAATGTCCCTCCTTACTTTCAGTTAAAAAAACTAGTTTTTTTTATTTAATTTCTGAACGTCTCTGAATTAATGCATGTTTGATTTTGGCTCTCCGCACATAAATTATTGAAATGAAATTAGTATATTAATTTTTTTTTGGCTAAATGGCTTTCTCTTAGTTTTGATCAGACGATTTTGAGAAATAAGGGGTGAGGAAGGAGGCCTAGCTGCCCTCCAATTTTTCGGTTACTTAAAAAGGCTACTAGAACTTTTAATTTTCAACGAACGTTTTTATTAGTAAAAAATATACGTAACTTAAGAATTAACTTACGTAACAACGTAACTTTTATATTCTTATATTTTTATTATGTGTACGAGGGGGTTTGTACCCTCGTTAATACCTCGCTCTTTACACTAAATCGTAAGTTTTGTCCCAATTCTTTAAGAATAACCCCTGAATCAAAAAGGCCGTAGAATAAATAGTTGAAATCACTAAAAATATTTTAGCATAAAGAGCGAGGTATTTATCTCCTCCTAAATACCTCGCTCTTTATGCTAAAGTATTTTTAGAACCCATCATATGCGTAATAATTTCTGTTCGTTTTAGATTTCAATGCTATTCTTTACTTTCATTTGAAAAAACGTTTTCATGTTTATTTTTTCACTGTTTTTTTTTATAATAATGCTAGAAAATCCTGCGCCCTTTTCATTGAATTTTTCTTCCCCCATGACATATTCCTCAAAGGAAAGATCCTCCCACAAAGCCCTCTCCCATCAACCCCACCCCCAAACCAAAAAATCCCCATGAAAACGTCTGTACACTTCCCAATAACCATTACTATATGTAAACACTGGTCAAAGTTTGTAACTTGCAGCCCCTCCCTCAGGGATTGTGGGGGAGTAAGTCATTCCCAAAGATATAGTTATTATGGTTTTCAACTATGCTGAACAAAATGGCTATCTTAAAATTTTAATCTGTTGACTTTTGGAAAAAAATGAGCGTGGGAGGGGGCCTATTTGCTCCAATTTTTTTTGGTCACTTAAAAAGGGCACTAGAACTTTTCATTTCTGTTAGAATGAGCCCTCTCGCGACATTCTAGGACCACTTGGTCGATAACATGACCCCTGGGAAAAAAAAAAAACAAAAAAAAACAAACAAATAAACACGCACCCGTGATTTGTCTTATGGCAAAAAATGCAAAATTCCACATTTTTGTAGATAGGAGCTTGAAACTTCTACAGTAGGGTTCTCTGATACGCTGAATCTGATGGTGTCATTTTCGTTAAGATCCTACGACTTTTAGGGTGTGTTTCCCCTATTTTCCTAAATAAAGCAAATTTTCTCAGGTTCGCGATTCTTTTGATGTAGCTATTGATATCAAAATTTAATTTTTTAGAGATTTTGGTTACTATTGAGCCGGATCGCTCCTTACTACAGTTCGTTACCACGAACTGTTTGATTAATATAGCAAAAACGTTATATCTTTTTTCATCCCTCGTTTTTATAGAATGAGATAATCTTCATGTCAATCCTAATTTTACGTTTTAAGACTAAAAAACATAATAATTTCTCTGCCAAAAGAAAAACAAAAACAAATTGAACCTACTGCAACTCCCTTAACTCCACCTCACTCCATGTTACTGATTAATTTTCTACCATAAATGCCTCTACTATTTTTTATCCTACCACGAGCTCTATCCCGTTTTTATTTGGCTGTTTTTACAGATTTTGACCGTTTCCCATCTGTCTGAAGTTTTCATTTTAAAACTGAAAAACCAAGCCCGTTTACGGGCTTGGTTCACTCATCCTCCTCTAACTCATCGAGAGGCTATGCAATGCTGTCGTAATCACATAAATAAAAAGAAATTTGTTTGTACATCTGCTTATATAAAAGAGACAATTTATAAGAAAAATATAAGAAAATTGCTCACCTGAATGCTGGTATCCCATCATTCAGGTGCTCCAGTTGGGTTCATGACTAACTTATTCAATACCGTTGTCTTATAAATAACAAACTGCATGGTGTTAGTCTCCCCTCTCTCCAGTAAAAAAGCTACTGGGAGTTGGTAGGAAGTTATGTTTTGATTCTATGTCTTTTTTTGAATACATAGATTAACTTATAAAACAATTTTCTGCTTTGTTAGTTGGAATGTGACAAGAATTTCACTAAAGATTCCTTTCATCAAAGTCGAAAGGGCGAGGAGCACATTGCTCACGATCCACAAGAGAAGATAGTCATCCATGAGCACCCTGGAGGAAACAATAATGGTTATAATTCTTTTTCAAGAACTACTGTACCTGATCAAACCGTTATCAAGATCCGAAACGTTGGATGTCCTCACTCAATCCGTCAATCATTCAATCCGGTAAGTAATTACTTTGAAGGACCCTCTGGAATAGTCGTGGCATAAAATGTTCTTTATATGTTATATTCTCTCTACTTAACTAATAAGATTCAACTTCAGATTCATCAAAAATCATTTGATTAGGTAAATTAAAAATTCAATTCAGTAGATTTTATCTTTTTATTAAATAAGTTCTTAGTAAACGTTTCGTGTGTTTGTTTTTCCTAGGAAACTGTAAACCTTGATCCGAAAAAATAATAACATACCATCCGGAATGTATCAGTCTAATTAACTAAGTATAGAGCAATTTGTATAAATTTAGAGGAAGGGGAAAGTTACCTTCCTTAATTTTTAAGACCATAGATTTTTTTGCTGTTCTAGTCAAGGGACTCCATTTGTCTTTTAAAGGGTTTTCAGACAAGATATTTCTATTATTGTACCTTGCAGTTCAATCAGACACTATTTTAGGATTTATGGGCTATTGAATTTGAATGGGACGTGATTATCTGTTACTAGATTGCAGCTACTGCAGCAAACCTGAGATGTGGCATCATCGTGCAAATCATGATTTACTTTTACATTCCAGTTACAACTGGCCATATTATCTAGTAATTTTTTCAGCGAATATGATTTTTTTCAAAATGCTTTTTTTATCACAGCATAAATGCTGGATTCCAACACAATTATTTTTCATATCGCAATTGGATTGTTTTACTAAATTCTATAATGTTTATTTGGGACTGGGTCTCTGGTGTTTTTAGTTACTTAGGACTCTACAAAAATTATGTAAGCTGCTACTTTTGGGCGTCAATAATGCTGGCAAGATGATGTTACTACGAATGTTGAAAAATTATAAGATTGTATAAAATCTACCAACTATATACCCAACTTCAGAGGAACTGTGCATTGGCAATGTGACGTTCACCACTTCGGTTTGGGTGGTCATACCAAAGCAAGGAAAATGTGGCACGATTACATCTCTGCTATTAATACCATCGTTTTCTTGATTGAAGTTGCAGATTGAGATCGAATTCAAGAAGCAAAACAAGCGCTGGAATCTGTGCTTATTGATGGAATCTTGTTAACAGTTCCAATATTGACACTTGGGGACAAAACTGATCACTCGAAGGCAGCATCAGAGAATGAGTTACAGTCAATATTTCAACTCCATCATTTGATAACAGACAAAGGACCTATGAAGAAGAATGAAGGTGACCTGCCTGAGACTCTAGGTGGACGTGACCTACTAAAAGATAACAAACAAATACTGGTCCACTAAGAGAGACACTCTTACTCCCGCTGTTCAACCGTGCCATTTAACCATACACTTGGAAACTAAAAAATTTATCACTATCTTAGCTCTATGACCAGTACTGTCACTTACTTGAAGTACTTTTACATGAAGTACTACTTAAGTAAAATTTTCCATTACTTGTACTTGTACTTAAGTAAAAACTCTAGGGTGTACTTATTACTTGATACTAAAGTAAGATTACGAAATACTTATTACTTAAGATACTTTTAATGTACTTGTTTTTCAAATACTTTACCTTTGACACGAAAATTTTGTGTGTGTGTGCTTCGGCAATGTACAAGAAAACATCGCTTTTAGATTTAGACATACCTCCATGCCCTATTTTTGGATATGAAATAAGGTATTTGTTTTTGACAAAAAAAAAATTATAGTATTATTAACACTTGGTTTAATTTATATTTAAAGTTATATAACAAAGCAGATTGAAATTATTTCGCAGTTCACTGGTCCACAGTGAGCTAAAATCCCTTGTTTTGTGCTAAATGTTGCATACTATAGTCCATTTGAGCTTATATTTCTAACATTAGTGTTTAAGTTTTGTCATCTCGTCAACTGAACCAGATTTCTACCATTGCATCATCTTCAGGACCATATTATTGGTAAAACTACTGAAGCTATCTAAATCCAATGCAGTGGTATTTTGTCAGATTCGTTTCAGCAAATTCAGGTATTCAGACGAATCTGACTTCAGATTTGTCACTCTATTCATAAGTTATAGACCCTACTAAATTAAAGGAAAACTGAACTTTCTTAAGACTTGAAACCCTACCCTTTCCCTCTATTTGAGATAGGGTTTGTGATACCGGAACTTGATATGAGCCCTAATCTTAGGCATCTTTGGTCTAGTTTAGATTCGGATCCGTAACTCCATTTGCAAGTTATACTAAATAAAACAGAAAAATTAAATTTTTCAGGAATTAACCCCCCCCCTTGTTATATTTAAGCTAGGGTCTTTATCTCAAAACTTGATATGTGTCTTGGTCTTAGGCCTCTTTGGTTCAATTTTCATTCAGATCCATCACTCCATTCGCAAGTTCCTCTGAATTAAACGAAAAACTGTTTTTAGAAGGTAAAGCCCTCTCCCCCTGTTTTATTTGATTTAGGGTCTTCATCTTTCAACTTGATGTGTCTCATGATCCTTGGCACCAAATCTGGCCATCAAAATTTTCATCCAAATCCAACCAACGTTTCTCCCCCTATACGTGATTACACAGACGGACGGACAGACAGACAGACAGACGGACGGATTTTACAACGTCTTAGGTAGCCATGTTGGCTAATTGGACCCAAAACAAGGAAAACAATGGCATATCACCATGCAGGTAGCATGACCTATTTGGACAGTGGAAAATATCCATCAAGATAGGTTTTTGAGATCTGTCTGTCTGTCCGTCTGTCTGTGCAATCGAGTAATGCGGATTTGTATTGAAATTGAACTATTTGGATTAAAATTGAGCTTAATTAGGGCGATGGGGCTTTAAGTGTTAAAAAAATTCGAGTTTTTCATTTAATTCACTGCAACTTGCATATGGAGATGAATTTCGATGAAAATTGAATAAGGATGCCTAAGAGTATGATATGCATTGAGTTCTGGGATAGAGACCCAAGCTTAATTAAAAGTTGATTTTTTCACTTAATTTAGTGTAGCTTGCGAGAGATTGATGGATCTCAGTGAATATTGAACCAAAGGTGCCTAAGACCGTGACAGGCAGCAAGTTTTGAGATGAAAACCTTAGCTCAAATAAAACAAGGGAGGGAGAGTTTAAGTGCTGAAAAAAGTCAAGCTTTTGGTTTAATTTAGTATAACTTGTGAATGGAGCAACGGATCCAAATGAAAGCTAGACCAAAGATGACTAGGATCAGGGCTCATATCAAGCTCTGATATCACATGCCATATCTAAAATAGGGCGAAGGGGTGGGGGTTTCAAGTTTTAAGAAAGTCGAGTTTTCCTTCAGTTTAGTGGGGCCTATAACTGCTTCCACCCATGGCTTGCCCAAAGCCTGGAAATAACTCTTTTCCAAAATAAGTCATACTGAAGCCAAACTTCAACCAAATATTCCGTCCCAGAGAAAAATTACTCTGTATGGCATTTGGTATTTACCAAGTGGCATACAGTGATCGCAAATTCTGTAGGTCTGTCGGTCTGTCAGTTCCGGTCTTGCTAGTTTAGGCACTTCCAGATAAGCTAGGACGACGAAATTTGGCAGGCGTATCAGGGACCAGACCAGATTAAATTTGAAATAGCTGTTTCCCGATTCAACCATCTGGGGGGGGGGGAGTGGGAGTACGGTTAATTAGGAAAATTTAGATTGGATCTTAATTAAATTTGATATTTAGATGGATATCATGTCTCAGAGCTCTTACTTTAAATTCCGACCGGATCAGGTGACATTGGAGGGGGAAACATTAAATCTTGGAAAATGCTTAGAGTGGAGGGATCGGAAGAAACTTAGTGGGAAAAATAAGCACAAGTCCTAGATGCGTGATTGACATAAACAGAACGAATTCACTCTCTTTTGGGGAGTTGGGAGGAGGGTTAATTCTGAAAAATTAGAAAAAATGAAGTATTTTTAACTTACGAAGGAGGAATTTGATCTTGAATTTCATCGGATGCAATTTCATATTAGAAGGACCTCGTAACTCAGATCTCATGTTTTAAATTACGACCGGATCCAGTGTCATTGGGGGGGGGGGCGGAAATCTTGGAAAACGCTTAGAGTGGAGTGATCAGGATGAAACTTGGTGGAAAGAATATGCAAAAGTCCTAGATACGTGATTGACATAACCGAAATGGATTCGTTCTCTTTGGGGGAGTTGGAGGGGGTGTTAATTCGGAAACATTAAAAATAATTGAGGTATTTTTAACTTAAGAGCGGGTGACCGTTCGTGAGGTATTTTTGAATTTGATATTAAGAAGGAACTCATGTCTCAGATCTCTTATTTCGAACCCCGACCAGTTCTGGTGACATTGGGGGAGAGTTGGAGGGGGAAGCCGGAAATCTTGGAGAACGCATAGAGTGGAGAGATCTGGATGAAACTTGGTGGGTAGAATAAGCAAATGTCCTAGATACGTGATTGACAAAACTGAACTGGGTCCAATCTCTTTGGGTTAGTTAGGGGGTCCAGTGCTTTAGCGAGTTCGGTACTTCTGGACGTGCTAGGAGAATAAAATTGGTAGGCGTGTCAGGGACCTGCACAAATTGACTTGATAAAGTTGATTTCCCCGACTCAACCATCTGGGGGGGGGGGGTACTGAAGGGAGAGGAAAATTTATAAAAATGAGGTATTTTTAACTTGCGAGTGGGTGATTGGATCTTAATGAATTTTGATATTTAAAAAGACCTTGTGTCTCAGAGCTCTTATTTTAAATGCCTACCAGCATTAAGTCTCTGATTTTTCTTTTAAATTAATCTATTGATTCTTATAATTTTGCTAGAACTCATGCCATATGAGCTCTTAGCTCTTCCGACCTCGTCACAAGTGCCATATGAGCTCTTAGCTCATATTATTATTTTATTCCTTTTTTCTCAGAAGATTTTCGACTTAGTCTCATGGTTTTTTGCCATTTCATGGTGTGAAAACTGCTGCTAGAAATAGATAAGTTACAACTTCTGCCCGTATTTTCTTCTAGTATATTTAAATGTGTGCTTGCACCGTTCCTGCGTCCCCTTAAAAGTTCTGTTTCTTACGGTAATATTGGTTTGTCTTCCGTTGCATATGCAGACGACATTCTTCTTGTTGCCCGGACTCGCCGTGGATTGCTTTACAATTTTACTATATTAACCAACGAACTATCTAAGATTGGACCGTCAGTTAATGCGTCTAAATGCGAGTTTATTTGTTTTAATAGCCCTTATGTGGTCGTTGCTGAGACTGCAATTCTGCCATGTTCTTCTTTAGTTAGTTGGCTTGGTCTGTGTTTCGGTCCAGCACTTTCCACTACCTTTTCACCCCTAGTGAATCGAGCCGTGAAAAACCTACGCGTCGCCTACAGAAAAATATCTCCAAACAAAAGCCGTTACAACCGCAACGGTTCGTGCATGATTTATAACGCTTATTGCGTCCCTGTGCTTTTGTTTTTATCAGGCATGACTCATCTGTTTCGAAAGAAAAATCCCCATACTGTAGCGCGGCTTATTTTAGATATTGCAAATTCCTCCTCCGGCTTCCTAGATGGCACCAAAACAGAAAAATAATCGCTCGATTTGGTTTAACAGATGTGCCTTCTCGGATTCGGTCTTCCAGTGATAATTTATGTAAAAAGACTATCTACTTTATTATCTACTATATATATATATATATATATATATATATATATATATATATATATATATATATATATATATATATATATATATTGGCTTTTTCTATAATTACGAATTTACAAAGCCATAACTTGATGTCCACAACTATTTAATTTTAATTCAAAATAAACGGAGCTCTTCATGGTTCCTCTTATGAAAGAAACGAGCTATGACAAGGCCTTCAGATGGCTCTCACAGTTCATTGACAAATAAAATAACTACGATGTTCGAAAAGATGGGGATGTAACTGGCTCGTTTTGATACTAAACGCTTTATTAATATAAAGTTTTTCAATCTGCAAAGGGCTTCAATTAGCCATGGTTCAAAACGGCCTTGGTGCTAGACTGAGAATTGTAATATGCAATCAGTATAATTTAAAATCCTCCTCCCCATCTACCCCGTGCAAAAAATATTAATAAAAATATATTCCACTAAACAATAGATGACTGAAAATTTTCTCGTAATGTTTAAATTTGTACAGCTTTAAAAATTTATGTTGCTTTCCAAAACATGATAAAAAACTTGACAATCTTGACATTTTCAAAAAAAAGAAAATTTGACAGTACTGGAAAACTCTAACAATACTTCAATAATTATCTCTACAAAGGGGAGCAAATGTGTGCATTGAGTTCTTCTGTTTTGAAATACTCCGAAATGCTCATAAAAAAGTTATCCATTGAAGATTTTAGGATTAGCTTAATTTATCATTGTATGAATAACCAGTTTGAATTCCGAAGGGTAATTTAATTTTTCAAAGTGTGCGAATATCTTTTTGGCTCTGGAAAAGGGTGAGCATTTTACTGATATACTTAAAAAAGGCATTTCATACTGTTGATTTCAGTATTCATAAAGGTGTAAAGTAAAGATGTAAAGTAAAGTAAAGGTTTAAACAGAGATGTTTATATTGGCATATAGTTTAAATTAAAATGATGGGTCAGTGTGAATAGATCTAGGAGAAAAATTTCCGTGTTGTCATGTGGAGTTCCTCAGGGTTCCGTCTTCGGATTCCTGTTAAATTTAATGTATTTTGACAGTATGTGGCTCTGTATTCCTGATGTATCTATGACATCTTTCGCTGAGTTACGGCAACAAAATCTTCCAAGTAAGATAGGATTAAATGGTTCTGTACTAAGTCGGGTTGAGAAGGGGCTGTACCAAGCACTCATTCTCGACCTGATGCTGAGCGTTAGAAGACACTCTGATGTGGTTGTGTCTAAGGTAAGCCGTGACCTTGGAATTTTAAGAAACTTTCAACATATTTTACCTTCTCGTGTTTTATTTCTTTTATCAATCATTTATTACGCTGGATATAAATTATGGACACATGATTTAGGCTAGTAATTTTACGTACAATTTATACAAGTGCAGAAACTGCAAAATAAACCAGTGAGGTTAATTAGTTAGTATGAATCAAGGTTTTAAGTACACAGTCTATTTTCTGGAAACCTACGATTTTGAATGTGGGTTAGATCAGATATTTGATATTAATATTTTTGTGTTTCAGAGTTTAAATGACTTCATGCCTGATGTTTCTAATAATTTGTTTTTGTTTTAGTACATTTTATCATGGATATACCGCGAGAAATTTGATGACCCGGTAAGTAAGCCAAGATATATTCTTTGGTCTAGAAATTTGGCAAAGCACTTAGGTCCAAAGGTCTAAAATACCTTTTCACACTCAATTTGGGAAGTGAAAAGTTGGCTGTAGCTTAAAAACTGTTCAAAGAAGCATTTCCTTACGGGTTGTTGGTGACGGTGAGGTTGGAAGCTGAGAGACAAAAATGAAGTAATTTTGGGTTTTCTTCGCTTTTCTCTTTTCTTATATTTAGTTTTCATAGAACGTTATTATTATTTTTCACTTTTTTATTTTTTTTTTCAGTAATTATTATTAATATCTCTTTTTTTGTATTTGTGTTTAATTCAGTAGTTAAGAATCTAATCTTCCCCACGAAAATAACTTCTAATTTGTAATATAAATTGCGTTATATAAACATTTCAATCCGAAATTGAAAATATATTTTTAAAATTCACATGCAACGGACCAATCATTAGATCTCTTAGTTGGAGCATTGTATTTTTTCTACCCCAAATATTTTAAGAGATCTAAAAATGGGATCTGCCAATCCCGTACCACCGCTTGATGTGGAAGAAAATCAGTTTAAAAATACTTTTATGAGTCACGTGTTGGTAGTGAATAAATTTTAAGGATATACGGCTAATTGAAGGAGACACTATTGTGGATAGACAGGGACTCCAAACGCTGACTACTATATTCAGAGATTAGATTCTTACCTGAAGATAGAGACATATTGAATACTTTTTATAAGTCGGTATGTGATATTTTCATTATCAAAAAATACTGTGAGCCCTTCCCAGTTGCAACCTGATTTTATAGCGTTCATCGGGATAAGAATGTGCTAGTATTCGTCAAAGGGCTGTTTTTGAGGGGTTAAAGCTTCATTAGCTCCTAGCCCCCAGGGATACGACTGTACCAGTGCTTGTTGACCCCATACTACTGTAACTTAAAAATGCTGATTGTACGAACACACTTAGAAGTTTTACCGACCATAAGTTGCAGTTGGGGATGAGAAAATGACAGTTTACCTCTGTATGAAATACATTCTCCTCATTTGGGTCTTATTGTTGCTCTTTGCTTTCATAATAGTAGTGTAGACCAGAAATACTCCCAGAAATCGAGAGATATTAATTACCAATTTCACATTTTTGATGAGTTTGTTAAAGTTTCCCCCCAAAATAACATTTTGGATATGGCTCTGGGATTATATATCAATTTTACCTCCTCCCTACTCTCGTCTCTCTATTAGAACTAATTGTGTCTTTATCTAAAGAACCAATGAGAGCTGGGATGTTTTAGCATTAAAAACCCCTCTGCGGTATCTTTGTCCATCCGTAACTAAAAAACAATCAAAGAACCCCATTATAGATGGTTAGAGCCCTTATATACAAATGCCTGGAATTAAGTACTTTGTGTCAGAGAGAGATTAAGAAAAGAGTATTGGCTTCACGAATACTAGTGCACCCATATGGGCCTATTAGCGCTACCTGAAGTAACTTTCTGGCTAATTTTTTCCTAAGGTTTAGCTCTTGAGATTTCTTATGAGATTTTTTCTTAAGATTTTTCCTTAACGTATAAATTATAAAATTTATTTTCTTAAGCTTTTTTTCGCTAAATCAGAGCAATCCGTCAAAGTTCCAATGGGTTGAATGATTTAAACTCTTTGTTTTTACATGAATACAAGTGCCTCTGGCAATGCTCTCAATCAATATATTGATTTTTATTACTTAAGCTAAGAGGCAGATGCTAATAAATTGTTCTTTGAAATACTATCTAAGCTATAGGTTTTGTGTTAATAAATATTTCCTTCTATTCCTTTCTAAATTACGAATGACATAGCACGTCTTTTACTAACTCACTCAATGGTCTTTTATATTACAATGTCCTTAAAGATGGTTTATCAAGAAAAGATATAGTACCCTTTCAATGAGGATGAACTAGGCAACAAAAGGATAGGATGGATATTTAAATATATTTTCATGATTTGATTGATACGACCTAGAGATGGACGCAGGTTTTTTGGAAAATGTACTTTAATTTCTTGCAAAAACTAGTCAAGTATTATTTTTTGCAAATGATAACGTAATATAACTTTTAAAGTTATTATTTTATTTTATCACTAATGTAATACCTATTGGAATTGGTTTATGAGATTAAACCATTGATACAAATGACAGAATGAATTATTAATCTGTGATTTTTTTTTAATAATAAATGACAAAAATAAAAAGGAGATTTTCATCATTGGAATTGAAAATGTAAATTACGTTATTTTCATTAATGTTTTTATGATTCCATTTTGCTTAGGATATAAAAAAGGTCACTTTAAATGCTGAGAATTGCAAATCTGGAAATTTAACAGGTAAAGATAAGACCAGGGCTACCTTTAAAAAGAAAGGCAATAAGTGTGAATACGGTAATTATAGAGGCATTAGCCTGGTTTCCGTAGATGACAAATTATTTTGTATGATGATTATTCTTAGACTTTGAATACTGTAGACAAAATTTTAAGTAAAAAATAGTACAGTTTTAGGAATTCGTAGAGGAAGTATCGACATGCTTTTGCTCTAAAATTAATAATTGAGAAGTACCCGAGTAATCAAACAATTTCTTTCCTCAGTTTCTACTAGAATGATCAAGTGTTTGAATCGCCTAACGAAAGAGCTTTAGAGAGAGAGAGAGAGAGAGAGAGAGAGAGAGAGAGAGAGAGAGAGAGAGAGAGAGAGAGAGAGAGAGAGAGAGAGAGAGAGAGAGAGAGAGAGAGAGAGAGAGAGAGAGATCGGTATATTTAAAAACTATCGTAGCATAGCTAAATTCAGTTTTTTCACAAAAATCATACATTTAAACAAAAATCACACACTATGACTCAGCATTAAAAATTGATGTGAAGAAAGGCACAAATGAGTTGGGGTAACGATTAGTTCGTACTTTAGGGGGTACAAGTTTATTTTGTAACCAAGTTTGGCCATTGGGAGGGGCTGGTTCGGGCAGTATTGATCGGTGGCTCTTATTGGCTAGAACGGACTTTCCAAATTGCTGAATAAGGTGTTCAAGCCGGACTTTAAGTGGAGATAAATTTAATTTAGCGAGGGCTTGATCATAGGGTATGTCACGGTTTCGGAGTATAATCCGTGCTGCTCTTTTCTGGACGCACTCTATGTCGCGTAATAGGTACGCTGCGCGGATAGCAGATGAACCCCACACGGGGCACGCGTACTCGAGCAACGGGCGAACATAACACATGTAGGCATGGAGAAGACTTTCAGTATCACACCCAAAACGCCTCATTTTGGTAAGTGTCTGAAGGCTTGCATTAGCCTTGTGGACGTTTAAATTAATATGGGAACTGAAACTACAGTCACTAGCTCTAGTAAAAGTTTCATCCCAATTGCCAGAAAAACACTCTAAATTGATTAGCGCTTTTTACAAAAATAACACTACTGCAGTTAAGATAGCTATGTGGCAGGAATCTTGACCAGCTTAATTTCAACTTACCAGAGCCCCCTGATGTTACTGCAAATAGTCTAAATGAATTTCTCGCTTCCATTGTCCAGGGCCTTCCAGCATTGCCAATCCAATTATCAACAGGAGCCCCATCCCCCTTTTTCCCGACTGTTTCCCCGTTTGAGATCGAAAGAAGAATTGAAAAACTACGAAAGACAAGTGTTTGTCCTTTGGATATCCCGTTTCCTCTTATTAGAGCCTTCGGTGAATTCCTGTCTAAGCCCTTGTCTGTCCTGTTTAACGAAATTACTAAGTCTGGGCAAATTCCAACAATTTGGAAACAGGGTTTCATTACCCCTTTGAAAAAGAAAAATGGAAAATCTATCTTTGAAGGCGTTCGATCTATTACACTTACTCCTATTTTTTCAAAATTGTATGAACGATTCCTTGCAGATTTGCTAAACGAAAAAATCCTACCTCTTACTGACTTGAAGCAATTCGGCAACCTAAAATCAACTTCTACTTCCCACTACCTCGTTTTTCTTATTGACCACATCGGGCAAATCCTTGAAAGACCAAATTCCTGTCTAAACTTAATTTCCATTGACCTCCAGAAAGCTTTTGACCTTGTTAACCACAATATTTTAATTGAGAAACTAGAAAGTGAGTTCAATATCGATCCCTTACTGGTAAAATTGGCTGCCTATTTTAAAATTTTAACAAATGATCGCAGGTGATTAAATACAAGAACCATTACTCAAATCCTCTCCCTATCTACAATGGCATACCCCAAAGAACTCTCCTAGGTCCTCTCCTTTTTTCAGTCATGATTAACAGCCTCGTGAAGGAAGTTCCTGACCGTTGGAAATTTTTTGATGACCTAACGATTGTTGAAAGTTGCATAAGAAATTTAATAAGCGACCCTATGAGTATCCTCAATGAAATTGGAAGTGAGGCTTTGGACCTAGATATGACAGTAAACCCCTCTAAGTCCACGAGAATGCCGATTTGTTTCCTCAAATCCTCGCCCTGTTTTCTTAATCCTATCCCTCCTGAAATTTATGCGTCCTTGGTTAAATTACTTGGAGTCACAATTTCTTCAAATTTAAAGTGGGATATCCACGTTAAAGATATCATCCATAAAGCTAATGCGTCTATCGCCCTCCTTAAGCTCCTAAATAAATATAGCGTCCCCCCTTCTCACTCCTTAAGGTTGTACACGTCTTTTGTCCGCCAGCATCTTGAATATGCTTGTCCATTTTGCCACCCTGGCATCTCCCGTGAAGAATCAGACAAAATTGAGTCAATCCAAAAAAGAGCCTTGCGAATAATTTTCAAAGAAGGCAAGGTGCCTTACTCTCTGCTCCTAAAAACTAGTTTGGAAACCTTTGAGTGAAGGAGGTCGTCGTTGTGCCTCCGTTTTTAAAAAAAATGCAATAACGAACCCTCGGACGGCAAGTATTTCCCCCAAACGTCACTCACCATTCAGATTACGACAGCCTCGAGCTGTTCCTGAGCCTATGCCTGTTTGTCCCCCATTCGCTGCGTTACTTCCAGATATGAAAAAACCTTTGTTCCCTTCATCACAGAAAAAATAAATAAAATAGCCAAGTAGTTTCTCCTTTTTTTTTCATGTGAGGTGCTTTAGGTCGTTGCACTAATATGCTTACCCCCGCTGTTTTGGTTTAGTTTCCCTTTTAATTCATATGTGTTTCCGTGTGTTTTATGCTTCGTTCTTTTTTTTGTGAGTTTTCGGACTTTTTTTTTAGTTTCCTTTTTAATTTTTAGATATACATGTTAATTTCTTGTTCTTTTCTGTATTATTAGATTTTTTTTGTCCCCTTCCCTTTTTTTCTGACTTGTATTTGTCCAAGTTTAGTTTGACCGATTTTTTTTTTTACTCATAATTTGATTATTCATTATTATTAATGTTTTTTGCTGTGTTTGCTCTGTTAGTCGACTCCGAAGTCCGAATTCGGCCCTTTGAGGGTTTGTGATAGTGATCTTTTTGAAATAAATATCTTATCTCAGTTGCTCAATTTTTTCTAAAACTGGTGTTTTGTTTTTTTCGTTTTTTAGTTTTATTTTAAAGCTTCGCTGTAGAATTTCTTTGAAAGCCTTTCTCATACTTTAAATGAAAAGTTTTGTTTTGTGCCCTAAGAATCAAGTTTCATTTTTCTGTTTTTCTGAAGAAAGAGGGGTATATGCCTTCAAGACGGGGCTTTTTGGTGGCTGAAGAACGTACATCCTGTAGTAAAATCTAATGACTAGTTGGGGGTCTAAGGCCAAAGAAAGACTTTTGCTCTTCAGAATAAATGAAATAAATATTTTTATCAATGTGGCATTACAGTAGTGAGCGAATTTGTAAGAAAAAAGAAGTCTCATGACTAGCAGAGATAATTAAATAGGATTTGCGGTCCAAAGTATGTTTCTTTAATAAAGTGATGCGGGAATCATCACTATGATGAGCGATGAGGGACCACAAATAGAATTTGTGGTCCAAACGTATGTGCCCGAAATATAATTATTCGGAGAAGCCCTCTTAAAATATCGTAGTGTTAAAGTAAAGTAGGATTTTGTCCTGCAGTCCAAAAGCTATTGTCAGGGGCCCTGCAGGTGTGAAAACGTAGAAAAAATATAAATTGTTCAAACAAATGAAAAAATAAAGATTTTTATAGAAGTGGTGTTACAGAAGTGTACAAAATTGCAAAAAAAAATCCTAATTAATTATAAAGTAAAAAATGAATAGAATCTGTGGTCCAAACGCGTGTGTCCAAAATATAATCATGGGGAGAAGCCCTCTTAAAATATTGTAATGTTAAAGTAAAGTAGGATTTTGCCCTGCGGTCCAAAAGCTATTACCGGGGGCCCTGCAGGTGTGAAAAGGTAGAAAAATATAAATTGTTCAACCAAATAAAAACATAAAGATTTTTATAGAAGTGGTGTTACAGAAGTGTATAAAATTGTAAAAAAAAAAAATCCTAATTACTAATAAAGTAAAAAATGAATAAAATCTATGGTCCAAACGTATGTATCTGAAATAGAGTGATGAGGGAAGCCCTCTTAAAATCGTGGGATGTTAAAGATTGAGAGGACTTGATATGTAATCCAAAAGTCATTGTGGAGGGGTCCTGTATGTATGGGAAGATCAAAGAAGGAAATGGGTTTGTCGAAAAACAATGAAATAAAGATTTTTTCACTGTGATGTTACAGGAGCGTACAAATGAGTTAAAAAAGTGTAATGAACCAAAAACAACAAATGCGAATTGTGGTCCAAATAGTGCGTGTCTGAAATAGAACGGTGAGGAGGCCTAATTAAAATCTCGGAAATTTAAAGAAAGAAATGACTTGCTTTCCGGTCCCAAATTCATGGTGAAGGGCACATTTAGGTCCAGAATTGTAAAAAAAACATGAGTTGTGTTGTTGTGTTACAGGAGACTACAAATTGATAAAAAGAGCCTTAAAACTAGTAAAGAAAAAATGAATATGATTTGCGGTCCAAAAGTGGCTGAAGTAAAGTTCTGAAAGAGGCATATTAAAAAAAAAAAAAAATTTTAAGACGTATATGACTCGCTTTGTGATTCAAAAGTCGTTGAGGAGGCTCTTGTGAACCTGGGATGATAAAAAAAAAGAATTTTGAAAGACAGTGAACAAAAAGTGTCCCAAATTGTGAAAAAAAGAAGTGTAACTACTTGTAAAACAAAAAAGCGGACTAGTGGTCCAAAAAACACGGACCTGAGACTGGTGGTCCAAAAGTACCTGTAATAGAATCTGGGAAGAGGTGCATTTAGCTCCAAAAGTCACATAGAGGGCCTCTGTAGATCTGGAAAGGTAAAAAAAGAACCTGAGCTGTTTGAAAAATAATACAATACCGATTTCTTATCATTGTGGTATTACAGGAGTTTACAAATTTGTAAAACAAAAAATATGTCTAGTGGCTAGTAAAAAAAAAAAAAAAAAACGAGTAAGATTTGCGGTCAAAAAGTATATTTCTAAAATAGGGCGACGGGGATACCTTCTTAAAATTTTGGAATGTTAAGGAGAGACTTGAACTGTGGTTCAAAATTTATGGTGGTGGGGGGGAGGGGGGCTGTAGGCCTATAAAAGTAAAAAAGAACATGATTTGTTTGAAATATAAAAACAAAATAAGGGTTTTTTTATCTTTGTGGTGTTACAAGAGTGTACAAACTTGTAAAAAAAAAACAATAGATATCATTTACAGTCCAAAAGTCTGTGAAATAGAGTAACGGGGGAAGCTCCCTGTAGGCCTGGAAAGGTTAAAGAAAGTGAGGACTTACTCTGCGGTCCAAAAGTTATGGTGAAAAGGCACTATAGCTCTAGAAAGGTAAAATTTGAGCGTGAATCGTTCGAATAAATAGTAAAATAAAGATTTTTGGTGTTCCTGGTGCTACAGGAGTATACAAGTTTGTAAGACATGTGCAGACATGTTTGTAAGACATTTGCATTGACATGTAAAGGAAACGAATTGGTATTGCGGTCTATAGTAAGTGAAATGGAATGATGGGGGTCCCCACCCCACGCCTGAAGAATCCAGCAGAACTAAGATAATCAATGTCCGTATGTAGTGTATCCCCTAAATAGTGTCCGTAATGTATAGTGTCAGTAATGCATCCCCTAATAGTGTCCGTATATCCCTTAAAATTCTATGCAGCCTATCAGTATATCCCCTATACTCCTATCCAATGTGTTCTGAACCCTCCTATGCTCTAACGCAATGTCGTCAGAAATACCCCTATCTCATAATTTTTTGCCGCGGGAACAAGCTATTTTAATGCAATAGCGCCGTATTTCCAAGGTCAGATGATATGTACGACTAGAGTTTGACTCTAAGACTAATGAAGTTAAAGGTAAAAAGACATATGTTTGCATGAGAGTATTCTGTTTATATACAAGAAAACGTTACAGTCATAAATATTCCTAGCCGAAGGGAAGTAAAATTCTGTTTGCACCAAAGAAAAATGGCAAATAGGGCAGAGAAACAAGAAAACATCTGGTGTCGCCTCTTAGAAACAAGACCTAGACATACTATGTAGCGAGATTTTCTCTGAAATGTTACAAGAAAGGTAAACCAAAAAGTGATTACATCTGCTTAATAGTGATTTCCGATCGGAAGTAGGCCTAAGGTGAAGGATCATACCAGTATTTTATGGTTTGCATTGAAGTTAACATTTTAAAATGGGAATGTTCGTAAGAATTTATCATAGACTGTGTTGGTATTGCAGGATCATTTATTGCCTGAGCCTACATTGGGTCATTCAGGTAGAAGCAGACATTCATCCGATAGTAACATCAAAAGGATTGTCCCTGACTCCACCACATTGACTGAATCTTTACCGGCACCATTAGATATATTCAAACATCCCTATCTTGTAAACCGTATATACAGCGACCCTACAGAAGACCCAAACAATTTAGCTTTTGCTTTATGGGAAGAATGGGAGAGTGAGCTTTTTGGACCAATGTTTCAGCAGGTTAGTGTTTAATCTTTATGCAGTTCGTGTATAGTAGCAATAAATAAATAAAATCATTCTTTTATTAGATGGTATAGTTAAATTCTATGAATGGTATTCGAATTTCAGTCTGACTTAAGAGGTTTAAAAAATGGTCACAGCAGATTTTTTTTTTTTTTTTTTTTTTTTTTTAAGGGTATATCACTTATTGAGCAGCACTTTGGCTTGAGCCTAAAAAAAATGGTCATGTATTTCAAAGTTTCAAAGCAGTATTAATGAAAGGAATATGAAGAGTTAAGGAACAATATTTCTTATGCTGTATAGATGTGTACCAGTTTGTACACTAATACTTTATTAAAAATGTATACCATTTAGAAAGGAGTAAGCAAAAAAAAAAACACTTCCCAAATGGCGCACACAAGGTTTTGTCCAAATGCTACGTCCAAGGTTAACAACCAGACAGTAAGGTCAACAGGAAGATGGCTTTTTTTTTAAAGATGGTATCAATCTAGCACGGAGAGCAACAATATTCAAATAGTTGTGAGGCTGTAAAATTCCATGAAGAAACCTCAGTGCTGGGGAAACACTTGTATTTCCCTTGCTTTAATTGTGTTTAATACCAAACAATGCAAGCTTCTGTTATTACTTAAAACCAAAAGCACAACTAATTGATTTCTTTCCTCAAATATAATCTTCTTTTTTCGAATATGGCGGGCACTGACAAAGTCTATAATATTGTTGCAGATAGTCAGTTTAAATTTACTGATTGTCAACAAAGTGTAGAAATTCCCAAGTGTATTACATATCGGAACAATAATTATAATGAAATCCTAGATTGTATGATTAATAGTATAGGACCAAGCAAAATTTATATAATTTCGAGACATTGAGCCCAATAAAATTGATGTTTTTCCTTTCAGTATTGTTCATTATGTCATCGTGCGTTGCCAAACACGACAACGGATGATTCAGAGAGTTCTGAAGACGAAAAATCTAGTATGGTAAGCAGTGCTAATCAATATTGTGTGCTATTGTATTTGGCAATAATGTTTTAAAAATTAAAATGCCCAATCCTGCAGCCCCAGAATTCAAAATGAACTAGTTGGCATTTGGGGTCAGTTCATTGCTGCAAATATTGTTGATCAAGAAAAATCAGCTTTTTTTTCACCTTCCTAAAAAATAGGGTCAATCAGCCGGATATCTAGAATAATTCGTAGCCAATTTCTCTGGAAAGTATCAAGCAAATCTTTATCCACTTTTGGGAGTGACCATGCTTCAGAACCATATTTTACCACTATCATTAACCATAGCTTTCTATTTTTTAGTCTTGTTTTGCAGATATATATCTTATTCTTGCAAACTTTTTTAATAGTGAAAAAATACCCTGACCCTTGGTTATTCTACTTTTAACGTTTTCACTGCTCCCACCAGCGTTACTGCTAATGCTACAAAGTTCTGTGAGGCTGTCCTCATGATCAATATTTTTTTTACCCAATGTTTCCTTTTCCTCTTCACTTATTCCTATCCTTAGCGAATTAGTTTTCTTGACATTAATTTTCATCCCTATCCTAGCACCCTGAACTCACAGAACCTCTAAAAGCTAATTCATTTTGCTCAAACTTTCATCTAGGATGGTAAGATCATCAGCGTAAAAAGCTAAAATATTCAGCTAAACCTTAAGAAAATAATTCAGTCAAGCCGTGAAATATTCAAACTTTAGAGTATCTCAGAAGAATAAAATTAATTCCGATTGTTACAGTATAAAATTGTAATATCATAAATATCCTAAGGAAGCCTGTTTATTTCTAATATTAGCTTTTGGATGTAAAACTAGCATTTCTAAATAAAATGTAAAACAGTTTAAGACTATATAAAACTGTTTAGTCTTTCCTACGTAGATACGAAAGCAATAGAGCCTTTTCCGGCCTAACACCCTTTCTGGGTGTTTTACAAAAAAAAATTCAAATCTTCAAAATTTGGCCATTAATTTCTTTCATATCTTTCAAAATAGATTTTTGTCGAGGAGCCAGGTGGAAAAAAATTATTGAAAAGGTTCTTGGGTGACCTGTTTATCATATACCAAAAAAGATCAGCATTTTGAATTTTCCCGTAATTTTATATAATTACTGAGCAGATTGTGTACTTTCCACCACTTAGACGAATCACCCCCACCTTATACTTATACACCAGCAAATTATGGCTTAAGTTATTGCATTCAAGATATTTTTGCTGTATTTTTTGCTGCAATATTTTGCAAATCTGTATAGATCCCTCTATTTTTAAAAGCGAGGCAGGACAACTTTTTAATCTTAGCCCATTTTTTTTTTGTTTCCTGACAGTTTTGTTTCCAGACTTAATCATTAGAAGGCCAGAATCTGTCGTCAAACTACAATATGAGAACAAGAATAGAAAATTCACAGAACTACTTCAATGATTTAAGAACGGAACAGCTTCTGGAACCTGTTAAGCAAAAGAATTGGGTTGCGTTGGGCTGGGCTGTCGCCTCTGAATTATTTGTCTTTTAAATTGCTTTTAATATTTGGTGACACTAACACTTCTGTTAAGAGTACTTTGTATAATATAAATTTTGCATGCAAGTTACGTGGTAATGTTAATTGTAAAACCACTAATGTAATTTACCTATTAGAATATAATAAATGCTGCTTATAATTTGTGAGGAAATAACTAATAATGTATATAACAGGTTATCTGGACATAAAATAACAGTTAATAAAGAAAAAACTAATAACTAAGTAGTTCAACATTTTTATAATGCTATGTGCTCCATATCAGATACAACTTTTACAACTTTATAAAATTTGGAATTAGAAAATTTAAATAAAGAAGAAAAGAATAATAGACTGCGCAAACAGGAGGATTTCTGGATCCATACTTTTGGTACAGCTTATCCTTTTGGGCTAAATGATCGTGTAGCAAAAAAATGGAGATATGCCTCATGTTGTTAATTTTATTGATGGATTTTATGGACCATCCTTCTTTTACTTGTCCTACTAAGCCTAAAAAGCGATCGAGAGGGCATAAGAAGAATAAGAGAAAAAAGGAATTGGATTTACATAAGTTTTCTACGGATCTATGCCAGTTACTTGAATCTAAGGGTATGATTTCTGTATTGAAATGTTTAAATAAGTTATCCAGGAGGAATTTAATCAAACTTTTCTGGAGAGTTAAAAATAATACAGCTCTTGAATATAATCTTAAAGTAATATACGATACAATTTGCATTCCAACTAAAACGAAATTTATTTTTCAAAAGAATAGGTCTGATAAGATTGGTAATAAGGATAACAGATTATATTTACCTATTAATTTTACTTGTAAGCAGACTGAAGATATTAATTTACAAGTAATTTTAAATCAGCGGGAGGTGAAACAGGCCCTTCCTAGTAATTTGAATTATAATGACAGTCCAGTTTTAACTTATAAATTTTCAAAAACTATTGGGCAAATGATTTTTAATTACAACTTAATACTTGAAAGATTTTACAGTGACATAATTTGGAAACCTGTTTGTAATTGTAAGCAACAAGGTCCATCTGTAAATCACACTTACCAGCATGTTATAACAGGGGACTTATTAACAGTAAAACAAGAAGATCTTTAAATTACAATTAACAAAGGGGCTAATTTCCATCTTTCTCATCATTTGAAACCATCGAATATTCTTGGTAGCTTAGAAAATGATTTTGATTTATTTATTGATAAGTACTGTAAGAAAGCAAATAAATTAAAGAGAGTTTTCAAAGTTGAAAGATTTTAATTATAAGTAGAACAAGAAATAAAATATATGCTAATTTAAGAAATAGTAACGCTAAATCATTGTTTAATAACGCTAGGATAAAACAAGCAATTGCTAATCTACATAATCAATTTGCAATTGTACCGGTGGATAATAATTTCGCCATAATTTGTCAGAAGTTGTATTGTCATATCTTAAAAAGGGAGTTATGTACGACCAATGGTTACGAAAAGGTGAATTTAGAGGAGGAAAATTTAATGGAAAAAACTGAAGAAATACTTTCAAAAAAAATTTGATATTAGAATTTAATGACAATGATTAAAAGTTCGGTTTCCTATATTGGACTGTAAAATTTCATTATAATCCCCTTAAACCACGGTTTATTGCCGGAGCAGCTAGATTTCCAACCCGCATTGCTGCTACTGAAATTTAAAACCTATTGTTCTGGTATAAAAAAATATTTGAACTTTTATTCATGCTGGAATATTAATAATTCACTGCAGGGGATAGACTCTTCAACAATGGTTTCAGCTGAAAGAATTGAGTCTTCCGATTTTGCGACAATGTATACTAATCTATCACTTAATTTAGTGTCAGAAAATTTAAAAACGGTTATTTAAAAATTTTTCCTCTTATCTAGTAAGAGGTTCTTAAAAATAGACACTTATAATAAAAAAGCTAGATGGACAAATTGTTTAAGACTACGGTTAGTTCGAGATTTTACAGCTTAGATATGACTTTTGACTTATTAGAATTTGTTTTATATAATACTTATATAAGATTTAATGGTAATTTCTATAAGCAAATTGTGGGAATTCCCATGGAAGGGAATGCCAGTCCATCTATAGCTGACTTGTTTTTAAATCACTTCGAATATGAATATATGATGGATAAGAATAATCCAAATAATTTAAAATATGTCTTATAAAATAATAAAAGATATTTAGATGATGTTTTGGTTTTGAAATGTAAGAAATTTATTAATATTTCAAAAAATATGTATTCAGCAGAGCTGACTTTTGAACCTATTCATGGCACAGGTTTAGAAGATCATTTCTTAGATTTGAATATTAATATTTCTGATAATAATAGATTATGTTTTAAATTGTATAATAAAACGGATGATTTTGATTTCGATTTAATTAATTTCGCATTCTCTGAAAGTAATATACACTCAAATATTACATATTCAGCATTTTATTCACAGCTACTTAGATATGCAAGGATTTGTAGTAGTTAGATTGATTTTAAAAATATATGTAAATTTTAAGCCAAAAATTGATTTTAAGAGGTTTCTCTGCAAATAAATTAACTTGGCAAATTAAAAAAGGATATATTTTTGATTATAACAAACTTTTAAATAAACACCGAAAGAATTATCTTGAAATACTTAGCGAAATCTTCGGTTGATTTCGATTTTCACTGTTACTGGGTTTGACGTGTCCCTAAGTTTTGACAGTGGATTTCTGGAGGATTTTGCATATTTTGTATTTTCAAATAGTTTTAATTTATATTCATTTCCTTGAATTTTATTTAGGTCACATTTGCATCAATAGAGAAGATTCGATATAGCGTAAAGTTTAGATAATTGTTCAGTATTAATAACTATGACCCTTCAGATTATTATAAATACACGAGAGCCAAAACCAAGGCATGATAAGCTAGTTCTGGAGTTACTTGGTTGTTTTACGTTTGTTTTTTCAAAAGCCTACATTTTGGGGGGATACCTAGCACGGGGATACCTCAGGGAATTTATGGTGGGCACGCCACTTGCCTGGGTAGGGAATTTAAAGTGCCGAAACCCTATAGGGAGGTGTGTACTTTCCTGATGAGCCCTTGTACTGGGTTGTCACCTCAGAATTATTTGTCTTTTTAATTGTTTTAATATTTGGTAAATGACGACTTATACTTACTTATGACACGACTGCCTGTCCATGGATTATTCTTTATGGTTGAGTGAGTATGGATATGCTATTTCACCTATGTAATTGGATGGATGAGTAAGGTTAAGGCTTCATTCAAGTACTGTTCTATATTAATTACTAAAGTAGGAAAACAGTCTTCCTTTCCCCTTCTGTGTTTCTCTTTTGTTTATATGTTGTTTTTATGGTTTATGTTTATTTCTGTATAATATATATTTAAATTATATTAAATATTATATATCGTAAGAATAATTGTAATGAATTCCTAGATAGTATGATAAATAGTATAGGACCAAGCAAAATTTATATAATTTCAAGACAGTGAGCCCAATAAAATTGATGTTTTTTCTTTCAGCTATGCCGTTGGTGTCTTCGTCCGTTGCCAAACAAGACAATGGAAGATTCAGAAAGTTCTGAAGACGAAAGAGCAAGTGTGGTAAGTAGTGCTTATCAATATTGTATGCTTTTGTATATGACAATAATGTTTTAACATTTCTAATGCCCTATCCTGCAGCCCCAGAATTCAAAACAAACTAGTTGATATTTGGGTTTAGCTCATTACTGCAAATATTTTTGATCGAGAAAAATCAGCTTTTTTACACCTGCCTGGTGGAAGAAACAACTGATACATCAAGGCAGGAACAGATGGCTCTAGGGCTTCAATATTTGACTGGCGAAACTTTTTTGGTCAAAATAGAGTTTTTCAAATGTGTTGTTGTTGAAGACTTGCGAGGTGAAAGCCTCGGTCAATTTATTCTAAGTCGAATCTAGAAACATGATCTCGATATGAAACTATGTAGGGGACAACAGTGTGATGGTCCATTTGCCAGAAGCCCAGACCTTTATCTAAAACAAATATCTTGCATGTTCACTCTGTTGTCCAGTCGTTGAATTCGGTTTTGACAGACTTGAGCAATATCTGTGATATCAAGCACTTTAGGATGGTTATTATTCGTGAAACATCAAATTTCTTTTATTTCAGTGCCAAGCGAAGTGCTATCTTAAAAACTTACATTAAGTCAATCTACTGGATGGGTGAAACTGGATGAGTTGAAAAGTGCGATGCAATATAGACATAAAAGCAGTTTGTTGTTCTATTCTTTAATGCCCTAAACGACATAGAGACAAACAGGGTCTCCGTGGCATCTTCAAATGCTCAGTAGCATCCTGAGCTTGAACTATATATTACTAATAACAACTCACCGCAGCTTCAAGACGCCTAAGACCAACACAGCTACACAATCTCCTCTCACAATAACCCTAGAAAATGGGATTGAACCACACTGTTCGTACAGCCTACTGTTTGAAATAGGGTCAGTAAGCCGTATATCTTAAATAATTCGAAGGCACTTTCTCTGGAAAACACGAAGCAAATCTATATCCACTTTTCGGAGCACCCATGCTTCAGAACCATATTTTGCCACTATCAGAACCGTAGGTTTCAATTTTATAATCTTAACTTAAGATATATCCTATTCTTCTCATTCTTCCAAAGTTTTTTTTTTACCGTGAAATCTACTCGCTAATCTGCTCATTTTCACTGTTCGCATAATCGTTACTAGTAAAACTACAAAGTTATGTGAAGCTGTCTTCCTGATCAATCTTTTTGTTACCCAGCGTCACCTTTTCATCGTCACTTATTCCTATCCTTAGCGACTTAGTCTACTTCACATTAATTTTCATACCTATCCTAGCACCCTGAACTCACAGAACCTCTAAACGCTCATTCATTTTGCTCACACTTTCATCTAGGATGCTTAAATCATCAGCATAATAAGCCAAATATTCTGCTAAACCTAAAAACATCATTCAGTCAAGGCATGAAATGTTCAAACTTTGGAGTATTTCAGAAGAATAAAATTAATAGCAACTGTTAATGTATGAGATTGTTATACCGTAAACATCCTAGAGACTTCCGGAAGCTTATTTATTTCTAACTAGCTGTTGGGGTGGCGCTTCGCACCACCCCAACACCTAGTTGGTGGGGGCGCTTCGCGCCCCCCCCCCCCAAGCCCCCCCGCGCGCGTAAGTCGTTACGCGCCATATTAGTTACGCGCCATTGTAGTTGTGTCCCTATGTCCCACCTGTGAATATAGCCCATTGTCTGTGCATATAAATAGATTGTTTACCGACTCTTGAAAATGCAACATATAATGGTCCATGGGAAAACAATCCGTATTCAGATCTATACCTCATGATTCTAATGATTGCCCTTGAGCTTTGTTGATGGTGATTGCTAATCTACCATTCCCTGTGTCGCCATCGTCATTTATATATCCCCTTGTGCCCCCCGGCATCCCCTTTGTAGTTTTGTCCCTGTGTCCAGGTCGTCATTTGTGTCCCGGTGTCCCAGTCTGTGATTTCTCTTTGAGTGTCCCGGGCGTCATTTATATTCCATGTGTCCCGGTGTCTCGGTCGTCATTTATATCCCCCTGTGCCCCCCGGCGTCCCCGTTGTAGTTGTGTCCCTGTGTCCCGGTCGTCATTTATATTCCCTATGTCCCGGTCGTCATTTGTATCCCGGTGTCCCGGTCTGTATATACATTCGTTTTTTAGTTTTGTTTTTCTCCTTTATTTTTTTCCTTTTTTATTTTTTTTTCTTTTTTAGTTTATTTAGATTTTTAGATTTTTTAGTTTTTTTATTAGTTTTTATTTTTTTTTCTTTTTAGTTTTTTTGTAGTTTTTACCTTTTTTTTAGTTTTTTTAGTTTTTTTTACTTATATCCTGGTCGTCATTTATACTCCCTGTGTCCCGGTCGTCATTTGTGTCCCGGTGCTTTGTTGATTGCTAATCGAACATTCCTTTTGTCCCGGTCGCTTTCTCTTTGAGTGTCGTCATTCATATTCCCTATGTGCCGGTGTCCCGGTCGTCATTTGTGTCCCGATGTCCCGGTCTGTAATTTCGTCAGTTGAAAACTTATGATGAAATAAATTTTTAATTTTTTCCCTTTTTTTGTTTTTAGTTTTTTTTTTATTGGTTTTTACCTTTTTTTAGGTTTTTTAGTTTTTTTCTTTTTTCTTTTTAGTTTTTTTTGAAGTTTTTATCTTTTTAGTTTTTTTATTTTTATTTATATTTTTTTAGTTTTCTTTTTCTCCTTTATTTTTCAGTTTTTTCCTTTTTTTAGTTTTTTTTCTTTTTTAGTTCTTTTAGTTTTTACCTTTTTTAGTTTTTTTTAGTTTTTTTTAGTTTTTTAGCTTTTTTTATTTTTTTTTATTAGTTTTTAGTTTATTTTATGGTTTTTTCCTTTTTTTAGTTTTTTTTTTAGTTTTTTATCTTTTTTTAGTTTTTTTTTAGTTTTTAAGCTTTTTTAGATTTTTTTATTTTGTTTTCTTTTTTTTTTTGTAGTTTTTACCTTCTTTAGATTTTTGCTTCTTTTATTTTTTTAGCTTTTTTAGTTTTTTTTCCTTTTTTTCTTTTTAGTTTTTTTGTAGTTTTTATCTTTTTTATTTTTTTGTATTTTTATTCATATTTTTTTAGTTTTCTTTTTCTCTTTTATTTTTCAGTCTTTTCCTTTTTTTAGTTTTTTTCTTTTTTAGTTTTTAGTTTTTTTTTAGTTTTTTACCTTTTTTTAGTTTTTTTAGTTTTTTTAGTTTTTTAGATTTTTTAGTTTTTTTATTAGTTTTTAGTTTTTTTTTTGTAGTTTTTGCCTTTTTTTAGTTTTTTCAGTTTTTTTTAGTTTTTAGTTTTTTACCTTTTTTTAGTTTTTTTTAGTTTTTTAGCTTTTTTAGTTTTTTTTTTCTTTTTAGTTTTTTTTGTAGTTTTTACCTTTTTTAGTTTTTTTTCTTATTTTGTATTAGTGTGAAATAATTCAGACGTCATATGCGGACAAACATGACGTCACCTGATCCATCCACAGATCCACACACAGACAACTTATTTTTATACTAGCTGTTGGGGTGGCGCTTCGCGCCACCCCAACACCTAGTTGGTGGGGGCGCTTCGCGCCCCCCCCAAGCCCCCCCGCGCGCGTAAGTCGTTACGCGCCATAATAGTTACGCGCCATTGTAGTTGTGTCCCTATGTCCCACCTGTGAATATAGATATATATATATATATATGGTTTTAACTACGTAAAACTTGCGAATATACAACATTCTTTGCTGTCCCATTGTCTTTGCATATAAATAGATTGTCAGGTTTACCGACTCTTGAACATGCAACATATAATGGTCCATGGGAAAACAATCTGTATTCAGATCTATACCTCATGATTCTAATGATTGCCCTTGAGCTTTGTTGATGGTGATTGCTAATCGACCATTCCCTGTCCCGGTGTCCCGGTCGTCATTTACATCCCCCTGTTTCCCCCGGTGTCCCCGTTGTAGTTGTGTCCCTGTGTCCCGGTCGTCATTTATATTCCCTGTGTCCCGGGTCCCGGTCATCATTTGTATCCCGGTGTCCCGGTCTGTATATACATTCGTTTTTTAGTTTTGTTTTTCTCCTTTATTTTTTTCCTTTTTTTTTCTTTTTTAGCTTATTTAGATTTTTAGATTTTTTAGTTTTTTTTATTAGTTTTTAGTTTTTATTTCTTTTTAGTTTTTTTGTCCCGGTCGTCATTTATATCCCCCTGTTTCCCCCGGTGTCCCCGTTGTAGTTGTGTCCCTGTGTCCCGGTCGTTATTTATATTCCCTGTGTCCCGGTCGTCATTTGTATCCCGGTGTACATGTCCTGGTCGCTTTCTCTTTGAGTGTCGTCATTTATTAGTTTTTTCCTTTTTTTTTTAGTTTTTTATTGGTTTTTACCTTTATTTTAGCTTATTTTTCAGTTTTTTCCTTTTTTTTAGTTTTTTTTTATTTTTTATTTTTTTTATTTTTTATTTTTTTTAGTTTTTTACCTTTTTTTAGTTTTTTTAGTTTTTTTAGTTTTTTAGCTTTTTTACTTTTTTTATTAGTTTTTAGTTTTTTTTTGTAGTTTTTGCCTTTTTTTAGTTTTTTCACTTTTTTTTTTAGTTTTTTATTGGTTTTTACCTTTATAGTTTTTTTAGTTTTTTAGCTTTTTTATTTTTTTTTATTAGTTTTTAGTTTTTTTTGTAGTTTTTGCCTTTTTTTAGTTTTTTCAGTTTTGACGTCACCTAATCCAGTTTTTTCAGGTGACGTCACCTGACACATCCATCCATCCATCCACAGACAACTTATTTTTATATATATAGATAGATATATAGATATTAGCTTTTGGATGTAAAACTAGTATTTATAAGTAAAATATAATACTTTTTAGTCTTTCCTAGGTAGATACGAAAGAGGTAGAGCCTTCTCCAGCCTAACTCCCTTTCCAGGGGGTTTCACAAAAAAGTTCAACTCTTCTATCATTGCAAAGATATTCTAAAAAGTTACGCATTAATTACTTTCATGTCTTTCAAAATAGATTTCTGTCGATGTGCCAGGTAAAAAAAATGTTATAAAGGTTTTAGAGTGACTTCCTTATCCTATAACAAAAAAGATCAAAGCATTTGAAAATTTCCCATAATTTTTAATAATTACTGAGCAGATTGCGCATTTCCGCAACTTAGACGAACCACCCCCACCTTATAATTGTATATAAGCAGATTATAGCTTAAGGTATTGCATTCGAGATATTTTCGCTTGCTTAAACTATCCTCCTCCTCAAATAAAGTCTGTAGATACCTCTATTTTTAAAAGCGAGGAAGGACAACTTTTTAGTCTTAGTCCATTCCGGTTGTTTCCTGACGTTTTTCTGAAAAGAAAAGAATTTCTACCGAAAATTATAATTTTGCTGGCTCAGACTTAATCATTAGAGGGCCAGAGTCTTTCGTCAAATTACAATATTAGAACGAGAATAGAAAATTCACAGGACTACTTCAATGATTTAACGACAGAACAGCCTCTGGAACCTTTTAAGCCAGAGCCACTTCCATTGATCACCAATAATATCTCGAGAGACCAAGAATTTTTGGTTGAAGTGAGCTCGTCTAACCTTTATGGACAGATGGAACAAATCATTCAAGTTTCAATTTAATGAAATGACAAGAACAACAATAACGCATCAGCTTCTTAGCCCCCTACAAACTTCGATAGTATTTCATCTGGCGCTAATAATGAACAAAATGCATGTTCCTCTGCTCTTTTTGAACAGGCACACCAAGTCTCTTATGATTAAATAGGACAAAATGTCGCGGTTGATTTAGACACTTTAGTTACTCAACTGTCCCCCTTTGGATTAATTATTCCAATACAGCTAGTGATGACCAAACTGCAAACTATTCAAACTCCTTTGCACACAAGCAGCAGTTCTCTCGCAATAACATCCACAAAATGACGAGTACGAGATTCTTCAGATTATTGAATCATTCTTCAAGCAATACTATCAACGAGAATCAAGCTGATGTAACAAACTTTAAAAGTCAAAATAAACGAATGTCACTTTATTATAAATCTACACCTCCATGCGATCACAAAAATGCGTCCTTAAAATACGTCTTAAAATCGCACCACGATATCATGGTTTAATTAATTACTCCATGCGAGCACATTCACCAAATGATACTCTATGGTTAAACCCAAATTATCCTTTACCTAATAAAGGTGAAACATATCTGGCATACTCTGTCCTTTCTTTATTCATGGCAGCTGATCATAGACTATATGAAGCAGAGAATATTATAGTATGTACTGTCCTTAAGATCCTTGTGGATCCAAATGACCTTTAAACGAAGAATATACTTGACTCAAACGTGAAAAAGACCCTTTCGATGATTTTAAGATAAGTAATGTACAATGTGCACCCCAATATGACAATGAAGTACATTTATGCTCTGTATTGATGCTCTGCAACCCCCTGTAAACAGGTTTTAGGTCTCATCATTGTTTGCGAGGAGAGCTAGGATTCATATCCATAAATTTGTTTGCCCCTTCCCCGTTCGTAGAGTTTGAAGAATGTATCTCTAGGAATATTCTGATTGAAAATGTTTTTTTTTTTAATATATTTTCATTTAAAAGTAAAAAAAATTTCTCACACTATGATATTCAAAAAGTAAATTTTGTTTTGAACTATGGCCTGCTTGTGTGACTTGAATAAAGCTAGTCAATAAAATAATCTAAATAGTAAAGTTATATATTCCAATACAGCTAGTGATGACCAAACTGCAAACTATTCAAACTCCTTTGAACACAAGCAGCAATTCTCTCGCAATAACGTCCGCAAAATGACAAGTAAAAGATTCTTCACATTATTGAATCATTCTTCAAGCATTCACCAAATGATTAACTCTATGGTTAAACCCAAATTATCCTTTAGCTAACAAAGGTGAAACAGTCAATAAAATGATCTAAACAGTAAGGTTATGAGGTGAAAAATTAAAACAGTAAAACTTGAAGAAATTAATAATTTCTAAGAAATTAATAATTTCTTATATATGATTAAATTCTATTTTATTTCCTTAGAGTTCAAGTCAGAATCCCATTATGCGGCCCGTCTTTCAACTTGCAGTCAGATTGATACGTACATTTCGAGGAGAAGGCTATTAATTCAGGCTTTGTTTGTGGTACATAAAATCAAAATCACATATACTCCACAGCTTAAGTTTCCCCGATTTTTATATTATTTTCTATGAAATGGCATTTTTGTGTGTCTTCAAAATACAACCTAAAGTGCAGAACACAATGGTTTATATGCGTGTTACGGGAAGGATAGATCAAACAATACGTTCAGGGGACAAAGATCAGTTTATGTCTATTTTCCAGGTAGGGTTTTACAAAAATGGAGTGATCGTGCAGTTGCGTTGTTTGGGCGGGGGCAAGAGGTAAAATACAGTATTACAGTACTACAGTACTATAAAATACAGGTAAAATACAGTATTTTTTAAAAGCCAACATTTAATTTTTAATATCCTTCTTCTTTTACAGTATTTTTTTCTCTAGTTCCTTTGGCCTTTGCCAAAGAAATTAATACAGTCACTTGATAAAATCGGATAAACAGGCATAAACAGATGTATGTTAAAACTTCATAATAATTACGAGATAAATTAACATCAAAACAATTTACACCCTCTCCTATAAAGTCGTATTTATCCATCATCAAACAGATGGAAAGCAAAGGTTTTTAAACTAAGGACCATAACTTTTAAGCTGTGGAGCGTATGTTTGTTTACGACGAATGTATTATAAATGTATTTTTACTGAAGAACTTGAACTGAATAAGATTAAACCTAAACCCTTACAAAGACAAAACATGGAATGCAAAATTAGGTACAACATTTCATCCTTTTTGGCACGTCTCTCAACAATCTGCTGGTTTGATCTTATTTAGTTCTTTCCTCTTTTTTATATATATTAGTATACATTGTTAAATGGTGATTTTGGTAATTCGGCCCTTCTCAGACATAGTATAAAACGAATAGACTAATTCCAGACTCAATGGTAATTAGCACAGCATAAATATTATTTTCTATGGAAAATTCCTACCTTCTCAATTAAATATTTTGGGGACAGATCGGTCTCGCAGATTTCTTCATTCATCCGCCTTCATGCGTGCGCAATGAAACATTTTTATTGCCATGCGTTGGAAATATAGTATTTATGATGTGTCGCAAAGGGAAACTTCCTTTCTCGCGAGCTGCGATGTGTCTTACTTCTGAACTAAATTTTCCATACTGTATATTAGGGTAGTACCATCTCAATCCTAAAAGACAGACATCCCGTACCTGTCAATTCTTACTATAGAAAATTAAATATATTAAGAGATCTAATGCTTACTGCATGATTAGCAAGTTTTGAGGCTTGATTTCATCTTTTTGCCAACAAAGGATATCAGTTATTTAAACAAAAACATTTCTTGCACAAAAGACATAGCTTGAGAACCAGAAATACCTTTAAGTGATTTATAGCAGTTTTGATATGTAAGTAGTTCGTAATAGTACCTCGTTTCTAAAGTTATTTTCCATTTTGCATGTGATACCGGCCCGAAGGTGGTAAATTTTAATATTTACCTGGATTTTTTTTATTATTATTTTTATTATTATTTTACTCGAGTGCTGATTCAATAGGTTTGCCAGCAGTACAATAAACTAAAACCATAAACTAAGAAATCAAAATTATATTTCAAAACAAAGCTAAGTGTTTTAAATTATATTTCATTCAAAACAAAATTATATTTATCTTATACTTTCTTTGTCTATCTGAGTTACCACATATCGGCTGTAGCAATTCTAAACTCGTTGCGTGCAATTGTGTTGTGAAAATTGGATATACATCCCATTCCTTCAAACAATCAGTTGATTCGATTGGTTATATCAGTTACCTCCCAATTTATTTAGTTCTACAGTACTAAAAACTACTGCTGAAAATATGTTGCGTGACGCAGCTTGCGTCTTCTTTTCTTACCGGCCATAATAATTAGAAATCAGAACATTTGCTATCAAAATTAGTTTTCATCGTATCTTGAATGGCATTAATCCATTCTTTTACAAACAACAATTTTAAAATTAAAACATATCTGTAATTTTTTAGTTTTCATATAAAATTGATGTTGCGAAACATACAACCTATTGAATTAGAACAGCCAAATCGTGTCTTAGAATCCCACAAAAATTTTCCAAAAGCCGAATTACCAATACCATTTGGTTTTAAGCCTTTAAATGCATTTCATCTACACATACAGCGTGAAGCGAAACTGGGTATAACTCAATAAGCCAAATTACAAATTTTAAGGATCGTATATACATTTTTAGAAGAACTTTTTTAATTTCTCCCGTTGAGCTTTCTCCATCCCGAAACATACACATTCCATCTTCCTTTGAATCTTAAATTAATTTTGTCACACGAAAGCAATTTGTAATTTGGCTGATTGTCTGAGAATATTACTAAGTCTTTACAAACTCCAAATTGGATCCAGCCTTTTTTTAAATAAATTATGTTAGTTAATTGTGCTTCGGCTTTTTAAGCAGAATTATGGTAATTATAGAATCTTTTGTTTTTCTACACTGAGTTTTCTACACAGTATTATCTACACTGAACGCTTCGATTTTCTTACAAATTTATTAATTATTGATGAATTGCAGAAATCAATTCACCGTATTTTCAGCATTGAAGCAGAATTATTTTACTTGAAAAATATTGATTGCATAAACTGTTAATAAGTACCTTTCGAAAATTGTAAGGTATTCAGTTTTTAATTTTACTTTTATTTATTTTTAATTTATTGGTCATTAATTTTAGCGGCGCTGTCTTAATTTTAAACAGAATGCATTTTTGCTTGTATTCCCGTCTAGATGTGTCGCTAATGATTTTATTTGTTAATGTCATTTTAATATTTCATTGTTTTTTTTACTGGTCCAAAACTGAGTTTTCAGGTTATAGTGTCTAAAATTATCGGAGGGGGCTAGTCAGACAGGTATTACTCCTTGGGAACGTCCCCTACAAAATCTCCTCGTGTGTGAGTAAGCAAATGAATCTGATTTTTTATGCTAAGTTTACAACCTGTAATTTTTATTGTGCTATGTTTGTGATTGGTCATTTTTGCTATCATATGCTTGCAATATGTTATTTCATTTTCAGGTCTTGCACTATGCAAGATTTATTTTATGGGCGTCGATAAATATTTTTACTTTAGGGTAAGAGTTAAGAATACTTGTTTTCATGTTCAGAACAGAAGATTGCAGATTTTCATATTTTGTATTCAATTTTGTTCTTCCCAGAAAGAACAGACGCCCATTTTTCTGTGGACACCCACAAACTGTGCTTTTAAAAAGTAGAAAATGTGAGTACTTTGTTTTATGCGCTTAATTTGATATAAGGCTTGGTGTTTGTTTTATGGCTAAGACAGCGTGATTATGGTTGTTGAAAGCTCTTTTTTATGGTAAATTAAGAGTGATTATTTTAAAAAGTGAACCAGCCTTTCTAAGTAAGAGGTCAAGCCAAGGGCAAATGCTTAATGTTTTAAATGGATAAGGGGTTTTGGTATAGCTAGCCAAATTAAGTAATGAAGTGATAATTTCTATTGGACAGGCCGTCCAAAAATCAAGCAAAGCCAACATCTGAAAGAGAACCGTCAAAGTCACGATCCATGAACCACCACTTAGGACAGGAAAAGGGGTTCATTCTCCTCTAAGATTTTGAAAGTGAAGAAAATCGGACAAAAAGTGACAAACTAAAAACATTTGTAAACAAAAGGGCTTTTCAGCAGTATTGCCCCTGTATCAATTTGCACATATCCCATTCCCATCATATTTAAAGTAGAATCTCAAACCATAGCCTCCTTTGGCCATGACCTCTTGATTGTGTGGGATGAATATTCTTTGCTGAAACTGTCAAAATATATCTTCTATAGATGGCTCTTTCAGACTATCACTGATCAAATTATGGTCACTTCTGTTTTATTGTGTTTTGATTCGTTGTTTGCTATTTCGAACCAAATATATGAATGATTTTGTATGCATTGTTTTTTCTAGTATTATTGTTAGACCTCAAGAGAAAAGCAAATAATTTATTTTTGATAACAGAAATTAGCTTATTCGAGAACGAGAACGAAGAGGACTTTACCATTCCTTAACGTAAAAGGATATACAGGAAATCGCTGTTACTTCAGAAAAATCAGGAGAAGCTAAGGTCATAAATGGGTCAAAACTAGCGAGCAAATTGCACGCAGTTGGGGAAATCTCGTAGTTATTTTCTATTATTGCTTCAGCAATTATTACCATTTATTTCTTAAAACAGACGAATACTAGTAACTGTCTGCTCATATTCTGTCCTTAAAACCAAAGCTAAAAGACAATGGTATTTTTTTATATGTATGATTTTTCAACGAAAAGACTTACTGTTTAAATTGGTCTTCCTACAGAGAAAGAACATAAGACATAAGTAGATTTTACTCCTGTGCACACCGAAGTGTCTGTCCACACCTCAGTTTCCAGACAGGTCCCCTCCATAGGTAAGATTTGATGCTTGTCTTCAATAAATTAGTGCAAAGCATTAATGTCTAGAACTAAACCAAGCAGGAAGCTTTAATGTAAAAGGAGCGTTTGCATACATGCATGGCTGGATCTCTCTTAGCAAGCGCATGACCAGCCATAAAATATATAGGAATTGGATCTCTTACTGGAACTGCATGTGAACGCCACTTTAGCTAAATTCACGAAACCATGCAAATTTAAATGTTGTTTAATCACTGAAGATTATCGGACACCCATAAACCTCAGATTATTCATCTGATTTTCTTAATTTATAACATGTAGAAAGCTTAACAAAAATTAACTTACAGTGCTTTAAACTAAGGATGGAAGTGCACCCAAGATGAGATTAAGACAGGGAACGCTCATAGAAGGAAGCGAAGACAAAGAAACAAAAGATTATTAAGAAAAAATCACTCCTGTTCATCTCCTGTTCATCAACCAAACACAAATTTGCTCCAGTAGCTAGGCTTGAATCATTTCAAGCGAATCCTCACTAGATTGGAGGTATGATTCCATTAAAATACCAAGGTATTTACAATGAAAGTAAAAAGTGACTATTTGAGTTGATCAAGTGTACTTTAACCACAGATGCCTTGAAAATTTAGCAAAAATCAGGAATTTAATCTTCAGTGAAAAAGGCCTCCATATACAGACAGTTATGTAGTTTTTGATAGTAGTGGGCGTCAAATTTAGAAAAAGAATTGTGCATATAAAGAATATAAAGAATTGGGCATATAATCAGCAAAAAAATCAGCTAAAAACATGTGACGTCAACCATCTTGTGAAGGTGCATCTTTCCTTTGAAGGTCCAGTTGTATTTGGGATTGGCAGTGTTTATGTTTGAACTTTGACAGACTGAAAGTATTGTCAAAGTTAATTAATTAGTTTTCTTATTTATTTCTCAATTAAGAGGCAGTTTTGACCAGAATGTGTTACTGCCGTAATAACTACATATTTTGAAAGAAACAAAAGAAAAATCAGAAAATGGCTGTTTTCGGGTATGAATAGTCCTAAGATAGGTCAAGGAGGCAGATAATGTTTTTAATATGGAATCTTTGGTACTTCAATGCAACGAATGGGCTTTTAATAAAATAGGCGACGCGAAAACTAGGTTTGAGTACATTGGAAGGCCTTACAAAAAAAGCCTTAAGCTCCAAGAAATGCAATTTTAGCGAATTCTGTTTCAGAAATTATATTGCCTTGTAGCTTCTCAGTGGTAAACAATTTGTTAATTCTAATAGCCCCAAGAGGTACTCAAGTTGCCTTTTATAATTTTAGTATTCCGATATATGACGTATTCTTTCTATCAGTAAAGAAAATATTTGTACAAGGAGTTGAAATTGATATAACATCGGGTGGTATAAAGTTCGGGTGGCATAAAGTTTACAAAATCATTGTCTAGTTTCAAACCCTCGTGGATTTCAAAGCTCATGGTAAGTCACGTTGGCTTTATACAAGTATAGAAATACGAGAAATAAGTTAAATTAAGAGCCTCATTCACGAAACTTGTCCAAAGAAGAGAGAAATAATGCGTCTGATTTATATTCTCGTCGACCACTCAGCGTTGGAGTAATTCTCTGTCAACATAAATATCATCTTTAGTCGACCTAACAATATGTTATGTCCATCTCTCTGTTACTTCTTTTCTCTATTCAAGAACCGAACGAAGCTAAGAATTCTTTACACGGTAAAGGAGGAGAAGCAACTTGTCAAAATTTGGAAATTATTACCAAATCAAATTATCCTATTAGAAGCTAGATTTGAACAAAGCTAAGAATTCTTTTATGGCAAAAGGGGAGAAGTGACTCTTCAAAATTTGGAGATCGCCACCATATCAAGTTATTGTAATAGAAGCTAGAATCGAATGAAGCTAAAGGCGTTTAGCTTAACAGGCGCTGTAAACAGGCAGAAAATCATTTTACCTATAGTCTATATAAAACTTCCACTCTTTTTATAAATGTTTTCTTCTATTACCTTATTTATACTACTTAAATTATCGTCGTTTTAATATACATTCACGGTAATCACAGATATGACGCAGGCTACTGGTTCCCTCAATTCCGTCTCTTCCCAGTAAAGGTTAACTTCTGTAAGACAATGTTGTGAGAATAAGGATCATTTAAGAGCATTTCTTTTACTAAATAAGTCAAGCCATTACGTTCAGTCCGGCCACTTCAGCAAATGATGGGAGGTCAGGGGTCAGACTCTCTTCCCTGTATTTATCTCAAGGTCATCCCAAAGAAAGATTGAAAAGTCAGGCCCTAAGACGAACCTTTGAGGCTTTAGGAAGACCCTCCTAGAATCCAGAGACTTTTTCATAATATTTGGTATGTAACTATGGAATGTTGTAATACGGTTTCCATTACTGGATCAACGGTTAATAATGGTCATTCCATTTTCTTTCGACTGCAAACGTTTTAGGAATAACCATTGGGCATGTGCCAGCATGCAGCAGTATAGCCACTAAAGCTAGAAGGTTATCAAATTAGTTTCTCTTTAGTTCTAAGCCGATTGGTTTTCTCAGAATTTCCGCTTGAAAGCCCTTTGGCCCTACTCTGGCAAAAATTGTTGTTTTGACACACAAAACGATAAAATCACCACATAGCAGTGACGCAATTTCCTTTGTAACTTCCAAATGATAAACAAAAAGTAGAACACTCCTGAAGTTGAACTTTCAGTCCTGGTTGAACTTTCCTGAAGTAATGATGCTAGGACTGTTTTGAGAAAATATTTTAGTTATAAAAATTGTATTTTAATGTGAGTTCTTTTATATTCTTCATTTTTCTTTTTCTTTTTTTTTTTGCTGATGACGCCCCTTTGATATAGGGTCGAAATATTCATCTAAAGTTGCATTCTACTGTCTTACATAAACAATTTTTTTTTTCTACTTGCTGTTTATGATGGAAAGGCAGTGAGGCCTTCGTCGCTATTCAATTTCAAAATGTCACTATAAACTTTTCATTTCCTTTTGAATGAACCGTCTCCTAATATTAGCCGACCAGCTACTCAAAACGATGACCCGTTGGGAATAAGATTAAGAAAAAAAAAGAAAAAAACACGCATCCCATGATCTTCTTCTCGAAAAACAAACAGGAATTTCCGTATTTTTGAAGATAAGACATTGAAACCTCATTTCTAGGAATTCTATGATGTTCCAAATTTGGTGTTGTAATTTTCACCATGGTTTTATTTGGGGGGGGGGGAGATCCTCTTTATAAATAATGCATATTTTCTTCTGGTAATATATTTTGATGGATAAATTTTGAATTGACTAATTTTTCATATTTTGGAAGTCATAAAAATCAAACTTTTCAATGTTTTTTTTTTCAATTATTTTACAATTTTCAACTGAAATGAGTCGCTAGTTACTTGGTTTGCCACCATGATCTGTTTGACAACTTCTATAAACTCATCAGAACATCAAGTTATCTGAGCGGAGAGCAGAGAGGAATCTTCCTAGAATACTCCCTCCAGCCTTATTTGGGTGCTTTGACTCATCTCACCCCCTAACTTTAGCAAAACTGTAATTTTTAGAAGGAAGTATCGCAGGTAAAGTCGAGACCGCATCTATAAGGCAGGCACATAGGAAAGATCTTTATCTTACAGGGGGAATATTCTGGGGAGACACGACTTTGAAAAAATGCGAAGATAGGCCCCTTCCCCCTTCATCCGTACCTAGTATGAAGCTACCAAAGCTAATCTCGTAACAAACATACACAGCGCACGTAACTCATATTGGGCCTCGTGGTAAATCCAACATACTTACCTGTGTTGCTGCAGTAACTGAAACAGCATAGGATGTGACAGAGGAACAGCTTAGATTCACGAGTCTACCCTCAACAAGCAATATTAGTTTCTTCCCATTAGGCCAGATTATGTGATCAACTTGAGATCGGACTTTCTCCCATTTGAGGTCCGGAATGTTATCGGAGTTATCCCATAGAGTTATCGGAATGTATAAAACTATGAAACTAGAAAAATAGCTTATTTTTTAATAGATATACAACTGTACAGTGGTCAAGTTGTTCTCAAAATTTGGATACATTCCGATAGAGTTATCGGAATGTATAAAACTATGAAACTTGGAAAATAGCTTCTTTTTTATAAATATACAATTTTACAGTGATCATTTTATTCTCGGAATTTGAGAACATTCCTTTAGAGTTATTGGAATGTATAAAACTATGAAACAAGGAAAATAGCTTCTTTTTTATATATATACAACGATGTACAGTGGTCATTACTCTCAAAATTTGAATACATTCCGATAGAGTTATCGGAATGTAGAAAACTATGAAATTAGGAAAATAGCTTCTTTTTTATAGATATACAACTTTACAGTGATCATTCTGTTCTTTAAATTTGAGAAAATTCTGATTGAGTTATCGGAATGTATAAAACTATGAAACTAGGAAAATAGCTTCTTTTTTATAGATATACAACTGTTAAGTGTTCATTTTATTCTCAAAATTTGAGAACATTCCGATAGAGTTATCGGAATGTATAAAACTATGAAACTAGGAAAATAGCTTATTTCTTGTAGATATACAACTGTACAGTGACCATTTTGTTCTTAAAATTTGAGAACATTTCGATAGACTTATTGGAAGGTATAAAACTATGAAACTAGGAAAATAGCTTCTTTTTGATAGATATACAACTGTGATGGGGTCATTTTGTTCTCAAAATTTGAGAACATTCCATTTTGTTCTCAAAATTTGAGAACATTCCGATAGAAATATCAGAATGTGTGAAACTATGAAACTAGGAAAATAGCTTATTTTTTTGTATATATACAACTGTAAAGTGACCATTTTGTTCTAATATTCGTTCTACAGTGATCATTTTGTTTCCGAAATTTGAGAACCTTCCGATAGAATATCGGAATGTATAAAATTATGAAACTAGGAAAATAGCTTCTTTTTTTATAGATATACAACTGTACAGTGGTCATTTTGTTCTCAAAATTTGAAAACATTCCAATAGAGTTATTGGAATGTATAAGACAATGAAAGTAGGAAAATAGCTCTTGTGCCTTTTTTAGAGTCAAAAGTGATTGGAGGGTTTCTACCCCCACTCCCCCTTACATCCTCTTTTGACCAAAAGCATCCGATCAAAAATTTAAGATAGCTATTTTGTTTGAAATAGTTTAACGATCAGATGCCAAAACTTTGGGGTTAACATATCCCCCCCAGAGGCAGGAGGGAGGGTTATAACTTATACCCGATGGGCATATAAGGTTTTTATGGAAGAGGTGGTCGAATAAACTTCGAAGCAGACTCCAATGATTAGAAATTGAAAGTTCTAGTTCCCTTTTTAAAATTGGAAATTTATCCGATGGCAATTAGCCCTCCCCCAATCCCTAAGGCCATAAGGCTCCAATATTTTTTCCCCCAGAGGCACTTCATACAGAAGGGATGTAAGAGTAAACTTCAGAGGGGGCTGATTCGATTGGAAATAGGACGTTCTAGTGCCATTCTTAAGAGCCGAGCAATAAGAGGGCAACAAGCTCCCCCCAAGGCCCCTTTTCCCCAAATACCTCCAATCAAAATTTTGAGACAGCCATTTAGTTAAAAATAGTTAAATGATCAAATAACAAAAACTCTGTGGTCATCACAACCCCCTAGAGCTTGGGGGCAAGTGTCTTTTGCTATGCACCCGGATAATTTAAGGTTTTTATGTAAGTGGTGGTATTGAAAGTTCTAGTTACCTTTTTAAGAGTCAGAAGCGATCGGAGGGAATCTATCCCTCTCCTCTGCACCCTTGTTTGCCCAAATTCATCAGATCAAAATTTTGAGATAGCCATTTGGTTTGAAATAATCCATCAATGGGATGATAAAAGCTCCTGAGTCAGCATACCCCGCCCCACCAGAGCTCATGGGAAGGGTTGTAACTTCTGGTTCGAGATTTTTATGGAAGAAGTGGTGGTATAAATTTCGGATGGGACTAAAATAATTAAAATTGAAACTTCTAGTTCCTTTTTAAGAGTTATTAGTGATCCAAGGGCAAGTATCCCCCCCTAACAAGCCTGGACCCATAAAACTCTAATATTTTATTATTTAAAAAATTTCCTCGAGACACTTCACGTGGAAGGGGTGGTCAAACAAACTTCAGGGAGAGCTCATTCGCTTGGAAATTCGAAGTTCTTGTGACCTTTTAAAATTAAAACTTATTGAAAATTAAAAGTGACTCCCCCACTCATCCCCCTCCCCCATACACCCACCCTTTTCCTCCTAAAACTATCCAAAAAATTAAAAAAATTAATTCAAGATTAAGTAACATAAAACTCTGAGGTCGACACAAACCCCCAGGGCCAGGGACAGGTGTTGTGCCCTGCGGGTATAAAAGGTTTTTACGCACTTGGTATTAATCAAGTGACATATAGCAATCGCAAATTTTGTCGGTCTGTCGGTCCGGGTTTTGCTACTTTAGGCACTTCAAGGTAAGCTCAGGACGATGAAATTTGGCAGGCGTATCAGGGACCGGACCAGATTAAATTAGAAATAGTCGTTTTCCAGATTTGAAAATCTGGGGGGGAGGAGTGGGGGGCCCGTTAATTCGGAAAAATAGAAAAATAGAAGTATTTTTAACTTACGAACGGTTGAACAGATCTTAATGAAATTTAATGTTTGGCAGGATATCGTGTCTCAGAGCTGTTATTTTAAATCCCGACGGGATCTGGACATTGGCGAGGGGGGTTGGGAGGGGGAAACCTAAAATCTTGGAAAACACTTAGAGTGGAGGGATCGGGATGAAACTTGGTGTGAAAAAAAAGTACAAGTCCTAGATACATGATTGACATAACCGGAACGAATTCGCTCTCTTTGGGGTAGTTAGGGGGGGGGGGTAATTCTGAAAAATTTCAAAAAATGAGATACTTTTAACTTACGAACGGTTGATCGGATCTCAATGAAATTTGATATTAAGAAGGATATCGTGTCTCAGAACTCTTATTTTAAATCCCGAACAGATCTGGTGACATTGGGGGGGGGAGTTGGGAGGGGGAAACCTAAAACTTGGAAAACACTTAAGAGTGGAGGGATCGGGATGAAACTTGGTGGGAAAAATAAGCACAAGTCCTAGATACATGATTGACATAACCGGAACGGATCTGCCCTCTTTGGGGTAGTTGGGGGGGGGGTTAATTCTAAAAAATTAGAAAAAATGAGGTGTTTTTAACTCACGAACGGGTGATCGGATCTCAATGAAATTTGATATTTAAAATGATGTCGTGTCTCAAAGCTCTTATTATAAGTCCCGACCGGATATGGTGACATTGGGGGAGTTTGGGGTGGGGGAACCTAACATCATGGAACACGCTTAGATTGAAGGGATCGGGATGAAACTTGGTGGTAAAAATTAGCAGAAGACTTAAATACGTAATTTACATAATTGGAACGGATCCGCTCTATTGGGGGGAGTTAATTCTGAAAAATTGGAAAAAATGACATATTTTTAACTTACGAAGGAGTGATCGGATCTTCATGACACTTCATATTTAGAAGGACCTCGTGACTCATATCTCTTATTTTAAATCTCAACCGGATCCAGCGTAATTGGGGGAGCAGTTGGGGGGAACCGGAAATCTTAGAAAATACTTAAAACGGTGAGATCAGGATGAAACTGGATGGGACGAATAAAAACCTGTCTAAGACACGTGACTGACATAACCGGACCGGATCTGCTCTCTTTGGTGGAGTGGGGGGGGGGTAATTTTGAAAATTGAGGTATTTGTAACTTACGACAGGGTGACCAGATCTTAATGAAATTTGATATTCAGAAGGATCTTGCGCTTTAAAGCTCTAATTTTAAATTCCGACCAGATCCTGTGACATTGGAGGGAGTTGGAGGATCTCTTGGAACATTGTGACATTGGGGGGAGCGGAATTCTTGGAAAATGTGAAAATTGGGGTATGTTTATCTTACGAATAGGTGACGGGATCTTAATGAAATTTGATATTTAGAAGGAATTCATGTCTCAGAGCTCTTATTTCAATCTCGACCAGATCCTTTGACATTGGGGGAGTTGGAGGGGGAAATCTTGGAAAACAATTGGAGTGGAGGAATCGGGAAGAAGCTTGGTGGATAGAATAAGCAAATGTCCTTGATACGTGATTGACGGAACCGTACTGGATTCGCTCTTTTTGGGGGAGTTGGGGGGAGGGGTTCAGTGATTTGGTGAGTTTGGTGCTTCTGGACGTGCTAGGACGATGAAAATTGGTAGGCGTGTCAGGGAGCAGCACAAATTGACTTGATAAAGTAGTTTTCCCAGATTTGACCATCTGGGGGGCTAAAGGGAGAGGAAAAATTAGAAAAAATTAGGTATTTATAACATACGAGTGGGTGATCGGATCTTAATGAATTTTGATATTTAGAAGGACATCGTGACTCAGCGCTCTTATTTTAAATTCTGGCCGGCATTAAGCCTCTTATTTTCCTTTTAAATCAATCTATTGATTCATAGAATTTTGCTAGAGCTCATTCCTTATGATCTCTTGCCTCTTAGCTCTTCTTGCCTCGTCACAAGTGCCATATGAGCTCTTAGCTCTTGTTATGTAAGTGTTGTAACTTTTTTTACTTTTTTTAATTTTAACTTTTTGTAAGACGATTCTTTTTAAAATATATTTTTTATTTCTTGATTATCGTGAAAAGAGTTTTTAATAGTTTGTTCTTCACTAGGTTGCTGCCTTATGCCTTATCATGATGTAAATGGGCTATTTCCTATATAGCTCTATAAATCTTTACGTAATAAAAAAAACAAGAACTTTTGTCAATAAGGCCTAAATTACGAGTGTAGCCCGTTTTAGTACGCTTAGATTAATCTAAAAATTAAAAAATGCATAATTCTTCTTGTAAAGCTTTGAATCTTTGTCTTAAGTTAAAACTGCATTAAAAAATTACACTAATTCAAATTGATTTCAAGGAGGCACACTCGTGCCTCTATAAAGAGGCGAACCACGATAATGTTAAGCGATCTTCGGTTCCAGTGGTCGCAGAGGGATGGGGAGGGATGCATTTCGTAGCCCGAGCTCCAACTAAGAAACCTGCCAAATTTCATCCCCCTCCGACTTTTCCCTCATGGCCGACTTTTCCCTCATGGGGAAAATCTGGCCGAAAGTTTCGACCGAAGATCCCAGCCCCCCTTTAACGTTGTCCGATCGGGCTGAAATTCACAAGTTAAGGTCCCCTAGGGCCCAGGAGCCACGAAGACTTGATAATTTCAAAAATTAACATGGGCCCTTATGGGGAAATGGGTTTTTCTAAGCTAGAAAATCGGGGGGTTAAGATTTTCCGACGAAACTTTCCAGGAAAATTATTCGGAGAATTCCGCGTCGAATGAGTCTTCTTACACCCAGATCCGATGTCGGCTGTGACCTGTAGGCGTGGCAGAAAAAAAGGGTTTCTGTCATTTTTCTCAAATAAAAATTTTACGGATTAAGACAGAAATTTTTGAAGCTTTCAGTCAGTCTCACCATGTCGAGCTGATCATTTTGATGTACTTGAATGTTGAAATTCGTAACTTTTAACAACAAAAAAACTTAACATGGGCTCTTATGGGGAAATGGGGTTTTTCTAAGATAGAAAATCAGGGGGTTAAGATTTTCCGACGAAAGTTTCCAGGGCACTTACTCGGAGAATTCCGCGTTGAATGAGTCTTCGTACACCCAGATCCGATGTCGGCTGTGACCTGTAGGCGTGGCGAAAAAAAAAACAAAAGGAGAACATGAACATTAAGTGGCTATGCGTGGTTTCTGGAAAACAGGGAAGGAGTTATCGGATCGAGCTGAAATTTCGCGGATAAGCTTCTGGGCCCTAGGGGACCTTAACTTGTGAATCAGCCCGATCGGACAACGTTAAAGGGGGGCTGGGATCTTCGGTTGAAACTTTCGGCCAGATTTTCCCCATGAAGGAAAAGTCGGAGGGGGATGAAATTTGGCAGGTTTCTTAGTTGGAGCTCGGGCTACGAAATGCATCCCTCCCCATCCCTCTGCGAAGATCGCTTAACATTGTCGTGGTTCGCCTCCTTAAAGAGGCACGAGTGTGCCTCCTTGATTTACTTTTCGTTGATTTCCATGCGCGGCTTGATTTGTGCATGACTTGTATATGCCAATCTATCTTTTTAAATGAGAAGAACTCGTTAATATTGGATAAAACTTAGGAACTAGCCAAGGATATGCTTAAATAATTAGGGTAGAGATTAATGTTCTATTCTGAGCACGAAAGTTGAACTCTCATTTTTAAAATATCTGGTACATCTGATGATTGGTTGAAAAGATGCAGCATACCTCCTGTCAATATCAACCCAATTCTATAGAAGGATATAAGTTTTCGTTAGACAACGCTCGGAGTGTCGGGCTTTGCAAAACACCTACCTGGTGAAGAGCTTTGAATTTGGCCATCACTCTCTTGATCTCTCTTCTTAAAAAAATAGTATGCAAAAATTGCAAAAATAATCAATATTATAACAATTAAAAACAAAAGTATTTTCATCTTAACTTACAAAGATGATTAAAGATAAAAGCAAATGCGTCTGATTTGTATCTCTAATTTTTAAATCAATTCGAATTAGTGTAATTTTTTTAATGCAGTTTTAACTTAAGACAAAGATTCAAAGCTTTACAAGAAGAATTGTGCATTTTTTAATTTTTAGATTAATCTAAGCGTACTAAAACGGGCTACACTCGTAATTTAGGCCTTATTGACAAAAGTTCTTGTTTTTTTATTACGTGAAGATTTATAGAGCTATATAGGAAATAGCCCAAATACATCATGATAAGGCATAAGGCAGCAACCTAGTGAAGAACAAACTATTAAAAACTCTTTTCACGATAATCAATAAATTAAAAATGTATTTTAAAAAGAATCGTCTTACAAAAAGTTAAAATTCAAAAAAGTAAAAAAAGTTACAACACTTACATAACGAGAGCTAAGAGCTCATATGGCACTTGCGACGAGGCAACAAGAGCTAAGAGGCAAGAGATCATATGGAATGAGCTCTAGCAAAATTCTATGAATGAATAGATTGATTTAAAAGGAAAATAAGAGGCTTAATGCCGGCCAGAATTTAAAATAAGAGCGCTGATTCTAAATATCAAAATTCATTAAGATCCGATCACCCTCTCGTATGTTATAAATACCTAATTTTTTCTAATTTTTCCTCTCCCTTTAGCCCCCCAGATAGTCAAATCCGGGAATACTACTTTATCATGTCAATTTGTGCTGCTCCCTGACACGCCTACCAATTTTCATCGTCCTACCACGTCCAGAAGCACCAAACTCACCAAATCACTGAACCCCTCCCCCCAACTCCCCCAAAAAGAGCGAATCCAGTACGGTTCCGTCAATCACGTGTCAAGGACATTTGCTTATTCTATCCACCAAGCTTCTTCCCGATTCCTCCACTCCAATTGTTTTCCAAGATTTCCCCCTCCAACTCCCCCCAATGTCAAAAGATCTGGTCGGGATTTCAAATAAGAGCTCTGAGACATGAATTCCTTCTAAATATCAAATTTCATTAAGATCCCGTCACCTATTCGTAAGATAAACATACCCCAATTTTCACATTTTCCAAGAATTCCGCTCCCCCCAATGTCAAAATGTTCCAAGGGATCCTCCAACTCCCTCCAATGTCACATGATCTTGTCGGAATTTAAAATTAGAGCTTTAAAGCGCAAGATCCTTCTAAATATTAAATTTCATTAAGATCTGGTCACCCTGTCGTAAGTTACAAATACCCCAATTTTCAAAATTACCCCCCCCCCAACTCCACCAAAGAGAGCAGATCCGGTCCGGTTATGTCAGTCACGTGTCTTAGACAGGTTTTTATTCGTCCCATCCAGTTTCATCCTGATCTCACCGTTTTAAGTATTTTCTAAGATTTCCGGTTCCCCCCAACTGCCCCCCCCCCCCCAATTACGCTGGATCCGGTTGAGATTTAAAATAAGAGATATGAGTCACGAGTTCCTTCTAAATATGAAGTGTCATGAAGATCCGATTACTCCTTCGTAAGTTAAAAATATGTCATTTTTTCAAATTTTTCAGAATTAACTCCCCCCCCCAATAGAGCGGATCCGTTCCAATTATGTAAATCACGTATTTAAGTCTTCTGCTTATTTTTACCATCAAGTTTCATCCTGATCCCTTCAATCTAAGCATGTTCCATGATGTTAGGTTCCCCCACCCCAAACTCCCCCAATGTCACCAGATCCGGTCGGGACTTATGATAAGAGCTTTGAGACACGATATCATTCTAAATATCAAATTTCATTGAGATCCGATCACCCGTTTGTAAGTTAAAAAGACCTCATTTTTTCTAATTTTTCAGAATAACCCCCCCCCCCAACTACCCCTAAGAGAGCAGATCCGTTCCGGTTATGTCAATCATGTATCTAGGACTTGTGCTTATTTTTCCCACCAAGTTTCATCCCGATCCCTCCACTCTAAGTGTTTTCCAAGTTTTAGGTTTTCCCCTCCCAACTCCCCCCCAATGTCAACAGATCTGTTCGGAATTTAAAATAAGAATTCTGAGACACGATATCCTTCTAAATATCAAATTTCATTGAGATCCGATCAACCGTTCGTAAGTTAAAAGTACCTCTTTTTTTCAAATTTTTCAGAATTACCCCCCTCCCCAACTACCCCAAAGAGAGCAAATTCGTTCCGGTTATGTCAATCATGTATCTAGGACTTGTACTTATTTTTCACACCAAGTTTCATCCCGATCCCTCCACTCTAAGTGTTTTCCAAGATTTTAGGTTTCCCCCTCCCAACCCCCCTCCCCAATGTCCAGATCCGGTCGGGATTTAAAATAACAGCTCTGAGACACGATATCCTGCCAAACATCAAATTTCATTAAGATCTGTTCAACCGTTCATAAGCTAAAAATACTTCTATTTTTCTATTTTTCCGAATTAACAGACCCCCCACTCCTCCCCCCCCCAGATGGTCAAATCTGGAAAACGACTATTTCTAATTTAATCTGGTCCAGTCCCTGATACGCCTGCCAAATTTCATCGTCCTAGCTTACCTTGAAGTGCCTAAAGTAGCAAAACCAGGACCGACAGACCGACAAGATTTGCGATTGCTATATGTCACTTGATTAATACCAAGTGCCATAAAAACCTTATATACCCGCAGGGCACAACACCTGTCCCTGGCCCTGGGGGTTTGTGTCGACCTCAGAGTTTTATGTTACTTAATCTTGAATTATTTTTTTTTAATTTTTTGGATAGTTTTAGGAGGAAAAGGGTGAGTGTATGGGGGAGGGGGATATGTTGGGGAGTCACTTTTAATTTTCAATAACTTTTAATTTTAGAAGGTCACAAGAACTTCGAATTTCCAAGTGAATGAGCTCTCCCTGAAGTTTGTTTGACCACCCCTTCCACGTGAAGTGTCTCGAGGAAATTTTTTAAATAATAAAATATTAGTCTTATGGGTCCAGGCTTGTTAGGGGGGGGGATACTTGTCATTGGATCACTATTGACTCTTAAAAAGGAACTAGAAGTTTCAATTTCCAATTACTTTAGTCCCATCCGAGATTTATACCACCACTTCTTCCATAAAAATCTCGGACCAGAAGGTTACAACCCTTCCCATGAGCTCTGGTGGGGCGGGGTATGCTGACTCAGGAGCTTTTATTATCCCATTGATGGATTATTTCAAACCAAATGGCTATCTCAAAATTTTGATCTGATGAATTTGGGCAAACAAGGGTGCAGAGGAGAGGGATAGATTCCCTCCGATCGCTTCTGACTCTTAAAAAGGTAACTAGAACTTTAATACCACCACTTACATGAAAACCTTAAATTATCCGGGTGCATAGCAAACGACACTTGCCCCCGAGCTCTAGGGGGTTGTGATGACCGCAGAGTTTTTGTTATTTGATCATTTAACTATTTTTAACTAAATGGCTGTCTCAAAATTTTGATTGAAGGTATTTGGTGAAAAGGGGCCTTGGGGAGAGCTTGTTGCCCTCTTATTGCTCGGCTCTTAAGAATGGCACTAGAACGTCCTACTTCCAATCGAATCAGCCCCCTCTGAAGTTTACTCTAACATCCCTTCTGTATGAAGTGCCTCTGGGGGAAAAAATATTGGAGCCTTATGGCCTTAGGGATTGGGGGAGGGCTAATTGCCATCGGATAAATTTCCAATTTTAAAAAGGGAACTAGAACTTTCAATTTCTAATCATTGGAGTCTGCTTCGAAGTTTATTTGACCACCTCTTCCATAAAAACCTTATATGCCCATCAGGTATAAGTTATAATCCTCCCTCCTGCCTCTGGGGGGGATGTGTTGACCCCAAAGTTTTGTCATCTGATCGTTAAACTATTTCAAACAAAATAGCTATCTTAAATTTTTGATCGGATGCTTTTGGTCAAAAGAGGATGTAAGGGGGAGTGAGGGGTAGATACCCTCCAATCACTTTTGACTCTAAAAAAGGCACAAGAATTTCTGATTTGCAATCAAATGAGCCTCCTCCGAACTTTTTATGACCAACCCTCCGAAAGAACCTATTTACTCACCGGTTTAATTTACAACACCTGCCCCAGAGTTCTGGGGGCTGTGTTATCCCTGGAGTTTTTGTTGTACGATCTTTGGTCTATATTGAACGAAATTGCTATATATAAAATTCGATCGGACGCACTTAGGAAGGAGGTTGTTGGGGGGGGGGGCTCAAATCATTTGAGTCCCCTCCGAAGTTTATACGAGCCCCTCTTCCATAAACACCCTATATGCCCCGAAGACACAAGTTACAACCCTTTCCCCGAGCTCTGGGGGTGGGAGCATTATGTTGACCCGGAATTTTTGCTATCGGATTGTTGACCTATTTCAAATAAACTATCAATCTCAAAATTTTGATCGTTTACATTTTGGGAAACGAGATTCTATTCATCATGCATTTAATATCAATTTTTAAACCATAGAACCTTAGGCTTAGAACCTTAGTGAGCAGGTTTCATGCCAACTATCGAAACCTAATCACTGGAATTTATGGAGAAAGAAACTCTATTTTGAAGATAGAAAATGGATGCAATAGTAATGAAACTGTCGAAGCTTTCCAGCGACAAGCGACCGCGTTGAGCCGGCTGTCGAAAATCGATTTTGTTTTAACACGATTAAAAGAAAGAAACATTACGAGGGATGAAAATGATGGTTTGTACTTACGAGTCAGAAAAAAGAACAGCAATCTAAAAAATGTATAAAAGTATGTTTTTAGAAATCAAATCACATTGCCTGAAAACTCTAAATATGGCTTAATCTCAAACACACAACGACCTGTCGGAGGCAAATTTGATAAATATCATTGACACATTTCATCGGCCATCATTTTTACAAACTTTTGAAATATCGTTAAAGTATTTGTTGTCTTCTAAACTACCAGGTTCCACTATTAAGCCATAAAATAGTAAATAGACATAAGGAATGAACTTAAGAGTATTTTTCTGTGTTTCTGAAGTGCTTGGACTACAGGGTTTAGCTTTTGACACAGGTAGAAACACAGATCTACACAAAATCAAGATTTGCTGCACTTTAATTATAAAAAGTCAAATCGCTAATCGCTTTTTTCACTTTCTAAAACCAATGTTACAACTTGGGTTTAGCCTGCCACGTCTTGGAAGCCCTATAGCTTGGCAAAATTTTCAAAATCTTTCTTTAAAGGATAAAATGGTAAAAAGTTGTCCTGTGGTGGCGCAGTGGATTTGACCTTAGCTTGGTAATACGGGACCCAGAGATCGAATCACGCTGCAGGAATGCACTGCAGGGCCGACGCAGGGACCATAGTAGTCAATAAGCGTCGTTAATTCTTAAATAAATAATAATAATAAATGGTAAAAAGTCCAATCACATCGGCCACATCGGCCAAAAAAAATTTATCATTCCTCTGATTGTAGCTATTAAAAGCTTCCTGAGCTCAGCCATACGGAAGGTTCGATATGCAACGTCTATATTTCAAATGACCTAATGACTTTACATAATCATGACGATGCAAAGAAGTTTAAAAGGCATTTATTTTTCTAAAAAGTTTCCTTATAATCACTTGACCATGTTTCCTAGAATAAAATAGAAATATAGGAAAATGGAAGTTATTGGCCCTCATTATAAACAGCCACTCTACCAAAAAAACAAAGTATATCTGAGTGAGTCAGCTTAGACGCTGCTAATAATTTAATTTTTCAGTCTCTGAGCATTGGCGGGCATTAGATACCGATTCTAAGATACAGTCTAAAAGCAGAAAGTTCTATTAGAAGAGATATCAAGGCTATTATAGTATGTCAATGATTCTAAGCATCTATTGAATCCATGGAAGAAAAATGGAAGGAGTTTGGAGTTAAAGGAGATCTGACTGGCATCAAAACTAAAACGGTTGGGATGATAAACGAGAGTTGACAGACCGTTTTAAGAAAGTTTGTTATTACCGTAAAAATCAAATATGTCCAGCATTAAAAGCTGAAAGAATTCTCGATTCTCCACTCTCAAGGCTAAAGTGCGACTTCAGCAGCAAGTATTACATTAGAAATCTGGAATTTTATTATAATTTTTCCAGAAGGCAAGATTGGATCCAGAAGATCCAATTTTTCCAGAAGGCAAGACTTTCAAAACTGCAAGTTTTGCAATTCGAGTGTTCTGAATGGCAATTGGTAAACAAAACTCTTCCTTCTACCAATTGCTTTTACTTGCTTTCTCAAGACCAGAATATAATTGACACTTTACTGAAAAGAATGCATTTTAAATGTTTTAACTTTTAACTATAGTAAATAGAAAATTATTAAGACTTTAACGAATTTATTGGAATTAATACATTTTTTGCAGTGAACTGCAAATTTCATTTACTTATTGAATGTACTTTGTGGTTTATTTCTGAATGATGAAATCTGCAAGCTTATTAAAGCAAAACAATATATTATAAAAATTAATTTTCAGTAAAAATCTTGATAATACCGGGATATTTTTGTTTTCCATTTTCAAGATTTTTCGGTTATTTCACTTTTTTCTTTATTTCTCCATGAAACTTGAAATTTTCATGTCTTTAATTTTTTTTAACAGTATGCAATTTTTTAGAGGTTACGGCCCTTGTTTATGCTTAAAATATTTGAATTTTCAACACCATATATAAACTACAATAGTATGTTGTTGTTGTTGTTTTATTGCTCCATTCTCATTAAAAGCTACTATTGGTTTGAATTCATATCATAAAGGTTGTGACAACACATTCAATGTTTAATCCTTGGGATTACAGTAACATAAACAAATTGTTGAACTATCCTTGGGATAGAGTTACGTAAATAAACCGTGGAAGTGGGTCATTTGCTACTTTCTGTGAAAAAAATATTGTACTCTTTTAGATTAGATTTAAGGTCTCTTCGAGATTCTAAAGAGCGATTTTAAAATTCTGATTTTGCTAGGACAAAGTTGGGCATTCGTTTCTCAAGCAGTAAAATTGGCAAAATAATTAAAACAACTTAGACTAACAGTCTTTCAAGAAGGCTATGTCCTACAAAATCTACTAAACTGTTTCAAACTTGATTGTATTTTCAATTGAATGAGGGTCCACTTTTCCCTTCAGTTCCCCAAAGTTACACCCCTGATGGGATAAAGTGAAGTAACCGGTTTTTATTGCCGATTTGGATTAGCCAAACTCACTTTTGTAGAAAGTTTCCGACGGAAAATAGATGATATACTACTGAACGAATCAGAGAATCTAAAGTTGGCTGCTAACAAAAATATATGTTTCCCATACTATACCTTCAAACTCTATTCATTCTTTAGATTGCTTCAAATTTTACAAAAAGTTTAATTAAAATAAGAAAAAAGTATATAAATAACACTATTATAGCAAAGAATCACAATCATTGAACTTCGTTACTATCTAAAGATTCAAACTTTTTCTCGACCATTTTTTGTACACTTTGTTCTATTCTTTTCAATGCCTCTTGAAACTCGATGGTTTTTAAAAGTTCTTTCGTCATCCGACGGGCCTCTTTTTCCTCTAAAGACATTTTTTCGTCGTTTGGGCTAATCTGTCGCTTTTCTAAATTTTCTTCGATACGCCTCCACGCCGCTTGGAACTCTTGACTTGTGCCTGTAGTCGTTAGTTCCCCCGGTTGAACAAACGATGGTTCTATATCTTCAGCATCTCGTTTTTTCCTTATTTCGTTAAAGGGTTCAATTAAAACTTGAGGGGTACCAACAGTTGCAGTTGAATAATGGGTGACTGTTTCCGTAATTATGTAAGTACTGAAGTCATTTATAGTGGACATGATTCTTTTGTTTCTAAACCAAATGGGTAGAACTTTTTGAATTGTTTCAGTTATTGTTTGTGGTCGTTCAATTATGACTACTGATGTTTTCACTTCCGGGAGTGACTTAGAGGTAGGAACTAGCTGCTCGGGAACAATGGCGCCTAGTCGCTGAGAAAACGATGACAGCAGTAACTGGTAAATCAGCGATTCAACTGTCGGAGACGTAGAACAATGAGAAAGGTCATTATTCTTCGTAGAGCTTGCTTCTAACGAAAAATCTGTAAAAGAACAAATCTTCCAATCAAAGAGTGTGAAAATTAGGCTCTTTAAAACTAAGCACGGAGTAAATATATTCCAAGCAGTAATTAAAAAAAGACCTTTTTTGAACATATATCCTCTTGATATATTTTGTCAAATTGAAGGCAAAAAAAGGTAACAAGTTTTTAAACATAATAAAACAGTTCGCGGTAACAAACTGTAAGTAGGGAGCGACCATCAGGTCGCTCCCTACTGTCAGGAAATCACACCATCAGGTTCAGCATATCAGAGAAAAATACTGTAGAAATTTCAAGCTCCTATCAGCGAAAATGCGATATTTTGTGTTTTTTTCCATGAAGAAAGATCATGGATGCGTGTTTATTTTTTTTCCAGGGGTAAGCTTATCAACCCAGCGGTCCTAGAATATCGAGAGAGACCTCATTCAAATGGAAAATTAAAAGTTGTAATGCCTTTTTTAAGTGACCAAACTTTTGCGGGCAACTAAGCCCCCTCCCACCCCTCTTTTCTTTAAGCTGTCCGATCGAAATTTTGAGATAGCCATTATGTTCAGCATAGTTTAAAGGCCAAATAACTATGCATTTGGATATATCTCAACCCTCCCCCCCCCCTCCACAGCCACGGGGGAAAGGTATTTAAGTTACAAAATTTGCCCAATGTTTACATATTATATTTGTTAGTAGGAAGTATGCATACATTTTTCTGGTGAGTGGTGAATTTTCTACTGGTGGGATTTCTTACGGGGATAATTTTCCATGGGGGGAGAAGTTCCCAGGGAGCAAATTTTTCAGCGTAAATTTTACAGTGGGAGTATTTGCCAGAATTCCTTTACGAAATTCTTATTATGTCGTGCTTTCTCTTTGCCGACTCAATTTGACGCACGGAGATGTTAAAGGTTGTTGTCCATGTAAATCTTCAGTAGGATTGATTTGTCTAGTGGATAAATCCGTGGAGAGGAGGGATATTTCAGTGGAGTTGTAGCCAGATTTTCTGGCATTACTTAAAAAGCGATCAGAAATTAAATAAAACAAAACAAGATTTTTTAACTGAAAGTAGGGAGCAACATTAAAACTTAAAACGAACAGAAATTATTAAGTATATGAGGGGAGTTGTTCTTCCTCAACACCTCGTTTTACGCTAAAGTTTGAATTCTATACAAATTCTTTAGGAGCGACTCCAGAAATACTATGTTCGTTTAATTAGAACAATAAGAAGTCTTTTTTTAATTATTAAAAAACTTTAGCGTAAAGACCGAGGTATTGAGGAAGAGCAACTCCCCTCATATACGTAATAATTTCTTTTCGTTTTAAGCTTTAATGCTACTCCTTAATTCCAGGTAAAAAAAAAACTTGTTTTTTTCATTTAATGACTGGATACCTTGATGAAAATGAAAAAGTGGTTTATCTATTTTTTGCTATTTCTTTTAGGTATTTGTGTTTTCTTATTTTTTTCATTTCCTTTCTTAGTTTTTTTTGGTATTCTTATTTGTTGCTTGATTGGCCTAAGAGATACCTCATCCTTTTTAATTGTTCTTCAGCACCTAAGACCTACCTATCAGTGACAATGTATAGCAATAAAAAACTATAATCGCAAATGCTTTAGTTTGGGTTTATGTATGATTAAATAATAGAAATCCAACTGAAAGTAAGGAGCAAAATTAAAACTTAAAACGAACAGATTCTGTAGATGAAGGGACTGCCCCTTCTTCAATCTGCCTGCTCCTTTCATCATTTTTATACAACTCTGACAAAGTCATGCTAGCCTTCCCTTGGTTTTACTCTGATTAGCTTGGCAAGTCTTTTCGTCGAGTGGGCCCGTTTCAAAAACGGGCCCCCTCTTTGCGCTAAAGTCTTACTGCTCTTTAAAAATACTTCTCATTCAAAATCAACAGTCCTTGTGTTTGAGTAGTGTTTCATAAGGAATCAAGACAAAAAGTAAAACTTTAAAAAAAAACTTTTTTTTATTTAATTTATGAGTGTTTTCAAGCCATACCAAGATATCCCATTCCCTCTCCTTGTTCATCATTTCTCTTTGAAAATTCCCCCGGAAACTTTCCTCCCTTTATAAAATTACCCCAAAAATTGGCGTAGATTTCACATGAACAATTAGTATATGTAAACAATAACGGCAGTTTATGCAATTTATAGTATTTCCCCATGGACTATGGAGGGTCATGTTATCACCAAAAGCATGGTTATTGGACTTTTCAACTATGATGAATTAAATGGCTATCTTTAAATTTTGACCGGATGTCCCTGGGGAAAAATAACCGTGGGAGGTAGGTTAGAAGCCCTCCAATATTTCTGGTCAATTAGAAAGGGCACTAGAACTTATTATTCCGTCGGCATAAGCTCTCTCTTCATCTTCTAGAGCCATTGGCTCAATATGATCACACCTGAAACAAAAAAAAATAAAAAAAAAATAAACACGCATCGGTGATCCTTCTTCTGCCAAAATATACGACATTCCACATTTTTGCAGATAGGACCTTGAAACCTCTACGGTATTTTTCTCTGATATACTGAACCTTCTGTTGATTTTCGTTGAGATTGCTTGACTTTTGGGGATTTTCCCTCTTTTTTAAAAATCACGCAAATTTCTTAGGCTCGTAGCTTTTGATGGGTAACATTAAATTTAATGAACTTTTTATATTTGCAATCGTCAAGAAAGTTAATTATTTTGATGCATCTAATGCTATTAAAATATCGGTTTTTAGATCTGGGCCGAGTCGATCCCTACTTATAGTTCGTTGCCACGGACTCTTTGTTACACTTTAAGCTTTTAGCACCATCTAAAGCTCAAACTCATTTTTAAACAAGAGTTTGAGCAAACTAATGAGAGTCTGAGTTTAATCAGAATCTGAGAAAACTTGCTACAAGCCAAAATTATGGAGTTTCCCACAATATATATATATACATATATATATATATATATATATATATATATATATATATATATATATATATATATATATATATATATATATATATATATATATATATATATATATATATATCTATATATATAAAAATAAGTTGTCTGTCTGTCTGTGGATCAGGTGACGTCATGTTTCTGTGTTGACTGACGTCATGAAATTAGTTGTCGTCATTTTTGCTTTGACGGTGACGTCATTAACGGTATTTAAGACATTTGTTCACGGAAAAATGTTTAATTGTAAAATGACTGAAGAACCTACAATGGCAACAGCCGAGGAAGCTGCTCAAAGAGTTTATGCCAAAAAACTTGCTGCTGATAGAGAAAGTAAGAAAAGAAAGCGTTCCGAGGAATCACAAGAACAGCAAGAAAACAGGCTTGCGGCTAAAGAACGCAAAACCGCGCAGTTAGATGAAAATCCACCTGGACAGCGAGAGTCAAAACATATCAAAACTGAAAATGATAGCGATGATGATTGGGTTTGGGATTTTGACTTGGATAAGGTCATCAATGCCTACCAGATTTAAGTTAAAAAAACAAAGGTTCGTCGATATGTACTTCGTAGTGACGCTGAAAAATAACGAAGAAAAAGAAAACTGAAAAAAGAAAAAAGGTAAAAAACTAAAAAAAAACTAAAAAGAAAAAACACTCAAAGAGAAATTACAGACCGGGACACAAATGACGACCGAGACAGAGGGAATATAAATGACGACTGGGACACAGGGACACAACTACAACGGGGACGCCGGGGGCACAGGCGGGATATATAAATGACGACCGGGACACAGGGATTGTTCAAATAGAAATTACAGACCGGGAGGAGTCAGTAAACCTGACAATCTATTTATATGCACAGACAATGGGACAGCGAAGAATGTTGTATATTCGCATGTTTTACGTAGTTAAAAACATATATTTATATCTATCTCTATTCACAGGTGGGACACAGGGACACAACTACAATGGCGCGTAACAAATATGGCGCGTAACGACTAACGCGCGCGGGGGGGCTTGGGGGGGGGGGCGCGAAGCGCCCCACCAACTAGGTGTTGGGGTGGCGCGAAGCACCACCCCAACAGCTAGTATATATATATATATATATATATATATATATATATATATATATATATATATATATATATATATATATATATATATATATATATATATATATATATATATATATATATATATATACTTTGAATGGTATTGCAGCACCTAAAGACGTCTAGAGAGATAAACCACATTTTATGTTTGACGATTGATCCAAGATACATTGTTTGTGCTTAAGCAAAAACGGTTGTATAATATGGCATAGGCTTAAAATGAAAACATAGTATTCACCTAATTGGAAGAAATTCACGTTATTATTCTGAGTAAATCTAGTTTATACAAGAAGTTGACCCATTCATCAAATTACCGACAACAAGTTTCTCAATTAATGGCCTCCAGGTTGAAGGACATAAATTTCCTTTAACCAGGAACAAGAATTATCCTGAAAGAGTGAAACATCTGCAACCCTTTTTCTTTGAAATATAAAATCTTGTATTTTGTCAAGACATTAGAGGACTCTTGGGAAAAATGGGTCTTCCGGAACATTTTTTTAGTTAGTGTGTATCTGTTATTGACAGCTAAAGCGAAGTTTGAAATGTGTACTTATTTTCCTGTGTCTCTGGGGTTACAAGATACAACACCAGGAGCGTAGTTACAGAGTTTTATTGGGGAGGGGGGGCAAGAGGGGTACAAGTCAAGTAGGTCCTATTCAAGCGGCAGTGAAGAAAAGTAACTATTAAACAAACACGCTACTTGGTGAATTTAAAAACATTGCAAAATACATTACAAACAATAAATACACATTAATCAATCACAAATACAAGCGTCGGAGCTTGGCTGTTACTAAATTTGTCTGCAATAAGCTGCGGTAGACGAACAAGCTTTCGGGTGAGCGAAGGTAAATGTTGTATACACTTGACTCAGCCAGATTCACCACTAATGATGAAGTACATATCCCGTCTCTGCTTTTCCCAACCCCCGCGTCCCGCACAGGAAGCTCATAAAATCATAAACCCACAAAAATAATGGGCGGCACAATAGCGCAAACATACAGGATAAGTCAAAGTATTATCACAGACTGTGTAACATATTGTGACATATTCTCCACAATTAAATAGCGACCTCATTTTAAATTTGAAAATATTCGAAAATTTAAAGTTAGAATCATTAATTTATCCATAGGGCATTGTTTGATAAAGAATATCCAGAAAATTAGAACAAATCTTGACATAATTGCGGCGGAAACTTTTAATTAATTAAAAATTGCAAGGGATGCCGTTTGAAACAGAAAATCGACTCCCAGAGTTTGAAAATTACTTCCCCTTTGAAGCTTTCTTAAAAAAAAACAAAATTTTTTTAGAATTATGCAAGAGTTTTTGGTATGCATTTCCGGAGGGGGTTGCACTGAATATCGTTTTTATATCTATAATTCCCTTCACAAGCAGAGCTCAGTCTCCTTGTGCTGCATGATAAATCAGATAACAGTTGAAAAAGAGAATGGGTTGGTCCCGATTTTACGTGCACACAAAATTTCTAAATTTTGAAAAAAGTATAATCATTTTGTTTAAATTCACTTTATTATATTCTCAGCAGACATTTTGTATAGCATGATGATGCAGGGATTAATGTCACACAAGTAGCGCTGGCGTCGTGTGAAATGCGACTAATAACAGTAACTCAGTTACTGTTCTTACTAATTACTTATTACTAATTCTCAGTACATTTATGGCAATTCTTTTTTTTGGAGCTGGTTTAAAGATATATTTGGAAAAAAAGAAAGTAATGAGAAGTCAGCATAGCATTGTACACAGAGGCTCTCCTACATTTGTGGGTTAATATGTGAATCTAAAACGAAAGGAATAGGGAAAATATTTTTCCAGGATATTAAAAGCGGGTCTAGGCCTCCCCCAAAGAATTTTTGTCGCGAAAAAATCCCTCTGAGAAATTCCCCCCTGGAAGATTCCCCCCACAGAAAATTTCCCTTATCTGAAAATTACCCCCATATTCCTCCCGCATAATTTTGAATGTTCTTTAGAAGGGAAATTGAAAGTTCTAACCAAGTCAGAGGCAGCACTGTAGCGTTGTCTAAATTAATGATCCATAATTGTTTAAAATATAGTCATTTTTTCTTACACAGAGGCACCTCATATAGATGGGGTGGTTATATAAAATTCGAAGGGGGCTCATTCGATTGCAAATTGAAAGTTCTAGTGCCCTTTTTAAGAGTCAAAAGAGATTGAACAAGAACATGCCAACTTACACCATTTTTTCTCCAAACACATCTGCTAAATTTTGGATAGCCATCTTGCACAAAATAGTCAAAAGGTCAAATAACCATATCTTTGGGTTTAAAAAGCCCCTTCCAACCCCCAGAGCAAGGGCTGTGAGCTAAGCAAATCTTCCATGAGTGAGGAGGGGGTGGTCCCCATAATATAAGGTATAATTTCTGTTTGCTTTATGTTTTAATGTTAGTCCTTACTTTAAGTTGAAGTCATTTTTTTAATTTAATTTCTGATTGTTTTTCAAATCATGTCCAGGCTTAATCAAAATATGATGTGGGCTACCAGCCCAATACACTCAATATTTCTTGCTGTTAAAATGTATGTACGAATAATTGTAAATTGGCCGGTAGCTTCCAAATTTTTCAGTTTTCTGCTTGAGAATTCCAACATTGGATTGTAAGTAAAGTTTTAGACAGGATGTGAATATTTAGTAAAATATTCGATAAATACTCATTTTTTTAAATAAGTTCTCAATAATGATTTTACTAAAGAAAAGTTCTTCGTGACTTGGTCTTCTACGTGGTTGAATCCATCAAAACCTCCAAAATAGTGTTCTCTGATGTTTTAGTACATTGTGTACATGTATTTAAATATATTTCCAGCATTTAGTAAAGGAAAAGAGGGTAATTACCATTTAAAGTCAGTGAAAACAAAGTTCCCGGTAGTACTTGTCACCCAACTGTCTCCCCAAAAATTTCCTGGCAAGGCTAATGATGCCCTGCCTCGTGTTTTCTGTGACGCCAGGCACGAAAATGCAATATTTATACTACTTGGATAAAAGATAGTGACAATGAGAGTGATACTACTACTTCCCCCCCCAGTACAAACAATAAAGGTATTGCAAGTTTTATTTAATTTATATATGCAGTTGTCTGTTGACCGCTCTTGATATAGAGCCAAAATATTTTTTAGATTTAAACAAATTTCACTGTCTTAGTTAAATTTCCTGTCCTTTTATTTGCTGTTCTTTCACCCATGATCATTCCTTGGCAAAAAATACACAACTCCAAATATTGTAGATGAGAGCTGAAAATCTCTGCAGTAGAACTCAGTGATTGTATTGTAGTTAGGGAGGGAAGTAGATGCCTCAAAGGGTGCATTTCGATGGCAAAACATCACTATTGCCATTGAGCCTTCAGATAAATAGAGAATTATTCAAGAGAGATAAATATTCAGGACTTTTCTCTGGGCGAGGGTACTATTCTCATTTTTTTTACAAAAAAACTTTAAAACCGCATTAAAAATATGTTTTTAGGCTATTTTATTGCATTTTTACAAGTTGGACAGACATTACGGAAGGGGGGTCGAATCCCTTAATCCCTCCCTCAAATCCGGCCTCGATAATCCCTCTGGATTTCCGAGACAATTTATTGTATACGCTGATTTTATGAAAGTAAAGAGTAACATTAAACCCCAAAATGAGCAGAATTTATTCTATGTAGGAGGGGAATGCTCCTTCCTCACACCCAACCTCTCTCTGATGGTAATAGAAACTTCGGAAGATATTCATTCGATCGCAAATTGAGAGTTCTAGTCCTTTCAAAATCAAAAGTGACTTGCGACCACCCAATCCCTCTCCTAAAACCAGTACATATCTGATCCTTTCTTACATTTGGAAAGTGATCGCATATCTAGGATCTTCCTTTGGTAATATTACACAATTGCAAAAATTTATAGACTAGACCTTTAAACTTCTACAGTAGGGTGTTCACTGAATGTTCTGTTGTTAGGGTGGAGGCAGATGTCTGGAAGACTGCAATTTGCTACCATGACATCGTAACTATCATTGAGCCTTCAGGTAAACAGAGAATTACTTCTAAGGAAGGGATGGGAGTGTGAGGGGGTGGTGTGAATAAAAATTGATGTTTAATATTTATTTTTTCTTTACGATTATTTCTGGTCTACGCTGTTATTATGAAAGTAAATAGTAACATTAAACACAAAAATTAGCAGGACTTACTTCATACAGAAGGGAGATGCCCCTTCCTCGTGCCCACCTTGCCTCATGGCCGTGGAAAATTCGGAGGATGCTCATTTAATCAGAAATTGAGAGTTCTAGTCCTTTTTTATGACACTTGGTATTAACCAAGTGACATATAGCAATCGCAAATTCTGTCGGTCTGTCTGTCGGTCTATCGGTCTGTCGGTCCCGGTTTTGCTACTTTAGGCACTTCCAGGTATGTTAGGACGATGAAATTTGACAGGCGTATCAGGGACCGGACCAGATTAAATTATAAATAGTCGTTTTTCCGATTTGACCATCTGGGGAGAGTGCGAGGCCTGTTAATTCGGACAAAATAGAAAAAATGAAGTATTTTTAACTTGCGAACGGTCGATCAGATCTTAATGAAATTTGATGTTAGGAAGGATATCGTGTTTCAGAGCTGTTATTTTAAGTCCCGACCGGATCTGGTAACATTGGGGGGAGTTAGGAGGGGGAAACCTAAAATCTTGGGAAACACTTAGAGTGGAGAGATCGGGATGAAACTTGGTGGGAAAAATAAGCACAAGTCCTAGATACATGATTGACATAACCGGAACGGATCCAACCTCTTTGGGGTATTTTGAGGGGGGGGGTTAATTCTGAAAAATTAGAAAAATGAGGTATTTTGAACTTACGAACGGGCGATCGGATCTCAATGAAATTCGATATTTAGAAGGATATTGTGTCTCAAAGCTCTTATTTAAAATCCCGACCAGATCTGGTGACATTGGGGGAGTTTGGGGGGAACCTAAAATCATAGAAAACACTTAGATTGGAGGGATCGGGATGAAACTTGGTGGGAAAAATACGCAGAAGTCTTAGATATGTGATTTACATAATTAGAACGGATCCGCTCTATTGGAGGGGGGTGTAATTCTGAAAAATTAGAAAAAATGACGTATTTTTAACATACGAAGGAGTGGTCAGATCTTCATAAAACTTCATATTTAGAAGGATCTCGTAAATCAGATCTCTTATTTTAAATCTCAAACGGATCCGGATCCACTTCACCCCCCCCCATGCCACCCTGCGTGCGTAAGCCGTTACGCGCCATATTAGTTACGCGCCATTGTAGTTGTGTCCCTGTGTCCCACATGTGAATATGTATATCTATATATATAAAAATAAGTTGTGGATGGATGTGTGGATGGATGTGTCAGGTGACGTCACCTGAAAAAACTGGATCAGGTGACGTCAAAACTGAAAAAACTAAAAAAAGGCAAAAACTACAAAAAAAACTAAAAACTAATAAAAAAAATAAAAAAGAAAAAACTAAAAAACTATAAAGCTAAAAAACTAAAAATAAAAAAAACTAAAAAAAAAACTAAAAACAATAAAAAAAAGGCAAAAACTAAAAAAAAAAACTAAAAACTAATAAAAAAAAAAAAAAAGCTAAAAAACTAAAAAAACTAAAAAAAGGCTAAAAAACTAAAAAACTAAAAAAATAAAAAAAAAAAAAAACTAAAAAAAAAGGAAAAAAACAAAAATAAAAAAGAAAATAAAGGTAAAAACAAAAAAAACTAAAAAAAATAAAAAGAAAAAAAGGAAAAAACTAATAAATGACGACACTCAAAGAGAAAAAAAAGGCAAAAACTACAAAAAAAACTAAAAACTAATAAAAAAAATAAAAAAGCTAAAAAACTAAAAAAACTAAAAAAAAGGCAAAAACTACAAAAAAAACTAAAAACTAATAAAAAAGCTAAAAAACTAAAAAAACTAAAAAAAAGGCAAAAACTACAAAAAAACTAAAAACTAATAAAAAAAATAAAAAAGCTAAAAAACTAAAAAAACTAAAAAAACTAAAAAAAGGTAAAAAACTAAAAAAACTAAAAACTAAAAAAAACTAAAAAAGGTAAAAACTAAAAGAACTAAAAAAGAAAAAAATAAATGACGACACTCAAAGAGAAAGCGACCAGGACAAAAGGAATGTTCGATTAGCAATCAACAAAGCACCGGGACACAGGGAGTATAAATGACGACCAGGACACAAGTAAAAAAAAAAATTAACAAAACTAAAAAGAAGGTAAAAACTACAAAAAAACTAAAAAGAAAAAAAAACTAAAAACTAATAAAAAAACTAAAAAATCTAAAAATCTAAATAAACTAAAAAAGAAAAAAAAGGAAAAAAATAAAGGAGAAAAACAAAACTAAAAAACGAATGTATATACAGACCGGTACACCGGGATACAAATGACGACCGGGACACAGGGAATATAAATGACGACCGGGACACAGGGACACAACTACAACGGGGACACCGGACACAGGGACACAACTACAACGGGGACACAGGGGGAAACAGGGGGATGTAAATGACGACCGGGACACCGGGACAGGGAATGGTCGATTAGCAATCACCATCAACAAAGCTCAAGGGCAATCATTAGAATCATGAGGTATAGATCTGAATACAGATTGTTTTCCCATGGACCATTATATGTTGCATGTTCAAGAGTCGGTAAACATGACAATCTATTTATATGCAAAGACAATGGGACAGCAAAGAATGTTGTATATTCGCAAGTTTTACGTAGTTAAAACCATATATATATATCTATCTATATTCACAGGTGGGACATAGGGACACAACTACAATGGCGCGTAACTATTATGGCGCGTAACGACTTACGCGCGCGGGGGGGCTTGGGGGGGGCGCGAAGCGCCCCCACCAACTAGGTGTTGGGGTGGCGCGAAGCGCCACCCCAACAGCTAGTATATATATATATATATATATATATATATATATATATATATATATATATATATATATATATATATATATATATATATATATATATATATGTTTTTAACTACGTAAAACTTGCGAATATACAATATTCTTCGCTGTCCCATTGTCTGTGCATATAAATAGACTGTCAGGTTTACCGACTCTGCAACATATAATTGTCCATGGGAAAACAATCCGTATTCAGATCTATACCGCATTTTTCTAATGATTGCCCTTGGGCTTTGTTGATGGTAATTGCTAATCGAATATTCCCTGTGTCCTCGTCGTCATTTACATATCCCCCATGTGCCCTTCCGGCGTCCCGTTGTAGTTGTATCCCTGTGTCCCGGTCGTCATTTATATCCCTGTGTCCCGGTCGTCATTTGTGTCCCGGTGTCTCGGACTGTAATTTCTCTTTTAATGTCCCGGTCGTCATTTATATTCCTTGTGTCCCGGTGTCCCGGTCTATAACATACGACAATAGATCAATTGTGTTGTAACTTTGTTCACGATCCCATTCTACACATGTAGAAATAGAAGCAGTACGATTAGGTGAAGGCATTCCCAAATGCTTGAGAAGTTTGTTTGCAATAGATAAGCACGAATCTTCAATTATAAGTAAAGTGCAGTTATAAATTTCTGTTGTAAAGTCCAAGGTCATATCTGACCTTTCTAGCCGTATTCAGTGGAGTATATTCTCGGCCATTTGCGATTTGTATTTCTCCCATAACTCTGTAGGAGATGAAGGAGAGCAACTTTTGCCGGAAGACATGGGCCGTAATGTCATGTCTATGAACCGGCGATTGTCCAGGATGTAAAAGCTGTTGTATCAAATCCCAAGATGGATTATATATAAATGTAATAAATGACGAATCATTAATCTATAGGCATAATATGTCATTGCACTGCATTTCTTATCCATTTCTTTGTTAGTGGCTGGATTTATCAATTTAATATTAAAGTGATAGCCGTCGGCTCCATCCCAAAAAATGATGGGATATTGTAGGGCATCGTAGCATCGATGAGTTTCATAAAAACTTCTCTTTGAAACGCCTTCTTATATACTTATAATGACGTCATATACAAAGCCTTTGACGTCATATACAAATCACCGATCATAACGATTGCCACTTCGTTGATAGTCGCGTATCAGTAGGCATCAATTCGATTGCTGTTTTGAAAAGAAGCACTAAATTTAAGGCATTAGCTCTTTGAGCAGCTTCCTCAGCTGTTTCTTCTGCCATTGTAGGTTCTTCTGTTATTTTAAGATCTATATTAAAAATTTCTCTTTGAAAGGCCTTCTTATATACTTATAATGACGTCATATACAAAGCCTTTGACGCCGTAACAAACATGACGTCAGTCGACAAACAACTTCATGACGGCATAATGCTCAATCCTTATAATGACGTCAGTCGACAAACATGACGTCTGTCGACACACAAACATGACGTCAGTCGCCACACAAACAACTTATTTATCTATATATATAAAAATAAGTTGTTTGTATGTGGGTCTGTCGAGTGACGTCATGTCATCATGTCGTCATGAAGTTAGTTGTCGTCATGTTTGTTATGACGATGACGTCATTAAAAGTATTTAAGAAAATCGTTCAAAGACAAATTTTAAATTGCAAGAAGATCGTGGACGGAAAATTGTTTAATTGTAAAATGATTGAAGAACCTACAATGGCAACAGCCGAGGAAGCTGCTTAAAGAGTCCATTCCAAAAAACTTGCAGCTGATAGAGAAAGTAAGAAAAGAAAGCGTGCCGAGGAATCACAAGAACAGCAAGAAAACAGGCTTGCGGCTAAAGAACGCAAAACCGCGCAGTAGGACACAGGTATTTAAGAATATCGTTAAAAGACAAATTCTTAATAGTAAGAAGATCGTTGAAAGAGAAATTTCTAATTGTAAAATGACTGAAGAACCTACAATGGCAACACCCGAGGAAGCTGCTCAAAACAAATGTATTCAAGCCGAAGTAGCTGAGTTGGTAAAGCGCTATGTTTCAGGTTCTAGGTCCGAGAGGCTCCAGGTTTGAACTTTGGCTTTAGCATCAATACAAAAGAAGAAAAAAACTAAAAAAGGTAAAAACTACAAAAAAAAACTAAAAAGAAAATACTAAAAAAAACTAAAAAAGCTAAAAAACTAAAAAAAAACAAAAAAAGGTAAAAAACTAAAAAAGAAATAAAACTAAAAAAAAAACTAAAAAAAGGTAAAAACTACAAAAAAACTAAAAAAAAAAAAACTAAAAACTAATAAAAAAAACTAAAAAAAACTAAAAACTGAAAAAGAAAAAAAAAACTAAAAAAAGGAAAAAAAATGAAAAATAAAGGAGAAAAAGAAAACTAAAAGCCGGGACACAGGGAATATAAATGACGACCTCAAAGGTCGTCATTGTCTAAACCTTTGTCTAAACCTGATTGTCTAAACCTGACAATCTATTTATATGCACAGACAATGGGACAGCGAAGAATGTTGTATATTCGCAAGTTTTACGTAGTTAAAAACATATATATATATATATATATATATATATATATATATATATATATATATATATATATATATATATATATATATATATATATATATATATATATATCTATAACGAAAAGAGAAATCTTTTCTCTTTTATCTATATTCACAGGTGGGACACAGGGACACAACTACAATGGCGCGTAACTAATATGGCGCGTAACGACTTACTCGCGGGGGGGGGGGGGCTGGGGGGTTGCGCCACCCCAACAGCTAGTATATATATATATAGATCTCTAGTGGATCCAGCGTCATTGGGGGAAGGGCAGTTGGGGGGACCGGAAATCTTAGAAAATACTTAAAGCGGAGAGATCAGGATGAAACTGGATAGGAAGAATAAAAGCCTGTCTAAGATACGTGACTGACATAACCCGTACCGGATCTGCTCTCTTTGGTGGAGTTGGGGGGGGGGGGGGTAATTTGGAAAAATGAAGTATTTGTAACTTATGAAACGGTGACCAGATCTTAATGAAATTTGATATTTAGAAGGATCTTGTGCTTTAAAGCTCTAATTTTAAATTCCGACCAGATCCTGTGACACTGGGGGGAGTTGGAGGGGGAAACCGGAATTCTTGGAAAACGTGAAAATTGGGGTATTTTTATCTTACGAATAGGTGATTGGATCTTAATGAATTTTGATATTTAGAAGGAATCCATGTCAGAGCTCTTATTTCAAATCCTGACCAGATCTTTTGACATTGGGGGGAATTGGAGGGGGAAATCATGGAAAACACTTGGAGTGGAGGAATCGGGATGAAGCTTGGTGGATAGAATAGGCAAACGTCCTTGATATGTGATTGACGTAACCGTACTGGATTCACTCTTTTTGGGGGAGTTGGGGGGAGGGGTTCAGTGATTTGGCGAGTTTGGTGCTTCTGGACGTGCTAGGACGATGAAAATTGGTAGGCGTGTCAGGGAGCTGCACAAATTGACTTGATAAAGTCGTTTTGCCAGATTCGACCATCTGGGGGGCTAAAGGGAGAGGAAAAATTAGAAAAAATGCGGTATTTATAACTTACGAGTGGGTGATCGGATCTTAATGAATTTTTATATTTAGAAGGACATCGTGACTCATAACTCTTATTTTAAATCCTGACCGACATTAAGCCTCTGATTTTCCTTTTAAATCAATATATTAATTCTTAGAATTTTGTTAGAGCTCATACCATATGAGCTCTTCTTGCCTCGTCACAAGTGCCATATGAGCTCTTAGCTCTTGTTATAAGTCGAAAATGATTGGAGACCAGCCAGCAGTCATGCTAAACTGTTTTTGTTATCTGGTCCTTTTTTTACCCCTTAGGACATCTGATCGACATTTTGTGGCATCTATTTTCTACTTTCTCTTTGGCTACTCAATTTTGAGCGTTGGGAAATTTCCCGGGAGAAGAGGATAGAATTTTCCACGGGGAGAATTTTTCATGGGGTTTTTCGCAGGAAAACATCAGATCCCATTGAAAATATGGAGGGCCACTACCAAGGAAGATGGAATATAAACCTGATGATATATTATTGCTCGACTTTAAAACGGAATGTTCCAAATACATCCAAAAATATCACGGAAAAAAATGTTTCCAAATTTTTAGTGATTAGTCGGTCTAATTGATGCCTTTTTTCTGTTTCTTTATTTATGATAAATAGTTATTTTTTATAGCTGTGTAATATGTAAAATCTCATTTTTGCTTAATTCATGGCTTTCATAATGTAATAACTCACAAAGATGCTATATTTTAAAGAATCGAGTTGCTTGACAAAAACTAATGATAAAATTAACTCAAATCATGAGATCCATATTAAATTACCTCCAAATGCAACTACTACTGCTACTAACAACTCACTGCAACACCGAGCCGTCTTAGGCCAAAACAGCTACGCGCGCTACTCGTCCATCCTTCTTTACACCTTCCCCAGAAGTTCCAGTTTCCCTTAAATCTTTCCTTACGACATCCTCCGACCCCAGTCAAGGATGGCATGCGTTTTTTGGCCCCGCACGGTTGACCGACAAGGACAAGCTATGGTAACCTGTCATACCTCATCAGCAGATCGTGTCAGCAGAATCGCCGTTTTAGTCATAAAAAATGGGATAGAATCTCACTTTCCGTAGAGCCTACTGTTTGAGATACAGTCACTAAGCTGGGTACCCAACGTACTGGGTACGGTGAGTCCGCAGACAATATCTCTGGAAAATATCTAGCAAATCTTCTTCCGTTTTTTGTAGCGCCCATGATTCAGAATCATACTGAACCACTGTCATCACTCTAGCTTCCAAATTTCTAACCTTGGTTTGCCGACTTATCTTCCTATTCTTCCAAACTTGTTTCAAATGAGAGAAAACGCCCGGGGCCTTGACTATTCTACTTTTAACATCTTCATTGCACCCAGTGTCCTTACTAATAATACTACCAAGGTAAGTGAAGCTGTCCACTTGATCAACCTTCTTGTTACCCAACACTACCTCTTCACCTTTAATTAATTTTAAAAAAAAGTTTTTTCGAGGGCAGTAAAGAACGAAGTTGAAACTTAAAACTAACATATATTACTTCCTAGCCTATCTAACATATATCAATAAAACTAGTGCAAATAAATCAACTGGTGAGCTTGAAATCTCTACATTAGCGTTCTTGGATACACTGAATGTGATATGGTGATTTTCAGATTCTATGATATTAAGGAGTCCCTCTTTTTCGAAAATCAGACAAATTTTCTCAGGCTTGTAACCTTTGATGGGTAAAACAAAACTCAGTGAAAGTTGTATATTCGAAATCAGCATAAGAATCTGATTCTTTAGATATATCTATTGGTGTCAAGGTTCTGTTTTCTTAGACTTTTGCTTACTATTGCGCCGGGTCGCTCCTTACTTACAGTTTGTTGCCACGAACTGTATGAAAAGGCATTTAGTAAATAAAACACTTGCAATGGTCCATTAACTACATTTAATGCAACCATAAATGGTATCAGTAAAACGCCATAACACTATTAAAATGTTCGGAGGGTTAAGGAGGGGGTATACCTCCTCCAGCGGCGCAGCTACAGTATTTTTATTGGGGGACAAGAGGGGGAGCTGTTGAAGTAGGTGCCATTCAAGCGGTAGTGATGGAAAATAACTATTTAACAAACACGTTACTTGGGGAATTTAAAAACATTATGCATTACAAACAATATATACAGCACACTATACAATACAATTATAAACAATACCTTACAAATGATAAAAACAAATTAAATAGTCATAAATATAAGTGCTAGTACTTGAATTTTTACGAAAATCGTCAGTAATGAGCTGCAGTAGACATCGGTAGTATAGCGTGAACAAGCTTTTGGTTAGGCGAAAATGAATGGTGTATACACTCGGCTTTTTTCAGCCACAATCACCACTAATGCTACAGTACACATTCTCCCTCCACTTCCCCCAACCCCCACATCCTGTACAGGATGCTCAATCGCACAATTGAACCAAGCTCTATTCTAATAGGCCGGGTATTGCGCTTTTTCTTTGCTCGTAATTTTGAATGGATTTTAACGCGATTGGATTTGATTTGTTGTACTAAACTTTTAATGAACGTGATTTATTGAAATGTTATTTATAATTTTATTAAATTGATTTGTTTGTGCGTTCGCCAATTTATGTTAACCAACAGCATTAATATCAACGGCCACATAAAGCCAAAATAAAGATCATAGGTAGCGCTGACTAAGTAGAGATACAGGACAAGTCAAAGTATTACACTCGGATTGTTCAAGATTAGGTAGAGAGAGAGACATATTCCCAACATTTGAAATTGGAAAGTATTTAAAAAAAAGTCAAAGTTAAAGTTAAAATTATTAACTTATTCATTGGGCATTTTTTGACAAGGAACATACAGAAAATCTGAACAATTCTTGGCATCATTGCGGCATAAACCTTGAATTAATTAAAAATTTCCAGGAATGCCAATTGGAAGGGAAAATTGACTCCTAGAGTTTGAAAGTTACCTTCCCCTTTTTATCTTTGTTTAGAAAAACGAATTCTACAAAAATTACGCCAAAGTTTTTCTTTTGTAAATCAGGGTATGGAAGGGTGTAGCCTATACATTTCCAGACGGGGTTACATTGAACATCGTTTTTATGTCTATAATGTTTTTCACAAGCAAAGCTCCGTCACCTAGTTTTGCATGATAAAACTGATAACAATGGAAAATTAGAATGGGTTGGTGCCGCTTATATATGCACACGAAATTTCTAAATTGTGAGAAAAATATACGTATTTTGTTTAACTTCACTATATTCTATTCTCAGCAGATATTTTGTACAGCATACTGATGCAGAGATAAATGTTCCACAAGTAGCTCTGGAGCTTTATCAAATGCGACTAATTTTAGTCACAATTCTTAGCACATCTATGTCAATTCCTTTTTTAGACCGGGTTAAGAAAAATACTTAGAAAAGCGAAAACAGCGAGAAGTCAGCTTAGTATTTTACCTAGAGGCAGTCTTACATTTATGGGATAGTATGTGAGTCCAAAAACGTAAAGAATAGGACATTATCAGCGCTTATTATGCGTTTCAGTTACAAATAAGAGAATTGGAGTTTCAATTAAATACTGGAAATAAAAATTAAAACAATTAAATGATTCTGGAGCGGATCCCCCCCTACCAAATTACATGATCAAACTACAACCAATTTGACCCATCTAGTTATACTACGAATATCATTGTAAAAAGGCCCAAGTCTTATTTTCTTTCTCAATATTTTTTTTTCATTCAAGAAATTATATTCACTTTATATCTACTTTCTTATTCTTCAATAATTCGATTGCTTCCTATTTTCAGATGTAGAGAGTGTATTCATTTCAACTTTTGAAAGTTTTAAAACAAGGGAATCGAATCTTGAACTATTAAATTTTAGGAAGTAAAAGCACCTTAAATATCAGGAGAAAAATTGACCTAAGCAAATGTGGCAAAACCGGAAACATAGAATATTCTTCAATTTTGCAATTAACTAGGCTTACATTTTTACTTGATGATAAGGTTTCAATGGCAGTTTATTTGTAAAAATATCGATGTGGAACATATTATAAAGCATAATGGACCCCTATTTTTCCCATTTTCCTTCTGTTAAAAACGATCATGGATTAATAAAAAAAAAAAAAATATCTGCTCAAATTTAAGAGCGAATTTGACACTTAAAAAGAGAAACAGTTTTAAAGCTACTAAATAAATTTTTTCCAAATTATTGGGGGACAGCTGCCCCTTTCCTGCCCCCCACAACGACGCCACTGCCCCATCGCATACGAAACTATACTATTCATATTAAGTTTTAATAATGCTCTTTACTGTCTGTAAACATGTTTTTTTCTATCAATTTTAATAACACTAGCCACAAGCCCCCGGAGGATGCTTGTCTGTGATGAAAAGATTACATTACTTACACAGCACATAATGTCACCAGCAGGGGCGTTGTTTGGAGGGGCGCAAGGGAGGCAGTTACCCCCCAATAGTGTGGGAAAAATTACTATATATGCCATGCCCCTTGACTATCCGGATATTGAGCCCGCTTGCTCCCTCCTAATAAAAATGCTAGAGATTAGCCCCTGATCACCAGGGATGTGCATAGGATTTTTCGGGAGGGAGAGGTCGATTATAAAAACTAATGTTTATATGATCATTTAAATAAGATGTAACCCAGATATTTTCGAAAGAGCGGTGAGGGAGTGACCCCTATGTCCCTGAGTACGTCCCGAGTGTCGCCTTGGGGCTTGTTAACATCGTATTAACATGTAAGTTTATATTAGCATCTAAATTGGGCGACATGTTAAAGCAGATAATACGACAAAATTTACCTACTTTGGTGTTTTTTCTTTAAATTTGTAATAGAATTTTAACAAATTGACAAGTAAGGAGGAATGTATTGTCGTTGTGGATGGGGAAGTGTGTCATAAAAGGTACAAAGAGCCAACTTAAATGAAAATTGTAGGAAATTACCATCAAAATGTAAAAATATAGAGACCCCAGACAAAAGGCATGGGTCTATGGTACTCCCGCTGCGCACAGGCTAGAAATCCGGATCAGACTGATTAATGCTGTCTTTTAAAGATGAAGTGTGCTGATAACGATTAAAGTAGCTAAAAATGAAATAATATTTTAATGAGTTGTTGAAAAAGGAAGACACTCCACAAAACCGCAAACTAGTCTTGCTGAAACTAGTCTTTATTTCGTGATTATTTTTTTCTTTGTAGATATTTGAAATATGGACTAAAAATTCACATAAGTTTAGTCATTAGAATGGCAGGAGTAATGAGAGTGATAGGTCAACAAAAGTGGGTTACTTACTCTGTACTTTTTTTGTGTTGTGTATGAAAAGGTAAGAAAAATAAGTTTTTTTAACAATTGAGATCACAGTAGTTTTTTTTAGTGACCGCAAAACCGACTGCCAACATAAAAGCCTAAACTTGGAAACCTGGAATTAAGGAAAGCGTACATTTGTCGGTAGTGTAGTCAATTGGATGAAGGGAAAATACTTACAATATTTATTGCCCTCCCTCCCTGGAATTAAACAAAAATAAAAATAGTATTTTCTGATATTTTCACTGAAAAACTGAAAGAATGACGAAGTACCCCCCTCTAGATCTTAAAAGTAGATTTTTCACCCACCCCCCCTAAATTTCCATGAATTGACACCATTGGCTGCGGCACATCTACAAGCAAGCTTTTGGCAAGTATGATATTCACTTTCTTCAGTTATTTATTATTCGGAAATACTCATATTATTCTACCTTCATTAAGTTGAGCCGAAACGACTGTTAAGTATATCAAGGTCCCAAAGACTAACACCACCATCTTCACTATGAGATTGTCACAAGCTATTGATAGACTAATGTCACGGAAGCTTCTTTTAACTGATCACGAATCAATTGGTTCTGCCTTTGCATAAAGCCAGAGTTGCCGTAAATCCATAAAATAGTGACGACCGTCTACCGTTATTTAAAACAAGTTTTTCTTGAATTCGGTAAAATCGGGTCAGTGTTTATTTTTTCTTCGTTCGTCGGTTTTTATATATATATTTAATATTAATTAGGATTTTTAGGCATGCAAGGTAGCATGGTATGAGTCAAACTTCCTTTAATTGGAAGCTCTTCAAAAGAGAAGATAAAGAATCTGATGTAATACTAAAATAAAAACAAAGGCGACACGAATGCTTTTCTGGATAGTAATGATAATATTGAATTGGGGGGGGGGGGGAAGCTGGAAGTTGTGCCATCTAAAATATTACGTTGTTAAGACACCTGTTGTTCATTGCTACACCAACTTAATACTACGGCTAGGTATATATGCTTTATGAGCCTTTAGTAGGGACAGGAAATGGACCGAGGCATCCGCACTTCTGTATTTTATGAAAGATACCTCTTTATTTATTTATTTGTTGTTGAAAAAAAGCCTTTTTTGTATTTCACTGAAAAATTGAAAATAACTATAAATTTCTCAAGAGTCAATTTCGAAATATACATTACCCCCTCCCCCATTCATTTTCGCGAATTGAAAACACTGGTCTGTAGTATCGTGTTCCCTTCTGAAATTTTGAGGTTCTTACATTTTTCTGAAGAATTTCATATATTTCCCATACAATTAGCCTACTTTGGTGTTTTTTTTAAAACCTCCTCCTTCCCAGCAGTGTAACTAATTTTAAGTAAATTTGGTCATACGTGCCTGACTAATCGCTATCATTACATTCATGGTTTTCCAGCGGAAGTTCATATGGCCAATATCAAAATTGGATCAACGGGGTCGTTTCATAATAACAACTGTCATTCCTTCCTGTAGGGGGTGGTAGCCTAACTTATCTTATTTTGACATTTATTAAGCTATAATCGTCGTTTCTATTCGTTTTAAGTTTGACATCAGGTTAAATGGTTATTTCTGCTAGTTTCAAGTTCTAAAACTTTTTGGAACAATTTTTGTATTGATGACACATTGAGCTATATTTTCCATTGATTTGGATTTTAATTTTGTTGTCATTATGTTTTATTAATAGTTTGTTATGGCCATTTAAAGATGGCTGACAGCATTAATTGCTTACGATCCTTATCATTTTCATTCATGGTAATTTCTACTCGTTGACATTTTTTATCCATTCAGTTGAAATTGTAGATATTTCAAAGAAATTAATAAAAAAGAACTTTGGGTGAATATTCAACGCTTTAAATTGTCTAAAAAATGAAGAGACTTTCATTTAAAAAATTAGAAAGTATTTTCCTTTGCAGCAATTTCCTACGTTTTAAATCCTTTCGTATAAATATTTGTTGGGCCATTTACTCTTTAATCTCAAACAGAGTTGAAATAAATAAAACCTATTTCTTTAATATTTCTTTTCTAAGATTCGATAAGACCTTTTATTATTATTAAATCAAAAAAAAAAACTTTTTTCTACTGAAAGTAAGATGCAAGATTAAATCTTGAAACGAAATGAAATTATTCCCCATATTAGGGGGGCCATTCCTCAATGCTCCTCTCCTCAGGCTAAAGTTTATAAATACATTAAAAAGTTCGCAATCTAGCTAAACGGCCCTTAGGTCTTAGGAGTGGTTCTTAAAGAATTGGAACAAAGGTTGACACCTTAGCGTAAAAAGTGGGGTACTGAGAGGGGAGTCCCCTTTGTATAGGGAATAATTCCTGTTCCTTTACAATTTTAATGTTACAATTTATTTTCAGTAGAAAAACTATTTTTCTTATTTAGTTCGTGATGGCTATTCAAATAATCCCAGGAATACCATCTCCTCTTCCATACTCCCCATGAAAATTCCTCCATGGGAAGTACTTCCTACGTAAAATCCCTCCCCCAAGAAAATTACCCGTGGACAATTCCATCCTCGCTGCAAATTCTCCACGAAAACTTCTTACGGTCGATTCCACCTAAAGATACTCCTTAGCTTAGATTCATCCGGAAGAAGACTTGTTTTAATTTAATTTCTGATCATTCTTCAAATCATGGCGGAATCCCCCCTATGGGGATAAATTTTTCCGGAAATCTCCCCCCCCACCTCAATGGAAGGTTTCTCCCGTGGAACATTTCCCCTAGGTGAATTTCTCCTGGAGACACTTCCAGTATGGATGATTCCTCTTATGGAAAATTCTCTCCACGTAAAAATACCCTAGACAGTTCTGACTCCGATAAATTTCCCCCAGGTATTTTTTCCGGAACATCTCCACATGTAAAATGGAATCGCCAACGAGAAAGTAAGACAAATAAAACAAATTTCATATTTAAACTCTGGCAAATCCCCCCGTGTAAAAATTCTCGAGGTAGCTTTGCCCTCGGAAACTTCCCTCTCAATGAAAACTTTCCCATAGAAAATCCGTCCCCCCCCCCCCTGATAAATGTCTGTATACTTCCCAACAGCAAATACTACATGTAAACATTGGGCAAATGCCAAAACTTGCAGTTTTGCACAAAACCTTCCTCAGGGGGCTGTGGGGCTTCATGTCATCCCCAACGCCATAGTTATTGGACGTTTCAACTATATTAAACAAAATAGCTTTTTCAAATATTGAGTGTACGGCTTTGGGGAAAAAAGGTCGTGGGAGGAAGGCTAGTTGCCCTCCAATTTTTTCGATCACTTAAAAAGGGCACAAGAAATTTTAATTTTTTGTTCAAATGAACCCCTCCCAGTCTTCTCGGACCATTGGTTCCATATGGTTACCCCTGGGAAGAATAAAAAAAACAACAAAACGAACACGCATCCGTGATTTTTCTTCTGACAAAAAATGAATTTCCACATTTGTGTAGATGGGAGCTTGAAAATCCTACAATATGGTTCTATGATACGCTGACTCTAATTGTGTAATATTTAATAGGGTTACTTGACTTTTGGGGGGGGGGATGTTTCCATCTTTCTCGAAATTCAGGCAGATTTTTTCAGCCTCGTAGCTTTTGCTGGGTAACGTTAAACTTAATACATCTTAAATATTTGAAATCAGCCATAAAACTGATTTTCGACTTATCTGTTGTTATGTATATATATATATATATATATATATATTTAGATTTTCGGACATTCTTGGGCTGAGTTGCTAATTATTGACAGTTCATTACCGTGAACTGTTAATAAACAATCTAAATCAGTCTTGAATTTTCCCTTAGACAATAATCAATATTACCTGCATACACCAAAGATATAAAAATATAGTGTGCGAAAATAGCGAAAAATTGTTTGATTCCATTTGTTAAAATAAATTTCATCCCCTTCTATAGTGTACAAGCAAATAGTGAATTTACAAAAATGTGATTTTTCTTAGTGTTATAGTATAGACGACATTTTTGCGCACAAGGGTCCTCCAAAGACAAATTAAGATTAGCCCATGATGTCCCTTCAGCGACATATTTTAACTGAATACTTGTGACGAAACTTTCCCCAGGATTTATTATTTTTCAAAAACTAAGTCACGTTTTACTATTATTGTGATTAACCTTTTTTGTTTGCTCTTTAGACATCCTTAGCGTCCTTAACCTCCCCTGCGAAGAAAATATGGTCCCATCGTCTTTTTTTACCCACAGTATACCCATGGGTGAAAAAAAAGTGTTGGCCTAACAATATAATTTCTGGCAAACTTCATTGATACATGACGAGGAGAATTTTGTTCAGAGGAGAGGGGACTCTACCCTATCCCAGATTCACCGAGAGTATAACTTTATTGTTATTATCAAACACCCTTTATTTATTATAAAAAACTGAAATTATCCATGAATCGTGTTGGTAAGGATTTCTTTATTCTGTCCAGTTCCTTTTTGGCAAAATTCTTGAAATTAAAAAGATACTTTTTTATTGTTACAGGGACTGTTGAATTGTAAGGACAATTAGTGCTTGAACAATTAAATTCAATACTTTTCAAAATATCTAAGCTATACAAATGATCTAATATAATATTTTAACACAGAACCTCATCTCGCATGCTTTAATTCTTTGATTGAGACTAATGATCTCTGTGTGAATGAGCAACCATTGAGAAGTGTTCCAAGAGGAATATATTACCTTGTTTATAAGGACCTGGTGTCATACTCAGCTTCCCCAAGGAGGAACAGAGACATTTTTCTGAAGTATCAAGCATTGTTTAAGTCAAGCAAGGTCATTGCGCGTGTTTTACCTGAGGATTCCTTAAAGAGATAACGGTCAAGAATTCCAGAACAGTAAAACTTTTGGAGTTGCACTGCCTCCATCAGCTTAAGGAAACTATACGATAAAGGTAAAATATTATCAGATCTTTTCTTATAAAAAAGTCAATTTATTTAATTATAATCAAGTTTTTCACTTGCTAAATAAACTAAGCCATTTTGTTCTGCACAGTTGAAAGGCCGAATAGGTGTGACTTTGAAGACAACATAACCCCAAACAGCCCCTTGGGAAAGGTCTTTAAATTATAAAATCTGCCCATTGTTTACGTATTGTATTCGCTTTTGGGAACTAAGCACAAGGTTCTGGGTGGGGGGGATTTTCTGCAGGGGGATTTTCCACGGGGAGAATTTTCCATGCAGGGGAAAGTTTCCAGGGAGTACATTTTTCAGGAGAAATTTTTTGAGGGATTTACCCGGAATTCCTATACGAAATTCTTCTTATGCCTTGCTTCCTCTTTGCTGACTCAATTTTAAGCGTTGTGTTGTTAATGGTAATCGTCCGGGGTAAATTTTCATCAGTATTGAAATGTCTAGAGGATATATCCATGGGGAGGAGGGATTGTTCATGCAGGTGAAGCCAGATTTCCTGGTAGTATTGAAAAAACGATCAAAAATTGAATACAAAAAACAAGTTTTTCCAACTGAAACTAAGGAGCAAGATTAAAATTAAAACCAATAGAGATTATTACGTATATGAGGGGGATCCCCTCCCCAACACCTCACTTTTACGTTAAAGTTTGACTATTGTCCCAATTCTTTAAGAACGATTCCTCAACCACAAGGTTTGTTTATTTAGAACAATAAGAAGCTTTTTTAAAAGTACTAAAAAACTTAAGCATGAAGAGCGAGGTGTTGAAGAGGGAGCGATTGTGTTCTTTTTAAGTTTTAATGCTGCTCCTTACTTTCGGTTAAAAACAGCTTGTTTTTTCTATTTAATCAAATTTACAACAAACATAAATTACTTCAAAAAATAGAAAGGCTAACGCCTAAAAAATACTAGAGCCTCATTTCCACGATACTAAAAACAGCTTTTATTTCGATCAGTGTGTTTTAATTGGTCATAACATAGCAAAAAATAAATAAAATGATAATAATAACCGAGATTACTGAAAATAACTAATGAAAGTATCTTTAGCATACTGCCGTTCCAAAGATATTGCATATATGCCCTTTTGACAACCTGGATGCACTTAGTGTCTTTTGATTTGATTGGGCATATCCCTCCACTTGCTCTTTACACAGAAAGCGCTATTGCGCTGCCTATGACGATGAACTGAAAGAAAGATTAATGGCTATTTATGATTGACTGAATCGTAAACTGGGTAAAACAAAGTTCAAAATGTGTTTTATGTCCCCTTATGTGATTGAGTACGGTAAATACACTGAAGTACTAATAGTTACTCAAATTGGGCTCTAGAAAAACTCACTAGAAATTTGTCTAGAGTCTTATTCCCTTTGGAATAATTATTCCTGTTAGTGTTGAAAATTGTCAATATGAACTTCACGCCTAGTGGTATAATACTTATAAAAAAATAAGACTACTAAAATAAACTATCGAAAAACTACATTAATTGATTTAGACCATCATGGACTCAATCTTCTCATAAGGAAACAACTTAAAAAAAAAGGCAAGCGCGTAGTTTTAAGAATATTTGCGACAATCCTTAATTGCGGGTGTCAAAGTCATAGTATAGAAGAATAGGTATTAAATACTCAGAATGAATAAATAGCACAGCTTAGATACCAATACAGTTATGAAAACTCCTAACCAGTTTACTGTTACCAATTAGATACGAATTCCAGTTTCCTGTCTCCAGCCGCTAGCATCGCTACCGTGCACTGTGTCCCAAAAATAAATCGAGTTTTCATAACCGTATATTGGTACCTAAGCTGTGATAAATAGCAAAGAAAGTCGTTAATTTTTCTAAAGATGTAGACAGTGGAAAAAAATGAAGAAAAAAGTCTTTGATTAGTGAGTTTTACATTGAATTGGTTTTGTTCTCCGAGTGTCTTTATTTCAAAAAGTCTTAAAGATGTTTTAAGTTAAGTAAGAGATTATCTTTGTATAGCAATGGGTTTCAGGCAACTTCACGATTCTATGATTTTTCCTAGGAAAATCGTAGACGAGTAGACAAGACAATCGTAGACAAGGTGACAAGATGAAAATGGTGGGAGGTGGTTTAATCTTCACCTAGGGTGCTTTGATCTCATTTGAAAATCCATATCTTATATTAAGAAACTGTAATGACAGTCAACGGCGTTTCCAGGATTTTTGTTCAGGGAGAGGTTGTATTTCGGGGAGGGGAGCTTTAAAAACACATCAAAATTTAGTTTCTAAACATTTTGGTTATGTTTTTAGGAATCGGACATTTCTTTGGGGTTAACCCCCTGTAACCCCTCCCCTCAATACGGCTTTGATGGCATTTTTTGTCTTCACATAATCCATTTTTAGGCATCGTCTTCTAGTTTTCACAGTCAATTTATTTTAAATTAAAACTTTAGATTTAGTTTTGTTTTTGCTAAAAACATTTGGAAAGCATAAAGCGTTGCTCCTGCAACTGTAATCAGTGTATAATGTTTCAAAATAACGTTTTACTTCATCTATTTCACTGTTCTTCTTTAAGTAATCCTAGTAGTCATGATGATACCCGCATGCGTGAAATCTACCTTGTTTTGAGACTTTGAATTTTAAAAAACGATTTCGCAACAAACACTAATATAACTGGGCTATATTAAGTGCATGAAACATCAGTTATTCTTCTTGAAGTAAAACATAATCTCTTGCAATATGTTTTTCCGCTACCAATTCCCTCCCAATATCAAGTTCATATTTAAATATTTTTTCTTTTTACATTAATTCACAGTTTCGCAAGAATATCCCATTTATAGCAAGTAAGTACGAAGGTAAATAAATAACCAATATACATTAATGATACAAGATAAGCAGTACATATATTTCTGCTGACACACTACAACACAACCGACAACCTCTGTCGTATATTAAATCCTCCACGAAAATGAAAGATGGAACGGAGTAACAAAACAAACAAATCGAAAATAAAGGAAAAACAATAATATTTTATATTATTTAGTACAAAATTCTTTTTAGCATGGTTTATTTTCGTATTTAAAGGTGATTTCATTATACACTTCCTTCTTGACAGCCATTATAAAATTCCATTATGAATTGGGACTTTCGGAAAGGTCTTGTCCAAAATCATGTTATGAACGATTTGCCTACTCTAGAGAAGGGCTACTTTGCTTAATTTTCATTGATTGGACCACTTTATTGGGGTACATTTTATGGTTTTGACATACATAACCAGATATTGCGATTACATACTTTAGTGTTATTTTATTGCTTGCTTGTTTATACCTTCTGAACTTTATTGATGGGATTATCTAAAACTTGCAGCACAAGGATGAATAGCCTATTGTACATTAACCCTAAATTCACTGTTTTGACATAGATCATCGGTCTTTATAGCCTTTCCAAAAAGAAAAATATTGATTAATTTTTGTTTGTTAAATACACTTCTTCAAACAATGAGGAATATTTTTCAACAAAAAGGCTCGTGGTACGAGCAATGGATAACCGTGTGATATCCGTGTTACCGTGTGTTACATGAAATATGTACATGATATGTACATGAAAGGAGCGCACATGAAAGGAGCTGTTCCCTCCTCAACGCAACTTTCTTTACGCTAAAATTTTTTCATGTTTTAAAAATTACAGTTGAGAGAAAGAGTCAAACTTTACTGTAAAGAGCAGGGCGTTGAGGAGGGAACAAGTCCTTTCATATACGGAGTAATTTCTGTTTGTTTTTCGTTTAATGTCGCTCCTTACTTTCAGTTAAAAAAACTTGTTTTTTATTTAATTCTTATAATATCGAAAAAGAATCCCTGTCATAGCCAAGGCTATTGGAAAATAAGGAAATGAATTTGGATTGACAGTTGAATATATTCTGATATTCATTCTGAAAGTCTTTAATAACCGTGTGTTACCGGATAATCGTGTGCTTTAATGCCACATCTATTTGAATTTAAGCAAAATCCAGCAAAGCTCTTGCATCTACCTTTGCACTCACTATGTAACCGTTTAGAAGATAATTGACACATGTCGTTTGATTGTTATTAATTAAAAAAAAAACTATTTCCCCAAATGAGTTTTTCAAAGAAAAGTAAAAAGCTACATTAAACCAAAGACAAGCATACAGGGAAACGATTTTCCGAGCGTAAAAACTACCATAGATCACCATCAGTAAATAAATGGAACCCAAAACAGACAGAAATTTTAATAAATAACCGATTCAAACTCGAAAGGAGCAGAAACTAATGGGATTAGGGCTGCCCTCCCCCGTGCCTTCTAAAAGCCAGACATCATTTACACTTTACTGAAAACTATCCTTAATTCAAGCTGTGTGGTTCTGTTTTCAAACACTTCGCGGTAACTAATTGTTGCTACGTGATAACGTGGTACATGAAAGGAGCGTACATGAAAGGAGCTGTTCCCTCCTCAACGCAACTTTCTTTACGCTAAAATTTTTTCATGTTTAAAAATTAGAGTTGAGAGAAAGAGTCAAACTTTAGCGTAAAGAGCAGGGCGTTGAGGAGGGAACAAGTCCTTTCATATACGGAATAATTTCTGTTCGTTTTAAGTTTTAATGTCGCTCCTTACTTTCAGTTAAAAAAACTTGTTTTTTATTTAATTCTTATATTATCGAAAAAGAATCCCTGTCATAGCCAAGATTATTGGAAAATAAGGAAATGAATTTGGATTGACAGTTGAATATATTCTGATATTCATTCTGAAAGTCTTAATAACATCTGATTCATTAAGGTCATAAAAGAGTAAACATTTAAAACATAGATTGTTTTTGTTAAAGTGCAAATCATGTTCGGTCATTAGAAGGCGCTGGAGGTGTCAGTCCTACTCTATTCCTCTTAGCTTCTGCTCTTTATGAGTTTCATTCTGTTATTTATTGCAATTGTGTTGCGAGAGCAACACTTTGGTTTGGTCCCGTTTTTTTTCCTATGCCGCCGATATAGGCTTATTCCTAGAAGCTGGTGAGGGTCTAACCTGTGCAGTTTTTACGGAAAGTGCGCATCAATCCTCAAGCCGGATTGATGAATATGGCATTACATTTTGGAAAGCTCCGCAGAACTCTTGCCTGGGGCAAAAAAGGGTGGTTTTTGCTTGTCCACGAGCCATAGCCTATAGTGTGCGAAGTGAAGTGGAGTTATGCAGCCTATGTCAGAGAGGAGTATCTGAAGTTGTGCAGCCTAGCTTTCCTTTCATCAAACCATGTTTCTGCTTTCGAGTGGAAGGCTCCGTTCTAGCAGGCAATCAGGCAGGCACCACTTTCAAATTGAAGATGGACTAAAAATCTATAAGTGTTAAATACATGTGGCAGTTACCCGGCCCCACAGCCAATATATCCTCTTTGAGTGATAAATAGAAAAATTTACAGAAGCCAAAAAGCGGCATTTTCCCACGGGTCCAAAAGTTCTGCCGTGATTTTGGCTGGGTTTATCAATTGTTTTTCGGACGTGGGATTGAGGTAGATAAATGTTATCAGATGTACCTCTTAAACTTTAAAAATTTTATCATTGCTAAATTAATTGGATCCTATCCTTTGCTCCTTTCTAAGTGGTGACGTTAGAAGTTGGCCTACGGCAAAAAAAAAAATCAACTTGTGGACTAAGACAGATATAATTTTTTTCGACGGCAATCGATAGCTCTTGATGGGCTGATCAAAGTATATGTCATCCATTTTTTGGTACAAAAATTCCTTCATGAGATATACTAGTTTGAAAGTTTCAAGGAGTTGACAACTTCAGCAATAGGGTACACACTGAAATCAAAAACAAGCCGACACCAATTGTGAGACATGTAGGGGACTTGTAAGGAAAGGTCGGCTGTTAGCTCATAATCATCTTCGGCAGTGGGGGGCTTGCAAATTTTGCTATTTGGTGTACCTATCATTTGTTTCCAGTGTATTTGATGGTAAGACATGTAGGGTACTTTAAGTAATAATCGTCTGTTAGGCTACAATCATCTTTAGTGAAGAGGGGTTTTTAACTTTTGCTAGTTGGTGTAGCCTACCCATACTCACTGTAACCTAGAATTAAGTGTTTACGCAACGGGTGCAAACGATAACGTAAAACAACGAGGCAGTTTCGTAATAATTAATAGAGTGTCACCTATGGTATTATATAATAATACCATATCTTATATAAGATTATATAAGATATTGTTCCAAGTTTTCATCCGTCACGATGTCTACGATTGAAAAGGATAAAGTTCAACTGGCTGCAAAGTCAATTTAGTCCCTTCTTTTGATACTATTTTGTTGTTGTTTTTTCGACGCTGAGGATTAGCCTTTGATCATGTGATTACTGATCGATAGCGCAGAAACAAAACCAAGCTTTGCCTTTGTCAGGCGAAGCTTGACAAAGGTTACCGCAACACTTCACGTTTCTCAGGCAACGTAGGTCTAGTTTCTGTTCGTTTTGGGTCTAGTTTCTGTTCGTTTTGGGTTTTGTTTATATATTGATGTTGATTTATGATAGTTTGGCGCTTGGGAAACTATTTGACGTTGTTTTTGATCATCTTTGGTCTTATGCAGCTCTTTATTTTTCTTTGAAAAACTTTTTCGAGGGAAAAATTTTATTTTAATTTCTGTTCGTTTTTGATTGAGTTTGTTCGTATTTTTATCTGTAAAGAAAGGAATATTTCAAATTTTTTCAATTTTTCTCTATAAAAGTCCATATCTTAGGATACTATTTATATGCTGGACCAAATTCCTTTAAAAAATCTGGAAAAATGTAGTATCTTTTGATTTAGTTTTACATTGCCTCAACTTTTCCTGAAAAAAAATTTAACACCCTACTGTACTACACCCTCTGTTCCTATGATATTGCAACTATGATATTATGAAAACCTTGAGGCACTTAGACCCTTTTGACTTAATTCAATAGTAAAACCAGACGTAAATATAGTAGTAGCCCTGAAAGTTTCAACTTAATATCCTGAGTCGTTCTTGAGATGTGGCTCAGACATTTTATTGACATCCAGCATGCATATAGAGCCTTGTGATCATGGTTGCAGCGGTAGCTGCAGTCTAGTAAAGAGCGAACCACAGCCCATATTAACCAAAATTAAAAAAAGTGTCTAGAGAAAAACTATCGAGTGAAAAAAATAGACAGCTGACACTGATACACGAATGGTAACTACTATTTTGGTTCGTCTTAAAAGTCAAAGTTTATTGTGGAATAAAATTATGGTGATTTCAAAAATAGCCTGAGACCCTCAAATATAGCGGTATATCAAAATGAAAATTGTACCTTTGGAATCAGCATGACCAAAAACCAATTACAGGGAAATTTCAGCCCCCCCCCTTAAAGGGACAAGGAAAATCACTTTTTTGCATGGGTAGCACTGATCAGTCTCTCGATTTTTTCTTAATTTTTAGCAGGGCTAGGGAACCAGAACATATAGAGAGATGTGCAATAGCTCATTAGAAAAAAATTAAATTTAATAGTGCCTTTTTTAAGTGACAAAAAAGATTGGAGGGTAAATAGCCCCCCTTCCCACAGGTCCCCTCCTCCAAAGTTATCCAATCAAAATTTTGAGATAGCCGTTTTGTTCAACATAGTTAAAAGGTTAAATGTCTATGGTTTTTGTGTTTAAATGGCTCTCCATAGTCCCTGGGGAAAGGGCTGTACGCTGTATTGATATAAGACATATCGACATCACGCATATCGGTACGGCTGTATTGTTATTTGGCGTGCTGGTATTAGACAGGTATCGGGATCGGGCATATCAGCACGGGGTGTTATTTTTCGATCATTGTTTTCCAATATTTCAAACGTTTTCTATAGTTTCCCAAGATTTGAAAGCAAGTTTATCCAAGCCCCATAAGAAATGGGATCAGATCAAATCAAAAAAGCACCATAGGAATTAGCATGATTGAAACCATGTATAAGAGGATTCAGGGGAAGGAGAATCCAGGGGGGACCCGGGTCCCACCCAAAAGTTTTTTTGGTGCCCAAACTCCATTTTTCTTTTTTAAATAAACTTGTCAATTTTGTCAATTATTGATGCCCAGGTTGCATTGCCCCCCCTCTAGGATTTTGCTCTAGATACGTCTCTGTAGAGAAGAATTACCGACCGCCTTGAACTACTAAAATCACTTTGGCTTTCATAACGCAGCGGTTTGTTTACCCAAGGCGCTTTACAAAGGCGCTAGTCTCTTGAGACAAAGTGAAAAAAAATCTGACATAGAATCTTGGCTACAGTTTATCACAAATTTTGCCTGAATTATAAACACAAGGAAAGGATCTAACAAAATACATTTGTTCAAAATAGTATTTGTTTCATGAAGAAGTTGACACTTTTTAAGATAAATACATATTTATACTTTTAACAGTAATATAGGATCAAATATGCCCAGAAAATAAGCTATAATGCGCAATGATCCGATTATATAGAGGGGGAGGGGTGTATATTGGGGCTTTAAAATACTTTCTCGGTGTACAGGGCTTAAAAATTAATTTTGCGAAAAAAAATTATTATATACGGAAGAAACATAAAAAATAGGCATTAAGTGGTGTGTTCACTTTAATAGTAGATCATTTATGTGAATCACTCGGTATTTACCTATTGGAATATACAAAACACAAGATTTAACAAAATCAGAAAAAAAATCAAAAGTTTTTCAGGTCGGGATTTACACGTCGGGTGGGGGGGAGTAATGTATAGAGGGTCTGAATGCAAAATGTGTTAGGTATATTTATTCTGCAGTTATGAAGAAAGAATTATTTTCTGACTTTAAACGGTCAAATACTTTTGCATTGATCTGTCTCCGTTTTTCTTTTCAGTGCTAGCGGTTTACCAGAAAATAATACAGATACGTTTAATGGCTCACTTAAAAGCTATTTTTCACACCTACGTGCTTTTTATAAATTCCATCATCTGCACGTGTCATATGACACTAAAAAAGGCACTTTTATGTCATTTCTCAAGGGATGGGCTAGCGGACAGCCAAAACATAACAGACAGATGTTTAATAGCTCGTATGAAAGCTATTTCTCATGTCTACATTTTCCCATAGATTGCACCATCTGCAAGTGCCAAATGGCACTAAAGATGGTACTTTTGGTGTCATGTCTCAAGTGGAAAATTTACTACTATTGGGCATTCAAAACTTCTTAGAAAGATTTTCATTGGCTCATTTGAAAGCTCTGCTCACATCTACGTACTTTTTATCAATTCTACCATCCGTAAGTGCCATATAGTCACTAAAAACGGCATCTTTGGTACTACTTCTTAATTGGAAAAGCTTGGAAGCATAAAACGGTACCATTATAAAAATTATGGCCCAATACAAGAGCCCCTTTGGTATACTTCCCCTCCCACCCCCCTTAGTAAGTCTCATTAATCCGTTGTGGGAATTCACTATGAATTCTTTCATACGGTCAGCCGATGTTGAGGCTCGCAAAATGCTTTTTAAGATATCAAATGTTCTTAAGAGGAAAAAATTCATAGAATAACAAATAACTGAATCTTGAAATTTCAAATGACTAATCCTTGACGTACCTCCTCCCTCCTCCTGTTCGTAAGAATTCAGCTTCACCAAATATAGTTTAATGATCTCACTCTTTATAACAGAGACTTGAACTCCTGTTCGTAAAAATTCAGCTTCACCAAATATAGTTTAATGCTCTCACTCTTTATAATGGAGACTTCCTTTTCGTAAAAATTCAGCTTCACCAAACATAGTTTAATGCTCTCACTCTTTATAATAGACACTTGACCTCCTGTTCGTAAAAAATCAGCTTCACCAAATATAGTTTAATGCTCTCACTCTTTATAATTGAAATTTGAATTAACTATATGTTTTATAATAGCCAATTATAAATGTATTTTCTGAATAAAGTTCAATAATTATGCTTTTGGTGACGACATAACCCTACATAGTCCCTATATGTTCCTATATCTATCTATATATATAAAAATAAGTTGTTTGTGTGTGTGTGTGTCGAGTGACGTCATGTTTGTGTGTCGACTGACGTCATGTTTGTCGACTGACGTCATTATAAGGATTGAGCTGTATGCGTCATGAAGTTGTTTTTCGACTGACGGTCATGTTTGTCAACTGATGAAATTACATAGGGGGACACCGGGACACAAATGACGACCGGGACACAGGGAATATAAATGAGGACCGGGATCTTCAAAGAGAAATTACAGACTGGGACACCCGGACACTAATCACGACCGGGACACAGGGAATATAAATGACGACCAGGACACAGGGACACAACTACAACTGGGACGCCGGGGGCACAGGCGAAATATATAAATGACGACCAGGACACAGGGATTGTTCGAATAGAAATTACAGACCGGGACACCGGGACACAAATGATGACCGGGACACCGGGACACAGGGAAAATAAATGACGACCGGGACACTCAAAGGGAAATTACAAACTGGGACACCGGGACACAAATGACGACCGGGACTCAGGGAATATAAATGACGACCGGGACACAGGGACACATCATTAGAATAATGAGGTATAGATCTGAATACGCATTGTTTTTCCCATGGACAATTATATGTTGCATGTTCAAGAGTCAGTAAACCTGACAATCTATTTATATGCACAGACAATGGGACAGCGAAGAATATCTATATATATATAAATAAGTTTTCTGTCTGTGGATCTGTCAGGTGACGTCATGTTTCTGTGTCGACTGACGTCATGTTTTCGACTGAAGAAATTACAGACCGGGACATCGGGACACAAATGACGACCGGGACACCGGCACATAGGGAATATAAATGACGACCGGGACACAAGGAATGTTCGATTATCAATCACCATCAACAAAGCACCGGGACACAAATGACGACCGGGACACAGGGAGTATAAATGACGACCAGGACATAAGTAAAAAAAATTTAAAACTAAAAAAAAGGTAAAAACTACAAAAAAACTAAAAAGAAAAAAAAACTAAAAACTAATAAAAAACTAAAAAAGCTAAAAAGCTAAAAAAAAAAACTAAAAAAGAAAATAAAATGAAAAAGGAAAAAAAAATGAAAAATAAAGGAGAAAAATAAAACTAAAAAAAAAGAAAAAAAAACTAAAAAAAGGTAAAAAACTAAAACCTAAAAAAAGACCAATTCAAAAACGAATGTATATACAGACCGGGACACAAATGACGACCGGGACACCGGGACATGACGACCGGGACACAGGGACACAACTACAACAGGGACGCCGGGGGCTCAGGGGGATATATAAATGACGATGGCGACACAGGGAATCGTCGATTAGCAATCACCATCAACAAAGCTCAAGGGCAATCATTAGAATCATGAGGTATAGATCTGAATACGGATTGTTTTCCCATGGACCATTATATGTTGCATGTTCAAGAGTCGTTAAACCTGACATTCTATTTATATGCACAGGCAATGGGACAGCAAAGAATGTTGTATATTCGCAAGTTTTACGTAGTTAAAAACATATATATATATATATATATATATATATATATATATATATATATATATATATATATATATATATATATATATATATATATCTATATTCACAGGTGGGACATAGGGACACAACTACAATGGCGGGTAACTAATATGGCACGTAACGACTTACGCGCGCGGGGGGGCTTGGGGGGGGGCACGAAGCGCCACCCCAACAGCTAGTATATATATATATATATATATATATATATATATATATATATATATATATATATATATATATATATATATATATATATATATATATATATATATATATATATATATATATATATATATATATATATATATATCTTCTATATATATAAAAATAAGTTGTCTGTCTGTCTGTCTGTGGATGGATCAGGTGACGTCACCTGAGAAAACTGGATCAGGTGACGTCAAAACTGAAAAAACTAAAAAAGGCAAAAACTACAAAAAAAACTAAAAACTAATAAAAAAAATAAAAAAGCTAAAAAACTAAAAAAACTAAAAAAAGGCAAAAACTACAAAAAAAACTAAAAACTAATAAAAAAGCTAAAAAACTAAAAAAACTAAAAAAAGGCAAAAACTACAAAAAAAACTAAAAACTAATAAAAAAAATAAAAAAGCTAAAAAACTAAAAAAACTAAAAAAAGGTAAAAAACGAAAAAAACTAAAAACTAAAAACTAAAAAAAACTAAAAAAAAAGGAAAAAACTGAAAAATAAGCTAAAATAAAGGTAAAAACCAATAAAAAACTAAAAAAAAAAACTGAAAAAACTAAAAAAAGGCAAAAACTACAAAAAAAAAACTAAAAACTAATAAAAAAAGTAAAAAAGCTAAAAAACTAAAAAAACTAAAAAAACTAAAAAAAGGTAAAAAACTAAAAAAAATAAAAAATAAAAGAAAACTAAAAAAAAGGAAAAAACTGAAAAATAAGCTAAAATAAAGGTAAAAACCAATAAAAAACTAAAAAGAAAAAAAGGAAAAAACTAAAAAAAATTTTCATCTAAAAAACTAAAAAAAACTAAAAAAGGTAAAAACTAAAAGAACTAAAAAAGAAAAAAATAAATGACGAAACTCAAAGAGAAAGCGACCAGGACAAAAGGAATGTTCGATTAGCAATCAACAAAGCACCGGGACACAGGGAGTATAAATGACGACCAGGACATAAGTAAAAAAAAAAAACTATCTATATATAAAAAAAGGTAAAAAACTAAAAAAACTAAAAACTAAAAAAAACTAAAAAAAAGGAAAAAACTGAAAAATAAGCTAAAATAAAGGTAAAAACCAATAAAAAACTAAAAAAAAAACTGAAAAAACAAAAAAAAGGCAAAAACTACAAAAAAACTAAAAACTAATAAAAAAAGTAAAAAAGCTAAAAAACTAAAAAACTAAAAAAACTAAAAAAACTAAAAAAAGGTAAAAAACTAAAAAAAATAAAAAATAAAAAAAAACTAAAAAAAAAGGAAAAAACTGAAAAATAAGCTAACATAAAGGTAAAAACCAATAAAAAACTAAAAAGAAAAAAAGGAAAAAACTAAAAAAAATTTTCATCTAAAAAACTAAAAAAAACTAAAAAAGGTAAAAACTAAAAGAACTAAAAAAGAAAAAAATAAATGACGACACTCAAAGAGAAAGCGACCAGGACAAAAGGAATGTTCGATTAGCAATCAACAAAGCACCGGGACACAGGGAGTATAAATGACGACCAGGACATAAGTAAAAAAAAAAATTAACAAAACTAAAAAGAAGGTAAAAACTACAAAAAAACTAAAAAGAAAAAAAAAACTAAAAACTAATAAAAAAACTAAAAAATCTAAAAATCTAAATAAACTAAAAAAGAAAAAAAAAGGAAAAAAATAAAGGAGAAAAACAAAACTAAAAAACGAATGTATATACAGACCGGTACACCGGGATACAAATGACGACCGGGACACAGGGAATATAAATGACGACCGGGACACAGGGACACAACTACAACGGGGACACCGGGGGAAACAGGGGGATGTAAATGACGACCGGGACACCGGGACAGGGAATGGTCGATTAGCAATCACCATCAACAAAGCTCAAGGGCAATCATTAGAATCATGAGGTATAGATCTGAATACAGATTGTTTTCCCATGGACCATTATATGTTGCATGTTCAAGAGTCGGTAAACCTGACAATCTATTTATATGCAAAGACAATGGGACAGCAAAGAATGTTGTATATTCGCAAGTTTTACGTAGTTAAAACCATATATATATATATATATATATATATATATATATATATATATATATATATATATATATATATATATATATATATATAATATATATATATATATATATATATATATATATATATATATATATATATATATATATATATATATATATATATATATATATATATATATCTTTATTCACAGGTGGGACATAGGGACACAACTACAATGGCGCGTAACTATTATGGCGCGTAACGACTTACGCGCGCGGGGGGGCTTGGGGGGGGCGCGAAGCGCCCCCACCAACTAGGTGTTGGGGTGGCGCGAAGCGCCACCCCAACAGCTAGTATATATATATATATATATATATCTATTCACAGATGGGACACAGGGACACAACTACAATGGCGCGTAACTAATATGACCCCAACAGCTAGTATATATATATATATATATATATACATATATATATATAAATAAGTTGTTTGTTTGTGTGTCTGTCTGTCGACTGACGTCATGTTTGTGCGTCGACTGATGTCATGTTTGTCGACTGACGTCATTATAAGGATTGAGCTGTATGTCGTCATGAAGTTGTTTGTCGACTGACGTCATGTTTGTCAACTGATGAAATTACAGACCGGGACACAGGGAATATAAATGACGACCGGGACACTCAAAGATAAATTACTGACTGGGACACCGGGACACAAATAACGACCAGGACACAGGGAATTTAAATGACGACCGGGACACAGGGACACAACTACAACGGGGACGCCGGGGCACAGGGGGGATATATATGTGACGACCGGGACACAGGGAATGTTCGAAGAGAAATTACAGACCGGGACATCGGGACACAAATGACGACCGGGTCACGGGAATATAAATGACGACCGGGACACAGGGACACAACTACAACGGGGACGCCGGGGGATATATGAATGACGACAGGGACATAGGGAACGTTCGATTAGCAATCACCATCAACAAAGCTCAAGGGCAATCATTAGAATAATGAGGTATAGATCTGAATACGGATTGTTTTCCCATAGACAATTATATGTTGCATTTTCAAGAGTCGGTAAACCTGACAATCTATTTATATCCACAGACAAGGAGGATAGAACACAACCCTGCTTAACTCCTGATTTAACACAAAACCAGTTTCTAACCTCATTTCCTACCTTAACCGCAGAAGTATTATCCCATACATAGCACAAATCACTTTAATACATTTTTCTGGTATAGCATATAATGATAAGACCTTTGTTAACGCTCTTCTATAAACAGAATCAAAAGCTTGCTCATAATCGATAAAACTGAGGACCAAAGGTGTTTGACAACGAAGGGACTTCTCAATTATTAACCTAAGAGTGAAAACTTTGTCGACATATCCTCTACCTTTTCTAAAACCGCTTTGTTCTTCTCTTAAAACTTTGTCTACAGCATCTCTCAGTCTAAACCCTCAACATTCTTTGAAAATTTCTGCTTAATATCCTTAGCCTTATTAGCAGTAATAGTAGTTGCATCCAAATAGTAGTAGTAGTTTACATATGGTGCCTTTGGGTTTGTTCGACACCCCTCTCAACATGCACTGAAGGTTTCAAGTTAATAATCTAAACTGCTCCTGGGTTTTAGCAGCTATGCCCTTTTAAAAACATGCATCCACATAGCATGTTGTGTTTAACATCCATGCTTTTTGGTTAGCTCAACATCCCACTTAACATGTAATAAGAGTTTCAACTAAACACCCTGAACCATTCCTAGGATATTGCTGGTACGCCCTTTTGACAACCTGCATGCACAAAGTGTTTTTTTATTTAGTTCAATATCCTCCTGTCTGAAATTCTCATCACCCAACCCTTATCCTCAATAGTAGAGGTCGTAGCAATAGTAGTAATAGTAGCAGAAGTAGCAGCAGTAGTAGTTGTAGCAGTAAGCATAGAGTGCCTTTTGGTTATTTCAACAGTCTTCTCAACACGTCTTGAAAGTTTCAAATCAATACTCTAAGCTGTTCCAAGAAACTGTTCATATATCTTTTAGAACAACTGAATACAGACATTGAGTTTCCCCACCTCAATGCCCTTAGCCTCAAAAGAAGTAGTAGCCGTAGCAGTAGTAATAGAGGCAATAATGGTAAGATGCACATAGTGCCTTTTAGCTATTTCAGAATCCCGCTCAACATGCCCTGGAAATTTTACTTAATGCTCTAAGCCGTTGGTAAGATATTGCTTATATGCCCATTTGAAAACCCGTATGTAATTAGTTGATTTACTTTGATTTGATTGAGTTTGTTTAAAATGAAAATTTGTTTAGATTTCGTTGAAATTCCCTCAAAAAGTTGCCTTTTTAACATTATGTGCACATACCGTTACACCTGTGCTATAGTATTGCGTGAGACCCAGTTGCACGTAATGGCGTCTTGAGGAATTGGTTGCAAGGGGCACCGATGGAGTTGGATGCTAGGACAGTCCCGTTTGAATTGGTTGTTAGAGGCCCCGTTGCAATTAGTTGTTAGCGTCCGCGGTGAAATTGGATGCCAGGAGCCCGATGGAAATTTATGCTACGGCCCCCTTAAAATTGGTTGCTAAGGCTCCTGGTGAAATTGGTCGCTAGGAGCCGGTGTCTCGAAGGTCCCACCTAGCAGGCCCTGAAGGTTTTTTCTAGCCCTAGTAGGTGTTTTGGTATTAATATATTAGGTTGTGATTAATTTCGACCATGTCCCTACTTGAGGGGTCCCTGAGGGTTTTTTCCTGGCCCTCATAGGTTTTTAGACATAACAACCAAAGAAATCATGATTCTTTTTTTTCCTTGTCTCAAAATTCCTTTTTTTAGAGTGTCCCCTATTATTGGACCGAGTTGCTCCTCACTTTGAGTTCGTTGCAAAAATAAGTAGGAGCTTCATGAGAGGAAGTGAGGAGTGAAGCTCAGAACAAAGCGGGGTTCAGCAGGAGTGTGCGCCGCTGCATTTGCCTAAGAAACCTTATTTTTCTTAGGAGTGTGTGCACCAGCATTGTCTAATTGCTGCAATTACTTGTCAGTTGTAGCTTTCACAATATTAATTGTCTTTAATTTTCAGGGAAGTAAACAAAAATCGAAAATGCCAGACTCTTTCGAAGAACTACGGATGAATCACTGTCTTGATACATCGCTTGTACCTAGTGATCCAAATGTATTCTTTTTTATAAATTGCTCATGGCTGAACAGAAGTTCATATGAAAGTGAAGAAACTGGAGCAGGAACATGGTGCACGACAACTGGAAGGGAAATTCAACTATCGTACACAAACGTCCACATGGTTCTCAGTATAGTTGTGTGTTTTGTCGGTATCTTCATTAACTCCTTTTCAGTTATTATTTTAAGAAGAAAAGAGTTTTTGTCCTCTTTTAACCACATGCTATGTGCTTTGGCAGTCGTTGATCTTTTTGTAATGGCCGAGTTTGTGCCAATGTGGATATATGACTATATAATAACTTACAGGCCACTGGAAGATAGACATACCCTCAACTGGTCACGTTATACCGTCTATCACAATATTCATGCACAGTATTTTCACACAGTGTCAATAGTGTTGACTTTATCCCTCGCCATATGGCGTTATACAGTATTAAAAAATCCAATGAAAAGTAGACGACTAACAAAGTCTAGAAGCAATAAAGTAATAATTTTCTGTTTCGTTCTTTCAGTTATTCTTTGTCTTCCAGCTGTTCTTTCTAACGGCGTTGAGGAAAAGAAAGTTTATTTTTTGACAGAAGAAAAAACGCATTTATTTGTACTATACCATGTGGGTTCTACACATCTTGCAACTTTGGAAAATGGCTTACTTCAAAAGGTAAAATATAGAATTCTTGTGAGAATTTTTGTGCCAATTTAATCTCTTTCTGCTGTTTCAATTTGTGCTATGTCATAAAAGAAAGCTTCAAGAAAATCCTGAGATGTTGATTTTGGGCTCTTAAACTTCAACAAACAAGGTTTTACCATAGTAGTCAGAGCGCCAGATTCTGTGTCTCGATTATTTCGATTAGTACCCATGCCGGAAGGTACAAAAATATTAAGGGTGGATCCCATGGCAGTCGACCATGCTTAAAACGAATATCGTAGGGTGCATGTTCGCCGTTGGGGCGTTTCTGAGATATAGGCCAAAAACACCAAATTTGACCTATAATGGGGTTCGATGATTCTAATTTTTTTTACAGATAAGATTGGTCGAATCCAGTGTACCCTTACATCAATAGAAAGAAGAGACATGGGGCTACACGAATGTGATTTTTATTTGTAAAAAAAATAAAAAATAGTACACTTTTTACTGCAGTTTTAAAAAAAGTCAGATTTTTGTCAACAAATTTCTAACAGAAAAGCTAAAAACTCGAAATTTTTTCAAGATAAAGTATGTTTTTTTATTTTAAAAAAGAAAGCCCGTTTAATTCCGAAGACACTGAGCTAAGAAAAAAGTTTAAATTATTATATCTGGGGGGTCTGCAACTTTTTTAGGGAGTGTACCCGATAATGTGAATTTTGTTTAGTAACCCGCTACCTAGCAATCAATAACGCGCTACCCGCTACCTAGCAGGGAGTTGATTGATAAGCTAAGCAGAAGAAATTAATAAGCAGAAGATGAAAAAGAAAAGTGAGTCAGGTAGGCCAAGATAGAAAAAAACAGTTACTTCAGGTTGATTCAACATGTGATTCTGACGCAAATACTGATTTGCTGATGGATGATATTGAAGAATATGATACAAATTTGGAAGATCAAAAAACAATTTTTAAAGAAATAGAATTTTTAAAAGCACTTTTGGTGTTGTAAAGTTGGCTGGAAAAATGAGTGTAATTTTTTTTGCAGAAGTAAGAGACTTAATGAAAGTAATTTACAAAATTAAATATCACAAGAAACTAGGTGATACTGACTAATTTAGATTTATAAGGACTGATAAAAAGGCATGTTACATTGATCAATCAGATTTAGCTTTGGAACTTCCAGTTCTAGTGAAGATGCTTGTCAAATGGAACATCTGTGATTTGAAATTGATTTGTCAATATTTAATCTAATATCTTGCTTTTCCTTCATGAAGCACCAAACAACCATGCAACAGTCGAAAAATCTCTGCGAACGTTCACGGCGATAAGTAAAGCTGTCGGATGTGAGATACGGTGGTCAAGCAAGATCTCTTCATTTATCAGCTAGCACAGGGAGTGAAAAGTAAATACCCGGCTTCCACCTCCTGCTCAACTAACTCAAGGCAGTTGGTAAGATAATGGACAGCTCCGGACTCAAAGAGATTATAGTGCAGGCAAAGCCGCTGCTACCTGGTACATGCGAAAAGGTATTTCAAGGGAAAGGCTACTACCAAGATATCAGTGCCTACTGCATACTGTACGAGGTCTTGCTAGCCCTCTACTGGGAGTCCTTGGAAGAGTATTACTCCGAAGCACAAGAAGACTTATCCCGTCTGGACCAGCTGGGTAGTGCCATTAAGTTATTCAGGACTTCATTGGCAAACGGTGCTAACGCGCGAATTGCACTTCAGAAGGCAAACTATACCTTAATCACTTTGGCTCCCATAATGAATGCCTTCGAAACCCTTCGAAATGCGTCACCCACGTTTGCTTTCTGGTGGTAGTTCTTTGAAATACTGGAAATAGCGATGCAATTCAATCATAATGAACGAGACTGTGACTGGGAGTCTCATTTGACAGCAACTGCTCGGATGTTGCCATACTTGGTGGTGGCTGACCATCCTCAGTGCACAAGATGTCTCATACAGTACCTATATGACATGCGAAGTTTACCACAAACCTTTCCTGATGTACACAGAAGGCTCATGAAAGGATACTCCGCAGTGAAGAGAACGCACACCAGGTTTACGGCCACCTGTTTCGATCAGATACTGGAATGCAAAGTGAACAGGGATGCAAAGACGACGGCCAGAATAATAGGAGAATAAATGGATGAGAGACAGACTGAAGCTTGGATTCTTGCCTTACCGATTTCCGCTGCCATCAGCAATGGTTTCCTGCAAGTAGTCAACGTATCCACAGAGACATTGAAATATCACGAAGACAATCAGTCGATGACGACGCGATTACAACTTTCACGAGATAGAGTTAGAGACATTTTCACTACATGTGGCAATCCGTTCAGCAGAGTGGACTTCGACCTAGTGAATATTGTTACGTCAGAAGTCGTGGACGATGAGAAGATTGTTTCTGATATTACTTGCGCAGCCACAAAAGGAAAAGAGGTAGTTGAGGACTTTCTGTGCGACAGGAAAGACGATGTGAAAAAGGTTGTACTCCGAACTTTCCCTTCAGGGAAAAAAACTCAGAAAGTGAAAGGTGTCCCTAAAACCGATCTCCTGAGCTCTGAAGTAACAGCCTTGAAGAGAATCATTACTGCTCAATTGAGCTATGGCGAAGAAAAGGAGAAAGCCGTTGCAAAGATCCTCACAAAATATATTCTTCTTTTCCCTCCATCCATTTTTGAACATCTTCCGCAACAATCAACCAAGACATCCTCTGGCTGAAAAATGAGGGCGGGGAACAAAGCTGTGCTGTTGAACTGGCTAAGAAAAAAGGAGGACTTTCATCTTTGCCGGCCACTGTGAAATCCGAAGAAACAACATCAGCTACAGTATTTATCATTGACCTAATGTCCAAGATAAGGTCATATCGGCCTGCCAGGTTTGAAACAGTCAAATCCTTCGGGGAAAGATTGCTTCTATCATTGCTGAATTATCTTCCAGTGGGTATTCGTGAAGTCCAGATTGTCGCATATCGGTACGACGGGCTGTTTGGGAAGCTCACAGACACCGGAGAGTTGATCTCCTTGAAATCAGCATGCTGACTCGGACGAGGGAAAGGGAAAAACCTCCAGATTTCCGCTCTTAGCACAATTGAAGAATGGGATGCCATACTTGTAAGCTCAGCGTCTAAAAGCCGGCTCCTCGAAATTTTGTATGAAACCTGGGAGCAGATGAGTGATCAGCTTCCGAACGCACTCAACATTTTTCTCTCAGGTGGGTTCAAGGAGATATTCAAAGTGTCTCTGGTCAAGCGTGGCTGCTGTCCAACTTTACAAGAACACTGTTACTACGAGGAATGCTTGACCTCCAGCCACGAAGAGGCTGACCAACGCCTTATGACACATGTCAAGTACGCCAGCCGTTACGCTTGTAGCATCGTAGCATCGTTGTGCATGCCAACGAAACAGACGTGGCAGTAGCCTGTGTTCATTTTTTTGAAGAGCTTCAAGCTGAAGGACTGAGCGAACTTTTATTGAAGTTCCCGACTTACATTATCCCAGTACACGAGCCGGCGGATGGAGTCCACTTGTCCAAAGAGGAGCAGATTATGTTACCGTTCGTGCACTGTCTGCCAGGTTGTGACACAGCGAATTTTTTCTTCGGCGCTGGGAAAGCTTCTTTCTTAAACACCGTGGTGTCTCCAACTTTTGCCTCAAAAATGGTGTCTGTGACGGAGCAGATCAAGGATGCAGAAGGGAAGCTTTCAGTCGACGCGTTTAGAGAATTTTACGACCTATCCAAATTCCTGGTCATTGTAAACAATACGGTAAACAGGCCGGATTCAATTCACTGGCCAGTGTAAGGGCTTGCATTCGGTGCCAGAAACAAGATGTAAAAAGACTTCCACCTTCTGACAACACCTTCGAGCCATGCATACGAAGAGCCATATTCGCTACATGGATAATCTTGTCGTCAGTACAGGCTCGGCCGAGCATTCCAGATCCACTTCTCCTTGGATGGAAGATGGCTGAAGGGGGAGTAGATGCGGTCGTCTCAAACTGTAAAGAAGCATCAAGCCTGGAATCTTACTGCATATGCAAAAGTGGAAGATGCAGGAAAGACTGTAGCTGCTCAAAAATAAAAGGATGCTGCAGCTTATGCTCCTGCCGCGGAACGAGGAGGGCATGCAGGGAGTCTGACCTTGCCCCATCTGAATTCTCGGAAGAAGAAAATGAGGAATATTTGTGAAAATTTTATTTGATACCTTTTACTTTTAATTACAACAGGTCCCTAATCAGTTACTATTACCCAATTTTACGGGCAGGCCGAGTAAGACAACTCCAATGCGCCGACTGAATCCATCTGTGAAGCAGAATTCTTATATGTAGTAAATAGCTCAGTCGTATTACTGGCAAATCAGGTCCCAAAAAGGTAATTGCAGACGCCTTAGTACACCAGAAAACATATTTGTCCATTCTAAAAAAAAAAAAAAAAAAAAAAAAAAAAAAAAAACTTTTTTTAGTCAACATTTTTTAAACCTATTTTTATTTTTAAGTAAAAGTTACAAATTTTAAACGAAAAAGTTTGAAGTATTCCTACCCTTTGAAGAAAAAAAAATATTAGCCAATGTCCCTTTTCACGATACGGCTAGTGATCATTTCAGTGACACTACAAAAAAAAATCGCAGACCTTTTAAAAATAAAAATAGTTTATACGTTTTTAGCTCAAATTGTACGGAATTGAATGTACTTTTTTTTCGAATATCAAAAAAAATTTGTTACCTTCAAGAAATTTCGAGTTTTTAGCTTTTCTTTGAGATATTTGTTGAATTTTACAGCACTTATTTTGAAACTGCAGTAAATAGAGAAAAAAAATAGTGTTTTTTTTCAATTTAAAAATCATATTCTTGTAGATCTAGATCTCTTCTTTCGATTGATATAACATTACGCCAGATTGCTCATCCCAATAAGTCGCAAAAAAATCCTGAATCGTCACACTTAGTTATAGGCTAAATTTGGCGTTTTGGCCTATATCTCAGAAACACCCCAACGGCGAACATGCGCCCTACGATATTCGTTTTCAGCATGGTCGACTACCCTAGGATCAGTCCTCAGCATTTTTGTACCTTCCGGCATGGGTGGGTGCACGATACAGAATCTGGCGATCTGACTATAGGGCTTTCAGGTTCGGAAAAAAAGAAATTACTGCAGCCAAGTGGTTAATTCTTCTTAAGGTTATTTTCATTTGGTCTTTTAAGACTTAAAGGTGAATTAATCAGCGTCTGAAAACTCAATTTTTAAGTGTTGCATTGAGTTAGAAGCCTTTATTATAGGTTTCATTGATCGGTTACTTTCCGATTAATTTTTAAAACGGGAATCGAAAACAAACTTTGGGGTGTTTACTTTTATTGGATAAAAAATTTCTTTTCAAATTTTGATCTTGCTCTATAAAACAGAAATATATTCTTTGTTTTTTATGCTAATGTCAATTCCAATATTTTCAAATTTCTTACACTGTTCAGAATTATAACACTAAAAAAAGCATGGGTGGTCGCAAGAGTGTTGTTGACAGAGCCCCATCTCTTTCTAAAAGCAAAAAAACCTTATCCTCAAAGGACTTTTTAAAGTTTTCCCCTTCTTCCCTTAGAAATATTTCCATGGGTAGCCATGGGGGGGGGGAGTCTTCCACAGCCTTCATAGGAATTTATCACTGAGCTGCTCAAAAAGCCTAGATGAAAAAAATGTATTAGCTGATCTGCAATATGGATTTTCAACTCAATCTTTACAAAGCTTGTATTAAATATAACTATTAAAGCGTTATGACTTCTATTTAAAATTGAAAAACAGTTTTTCAAAATTGACACCAAATATTTTAAATCTTACTCAACGAGTGTTGAATATAAAGTAAGGTTTTTATTTTCAATATATATATATATATATATATATATATATATATATATATATATATATATATATATATATATATATATATATATATATATATATATATATATATATACATTTAGTTTCAATCTTTAATTTAATCTTGTGAAACAAGTTTTCTATGTTCTTTCAACGACTCATTACGAGACCCTTCATTCTTTATTCAGTGGATCTTATTTTTTGTTACTAACAAAGAGACATTCCCGAGTTTTCATTTTTGAATGTACTGATTAAAGTATCGAAATTCAATAATTTCGTAAAATCTTTTCTGTGAGATCAATTACTTAACCTTTCGTTATCTATTGTTGATCTAAGCTGTTTTGATCCGGCTCAGAGCAAGTTAATGAAAAAAAGTTTTTCGAAGAGAAGTAAAGAGTGAAGTTGAAACTCGAAACTAACAAAAACTATTACTTCGCAGATTCTAAGGTATATTAGTCCAGATAATTAACTCGGAATATTTTCGAATACCTGTAGGATTCTAAAAACTATTGTTTTACTGAATACTGCCGTCGCTTGAGGTTTTTTAAAGACTTATAATTGCACACTAAAAGTTATAGATATAATGGGTGTTGAAAGACTATTGACAGGCTTATAAATAGTCTATTTTTTGCGGTTATATTAATGTTTTTTCATGGAATTTTTTCATCCTAAGAGAAAACGCCGTTTTAATAGATCGGTTTCATGTTTTTGGTTAAGCGGTAGTTTTTAGAATTCCACCAAAATTGATATACATCAGTAGTCAGTTTATTCAACCTAGTTTAGTAAATATATGTTGTGTAATCTGCAAAATAATCAGCGCTCTTTTATAATACTAATAAAAGAGCGGTTAATGTACTATATTCTCTTCACTCTAAGTTAGCTTCAAATTTTGCTTCCGTTAGAAACAATTCTTGTGTTAATTTTGCTCATTATATTTCTTTTAAACATGCACGCCAAAGCTTAAAAAAAAATTTTTGTTTAATTTTGGCAATAAAAATTAGCAAGCCAATATTATTTTTGGTTCAGATACGACATCGAAATAAGGTTTTACTCCCTATTTCTCTTAAGCTTTTCCACAAGCTATATACACTTTGCTCTGGTGCGAGCTCTTTTGTTACTTAAAAAGGACATCATCTGCTAACGATTTACCAAAATCCTTAGCAATTACTGCAGCCTTCATGCCACTATCAGCGAGCTATTTGCGAACAATTACGGAGCTCACTGCAACATTTACGTAAGACTCAGAGCAAGTTTAGTAAATATATGTTGTGTAATCTGCAAAATAATCAGCAAAATAATCATTACAGAGGATCCCAAAACCTCTTTTCTCGGTTTTAGACTATTTGAAATCGATTGACTGCCTTAAAGTTTTCATTCACCGGCATTTTGACCCTCTTTGACCAACGATGTTTAGTGGTAAAAAATAGCAACAATTTTCACTTTGCTTTGGTTTGTCAAAATAGGAAACTCAAAGCCTCCTTGTTCATGTTTTAGATCATGAAAAATAAATTGGCTATCTTAGAATTTGTATCCTGGCATGTTGACCCTCTTTTACCAAAACTGATGCTTCATGGCAGAAGTGGCAGAAAACATACTTTGCTAAGGCATTATCCCTTAGGTTACTTAAAAGTTACAGGCAGCAAAGGCAGCATTAATGACATTACCAGCTGACGATTTGTGAATAACGACAAAGCTCTTAGTAGCATTCACGTCCTACCCTGGAAATGTTTTTCATCATGGATGGTTTGAGACGTCCTTTTTGAAAAGTTCCAGCCAACCGGTAAAATCTGTTACCCCATTCTACTAATATTTTATCTAGTGATGACTCTGATCGCGGCTAAAAGTTGTAACAGGCAAAGTTGTAGACTTTCACAGTATTTCCAGAGCTTCTGGATATAATTTTGACATTCGTTTCAGAAAATAATTAAATAAAAAAAAAGCAAGTTTTTTTTTAACTGAAAGTAAGCAACGACATTAAAACTTAAAACGAGCAGAAATTACCCCGTATATGAAAGGGGCTGTTCCCTCTTCAACGCCTCGCTCTTTGCACTAAAGTTTGACTCTTTCTCTCAACTCTCCTTTTTAAAATAGTAAAAATATTAGCGTAAAGAGCAGCGTGTTGAAAAGGGAACAGCCACTTTCATATATAGGGTAATTTCTGCTCTTTTTAAGTTTTAATGTCGTTCCTTACTTTCAGTTAAAAGAAACTTGTTCTCCGCAGATGAATAATTAAAGCGAAATTTGCATATTTATTTATTTGGCTAAATGGATTTCCCATAGTTTTGATCAAATGATTTTGAGAAAAAAGGAGGGGAGAGGAGGCCCAGTTGCCGTCCAATTTTTTGGGTACTTAAAAAGGCAACTAGAACTTTTAGTTTTTTACGAACGTTTTCATTAATAACAGATATACGTAACTTACGAATTAGCTTACGTAATATACTTCTATATTCGTATGATTTATTACGTATATGAGAGGGTTCGCCCACTCGTCAATACCTCGCTCTTTACATTAAAGCTTAAATCTTGTCCCCTGAATCACAAAGGCCGTAGAATAAATAGCTGAAATTACTAAAAACACTTTAGCGCAAAGATTGAGGTATTAGGAGGAGGTGAACCCCTTATATGCTTAATATTTTCTGTTGGTTTTAAGTTTTAATGCTACTCCTTACTTTCAGTTGAAAAAACTTTTTCATATTTATTTTTTAATTGTTTTTCTAAATAATGCTAGAAAATACTGCACCCCCTTCATGGAAATCTTCTTCCCCCATGACAAATTCCTCCATGGAAACTTTTCCCCACATAACCCCCTCTTCTCAACCCCTCCTCCCAACCAAAAAATTCCCCTGAAAACGTCTCTACACTTCCCAATAACCATTACTATATGCAAACACTGGTCAAAGTTTGTAACTTGCAGCCCCTCCCAAGGGGACTGTGGGGGAGTAAGTCGTCAGCAAAGACATAGTTATAAGGTTTTTCGACTATGCTGAACAAAATGGCTATCTCAGAATTTTGATACGACGACTTTGGGAAAAAATGAGCGTGAGAGGGGGCCTAGGTGCCCTCCAATTTTTTCAGTCACTTAAAAAGGGCACTAAAACTTTTCATTTCCATTCAAATGAGTGCTCTCGCAAAATTCTAGGACCACTGGGTCGATACAGCACCCCAGGAAAAAAAAAATAAATAAACACGCATCCGTGATTCGTCTTCTGGCAAAAAATACAAAACTCTACAATTTTGTAGACAGGAGCTTGGAACTTGTACAGTAGGGTTCTCTGATACGCTGAATCTGATGGTATGATTTTCATTAAGATTCTATGACTTTTAGGGGGTGTTTCCCCTATTTTCTAAAATAGGGCAAATTTTCTCAGGCTCGTAACTTTTGATGGGTAAGACTACACTGGATGAAACTTATATAATTAAAGTCAGCATTAAAATGCGATTCTTGTGATGTAACTATTGGTATCAAAATTCCGTTTTTTAGAGTTTTAGTTACTATTGAGCCGGGTCACTCCTTACTACAGTTTGTTACCACGAACTGTTTGATGAGAATCGAATAGAGCTTTAGGCTAGTTTTCCAATGAGAAGACGAAATGCTTTTTGTGTTAGATACAATAGGATTATATGAAAACTAACTTTCCTATGAGCCCTATTGCAGGCATATATCAAGAAAAAATAGCAAACAAACATGTAACGGAAAGACTGACAACAAGAGCAGAGCAATATCTATGAAGTGGCTCTCCAACAGAAAGAACAAGCTGCCAATTACTTAAAAGTTAAAAAGACTCTCTTTGCAGTCTCAGAGTCAATTCAAAATTCAAGCAAGCTAATTTCGGCCAGAATCGATTTTGCTGCAAAATTTTTTAAGCAAAAAGCACCAAGCTCAGCCTGCATTTGCTCTTGTTGACAAGATTCTGATGAGTTTTATAAAAAATACTTTTGTGACTGTCATTGCTGCCATTAACTTTTTGAAGGTAGCCGATTCAGTCCATAGAGCAGAGCTCAACAACATATAGCCCACGGGTCATCGACTGAATTTATATAAAAATTTCAAGTGACTTAGTTTAGTTTCGAAAAAGAGCATAAAAATGAAATATAAGAAACGAACATGAAATGGATATTTTGAGAATAAAAAAACAAATATGAATGATGAATTGATGAATAAGTAGTGCGATAATTACCATTAATTATTATTAAATTTTAACTGATTAAGCTATTCAAATATACTAGATATTACAAAAACTTGCTATTTATTCTCATATATTAGTTGTTACAATACCACCGTTCAAGGGGACCTGAAAACAGCTACCCAAAGCGAAAAGGCTGAGGGGAGGGTAAAAATATCTTTTTAATGTGACTATGTTGGTCATTTACCAGTTCCTTTGGGGAGGGGGAGCAGGATTACATATGCCTGAACGCTACCAACCCTAAGAATGGCCAGGATTCAAGTTGTCAAGTACCTTGGGAGTATCACAAAATATGACAGTAGGCTTACACCGCATTAGATTTAGCCCTTCGTTCAACTTAAATGATTCTGATCCCCAGCATTTGAAATTGCTTTAATGGATATGAAGCATCTGAAGAACCTTTAGCGCCGTACTAGTTGAAAGAATAATCAATGTAGATCTTCGCTGATCATGCTTCCAACACCATGATATACACACAATAATTAAGAAACGGCAATGCGGACACATCCTAAGCCAACCAACAGGGACGTTGACTAAAAAGCCATCCACTGCCAATCTTTTTCGAGTGGAAGAGGAGCTATTAGGACCACGTAAAACTTGAAGGGATCAGCTGTCCAAGCAAAAACCTATCACTGAGAGGTCAGACATTCTTTGTCCAACTTAAACGCGTGTAGATAATTAATTGTCTTTGGTGGGGATTATATAAACGTTTCACTAATGTTTTGATACTGAGAACTGATAAAAATCTTCAGTGATTCTGTGTTGCGAAACAACTTGCTGCGGGAATGGTTTTATAAATATATTATTTTCTCATTAAAAATCTCAACAATTTCGAAGTCACTGGGAATAAGTCGTAATGATTGAACATAATAAACCTTTGAAAACCTAGCGTAAACCTTCCATTGTCTGGCCATTTTCACAAAAAGTGTTGCACGCTGAAAACCTTGCCACTGTAAGCTTGCCACTGTTGATTGGATTTAGCAATTCCACAGATACAACAAACTCGTTAAAACAAGTCAGTCGTCGAGGCCAGTTGGCTCAATCCTTTTCTCTGAGATGGATTTGAATAAATACTTTGCTGTTTTGAAATTAAACATTGAACAAAATTTTCATTATAATATGCTGGCAAATTAATAATTAATACTTTAACGGTGGAAAAAAGGTCAGTAAGTCAAATGCTTCCTTAAGTGTACTGGCTGATTAAACCCTTATATCCAAATACTGCCATATGGAATGGCTGGGGAAAAATCATAACCAGAGCATACATGGCCCTTTATAGTTAGCTGTAATGTGTTGAATCTGAGAGGCTCAAGATGTATTGTCATCGTTTTACCTGCATTATGGAATTGCTTATTTTGCCTGGGACAAATTCACACAAGAGAGGGAACTTTTGCTAAATTTATTTATGCTTCGATTTTCGCCCATTCAATTACAGTTAAGAGAGCAGGATGCCTATTTTAAGCAGCAACGGATTTCGATCTTAGATCATTTGCAAACAATTATCCCACGGAGGGGAGGAATCTTCGGAAAATTTGTCCATGGCGGTCGCAATTTATCCACAATGTGGTCATACTCAAAGAAAAATCAAGAGGGAGATGCAATTCCGAGCTGAGAGAAAGCTCTTTTTTGTGAATTTCTGCTTTTTGTTCAAAATATCTGTTTTTAGATGTTTCAGTTGCATTCAATAAAAGTTTTCGAGGGGTAAGGCTAATAGGGGCGAGTTTTCCGCGCGTAGTTTTCCAAGGGGTGTTTTCATAGATAAAACAGCTAGAGTTTGTATTAGCTTCAACCGAGATGAATTTTCTATCTCGGCTATTGATCTATAATGGGACTAAAATTGATTAAAGCCATCTGTTTGGCAAAAACAAGAACATTCAAAATTAGTTCTCTGCCCAAGTCGGAATAGGCTAGACGAAACTATACCAATCTTCTCTTTGGCGAACCTAGTTTATCTTCAAAATTACCCTTTGAAAATTACAAATAGTAAGCATATCACAAAATTGAAAATCTCTACAGAGTAATTAATTCCTTGGAAAATGCCATTTTTACTGATATTAAATATTATTTTTCACACACAAGATCCAAATAAAATGTTACATGATTCGGTTATACTATTCATATAGTAGGTATAATATATATGACATAGTATTCTGCCGTTGTGCAGGTTGAGACAGCATATATTTTCTTACATATTTATTTAACATTTTAGGTGAACTTCTTAACCTATGGAATCTTGATCAAGCTGATTCCTTGCGCCATCCTCACATTCATCACTACTTGGCTAGTTCGTCATCTAGTGGAAGGACAAAGAAACCACCTTCGTGTGAAACGTTCTTTTGAAGTTCATAAGATATCAGAAACAGCTGTTTCGCAATCCAAACCAATGGCAACTTTGGAAAGGAACACAGAAATTTCCATTTATCGCTGTTTATTAATTCCAGCAGAAAGCTGTAGATTAAAACAACCGAGAGACTTTAGAACTCGCTTGCTGGTCGGGATAAACATGATGTTTTTGATAACTGAATTTCCCCAAGGAATTGTTTCTCTATTAGGAGCTCTACATGGGTATGATTATTTTGTAGGGTGCCATAAAGCCTTCGGGGAATTGTTTGACATGCTAGCTCTAATTAATTCGGCTGTTAGCTTTATTATCTACTGCAGTATGAATAGGTTGTTTAGAAAGCGATTACACAGTCTATTTTTTAAGCGTAGATTAACTTCAGTCAGGCTATAAAGCTTAAAATAAATTATCTTTATCACATTTTTTTGGCCAAGGCAGAATACGTGCGTACAAACATCAGAGAGCCTTAGAGGCTTGTTCCACCCTTTAGAGGTCCTAGGGGGCATAAATATCCAATAATAGATCTAGGTATCCTACTTCAGCAGCCAGAAAACTGTGGCTTGGGAGCCTTAAGCGATTCTTTCGTCGTCAAGCTGTGCTCTTGAGAAACTCTTCGTCATTTTGATTATACATGTTCTACGACAAAACGAGGCGCAAGAAAAAAATATATTAAAATCAAGCTCTTTAACATGAATATTCGTAAAGTAAAGGTTCTCCATATAATTCATGTCCATACTTTTACCTCGATGAAGACATAGGCAGAGGCAGCCTCTCGACGACATAGGTAGCGCAATAACGCTGCCTAGGTAAAGAACTATGTTGGCTCAATATATATATTTTTTTTCTTGGACCAGGGAACTTCGCATCGAAGGAGTTCTCATAGAAACTTCAAAAAGAGCTCATTCGATTGGAAATTGAAATGGCTAAGGCTCTTTTTAGTAGTCGAAAGTAGCTGGAGGACAATTAATCCCCTTCCAAGGCCAATCATTTCCCCAAACTCATCCAATCAAAATTTTGATATAGCATTTTGTTCCAATTAGTTGAATTGTCTGGAAATTATGTCTTTGAGGATGACAACCCCCCCCCAACAGCCCTCAGGGCAAAGTTTGTAAGTTATGTTCTGAGACATATAACGTTTTTATGTACATCGTTGTCGTAGAAACTTCAAAAAGGTCTCATTACATTGGAAATTGAAAGGGATAGTGCCACTTTTGATAGTCGAAAGTAATTGGATGATGAATGCACCCCCCCACACGCCAATCATTTCTCCAAACACTTCCGATCAAAATTTTAATATAGCTATTTTGTCCAAAATAGTTGAAAGGTCCGGAAATTACGTTTTTGAGATAGACAACCCCCCTTCCCCCCACATCCCTCAGGGCGAAGGTTGTAAGTCATGCCCTGGGGGCATATAAGGTTCTTGTAGAAATCTGTGTCGTAGAAACTTCAGAAAGGGTCCATTCATTTGGAAATTGAGAGGACTAGTACCTTTTTTATTAGTCAAAAGTGATCGAAGGGCAAATCCTCCCCCCACGCCCATCAGATACTAAAACAATTTCAATCAATATTTTGAGATAGCCATGTCTTTGAGGATGACAAATCCCCCCAGCCCTCACGTAAAGGGTTGTAAGTAATGCCCTGGGTCATATAGGGTTTTTCTAGAAACCGTGGTCATATAAACCTCGGAGGAGGCTCATTGGATTGGTAATCAGAAACTCTAGTGTCCTTTTTCAGAGTCGAAGTGATCAGAGGGCAGCTACCACCCCCTCACCACCATCAAACGTACACACACGCACACACGTTGTATTGTCACGAAATGCATCTAATAAACATTTTGAGATAGCTATTTTATTCAAAATAGTCTAAATATCATATCACAAGCCTTTTGGAGTTGAAAAATCCCCTAGAACCTGGGAGCAGGGTTGTAAGTTATGTCCTGGGAGCATTTAAGGTTTTTATAGAAGGGATGGTTGTATAAACTTTAGAGGAGGCTCATTTGGTTGAGAATTGGAAGCTCCAATTCTCTTTTAAGAGTCAAAAGTGATGGAGAACAGCTATCCTCCCCCACCCCCGACTAACCCTATTCACAAAAGGAATCTGATTAAAACTGCGAGAAAGTGATTTTGCTTAAAATAGTCCAAAGAACATATAACAATGCCTCTGGGATTGGAGCAACCCCCCAGTACCCTGAGGATAACCTGAGGATATATGCCCTGGGGGCATATAGGGTTTTTATTGAAAGGATGGTCGTATAAACTTCAGATGGGGCTGATTTGATTTGAAATTGGAAATTATAGTGCCCTTTTTAAGATTCAAAAGTGATTTGAAAGCAGCTAGCCCCCCTCCCCTCATGTTAATCTTTTCCCCAAAGACATCAAATCCAAATTTGGATATAACAAATTTTTTCATTGTTGTCGAAGGGCCCGGAAATTATGTTTTTGAGTAAGACACTCCCACCCCCAGAACTCTAAGGACAAGGGTTGTAAGTTATGCCCCGGGGACATATAAGTTTTCTATGGAAAGGGTGTCGTATATACTTCGGAAATGGTTCATTGGGCTAGTAGTCTGAATTTCTAGTTCTCTTTTAAGAGTCGGAGTGATCTGACGGTAGCTATCAACAAGACGTCATGTTTTCCCGAAATAAGTCAAATAAAAATATTTGAGACTGTCATTTTATTCCGAATAGTCCAAAGATCATATAACAAGGCTGTTGGGGCTGATAAAAACCACGAGAGCCCGAGAACGAGGGTTGTAAGTTATGCCGCGGGGCATTCAAGGTTCTTATGGAAGGGATGAGTGTTTAACTTTAGAAGAGGCTCATTTGGTTGAAAATTGAAAGTTCTAGTTCCTTTTCAAGGGCCAAAAGTGAAGGAGGGCATTTGCCCCCCTCCCCGACAACACCTCTTTTCACCAAAAGCATCTAATTGAAATTATGATTTAGCGATTTTCTTTAAAATACTCCAAAGAACACATAGTGATGTCTCTAGGATTGACACAACCCTCTAGCGACTTTGGGATAGGGTTGTAAGTTAAACCATGAGGGCATATGAAGTTTTTATGGAATGGGTAGTCATATATGGATTATGGAGATGTTATGGAATGGGTAGTCGTTTTTATGGGTTGGGGCTCATTTGATTTGAAATTGAAGGTTTTAGTGCCCTTTTTGATTTGAAGTGATTTGAGAGCAACTATCCCCCCCTCCTTGCTCTTCATTTCTCTTAGCACCTTCGATCAATAGACAGAATAATTTTGTTCATCGTAATTGAAGGGTTCGAAAATTATGTCTATAAGAAGGAAAGCCCCCCCCCCCTACTGCTCTCAGTGCAAGGGGTTTCAAGTTATGCCCTGGAGGCATATAAGGTTCCTAAAGAAAGGGTGATCGTATATGCTTTGAAGGGGACTCATTGTATTGGTAATCAGAAGTTCTAGTGCCCTCTTTAAGAGTCAAAGTGATCAGAGAGCAGCAACCTTCTCCCCCCCCAAAAAAACCCATAAAAACACGTCGTGTTTCTTGAGATGCATCCGATAGATACTTTGAGATAGTCCTTTTATTCAAAACAGACGAAAAACCCCATAACAAGGCTTTTGAGGTTGATACAAACCACCAGAACTGAGGGTGGGGGAATCCCCTGGGTCATTTTAGGCTCTTGTGGAAGAGACGGCTGTATAAACTTTAGATCTGGCTCATTTGGATGAAATTGAAATTTCTATTTCCCTTTGAAGAGTCAACAGTGATGGTAGTTAACTAGCCCCCTCCTCCCCCCGCTAACTAACCCTCTTTTCACCAAATGTATCTGATTAAAATTGTGCAACTTTGTTTAGAATAGTCCAAAGAACATATAAAAATACCTCCAAGGCTGCAAAAACCCCCCAGAGCCCTAGGGCATGGGTTTTAAGTTATGCCCTTGAATATATAAGGGTCTTATGTAATGAGTGGTCGTATTCAATTCGGATGAGTTTTATTTGATTTTAAATTGGAAGTTATAGTGCTCGTTTTAAGAGTCAAAGCGGTTTGAAAGAAACTACCCCCCCTCCCTCCCTACACCCATCATTTTTTATAACAAATATCCAAACATAGTTTTGAGACATCAATTTTTTCAGAATTGTTGAAAAGCTCAGTAATTATGCGTTTGGAGGTATCAACACTCCCCCCCCAGATATCTCAAGACAAGGGCTGCAAGTTATGTGATTTGTTCATTGTTTACCTATATTATAAGTTATTGAGAAAAGGTATGCATGTTTGATTTCTACTTTCGCAAAATACAAAGGGTATTAAGATGAGTCTTTCAGGGAATTATATAAAAAAACAAGTTTTTACAACTGAAAGTACAGAGCAACATTAAAACTTAAAACGAACAGAAAATATTCCGTATATGAAAGGGGCTGTCCCCTCCTTAATGTCCCGCACTTTACGCTAAAGCTTGACTCTTTGTCACAGTTCTACTTTTTTAAATATTATAAAATTTTAGCGTAAATCGCGGAACGTTGAGGAGTGGCAGCCCCTTTCATATATGGAATAATTTCTGTTCGTCTTAAGTTTTAATGTCACTCCTTACTTTCAGTTGAGTCAACTTGTTTTTTATTTAATTTCTGAATGCTATTGAATTAATGTATGTTTTGATTTTGGCTCACCGCACATGAATAACTAAAACGAAATTTGCATTTTAATTTTTTTTTTTGCTAAATGGCTTTCTCATAGTTTTGATCAGACGATTTTAATAGAAATTGAGTGGGGGAGGAGGCCTCCAATTTTGGTTACTTATAAGTTAACGAACATTACGTAAGCTAACTTACATAACTTATGTTTTGTATATTTTTATTACGTATATGAGGAGGTTTGCCCCCTCGTCAATACCTCGCTCTTTACACTAAAGCTTGAATTTTGTCCCAAATCTTTAACAATGACCCCTGAATCACAAAGGCCGTAGAATAAATTGTTAAAATTACTAAAAATACTTTAGCGTAAAGAGCAAGGTACTGAGGAGGATATGTAATAGTATCTGTAATAATATATACGTAATAATATCAGGTCGTTTTAAGTTTTAATGCTACTCCTTACTTCCAGTTGAAACAACTTTTTTTATATCTATTTTCTCATTGTTCTTTTTCAATAATGCTAGAAAATCCTGCACCCCCTTCATGGTCCCCTTCCCTCATGATAAATTCCTCCATGAAAAGATTCTCCCACGTAGTCCCCTCTCCCCGACCACCCCCATGTGAAAAAGTCCCCCTGAAAATGTCTCTACACTTCCGAATAACCATTGCTATATGTAAACAATGGTCAAAGTTTGTAACTTGCAGCCCCTCCCCTGGGGAATGTGGGGGATTAATTCGTCCCCAAAGACATATTTATTAGGTTTTTCGACTATGCTGAACGAAATGGGTATCTCAAAATTTTGATCCGTTGACTTTGTTAAAAAATGAGTGTGGAAGGGGGGCCTAGGGGCTCTCCAATTTTTTGGATCACTTAAAAAGAGCACTAAAACTTTTAATTTCCGGTAGAATGAGCCCTCTTGCGACATTCTAGGACCAATGGGTCGACCGATTAGCTCTGAGGAAAAAAATACGTATATGTGATCTGTCTTCTGGCAAAAAACACAAAATTCCACATGTTTGTAGATAGGAGCTTGAAACTTCTACAGTAGGGTTCTCTAATACGCTGAATCTGATGGTGTGATCCCCCCCTATTTTCTATAATAAGGCAAATTTCCTCAGGCTTTAACTTTTTATGGGTAAGACTAAACTTGATGAAACCCAAGTACTATTACTCCTACCACTACTATCACTAAAACTAATACTTCTGTAGCGCGTATTACTAAGATTGAGGATATTGAAAAAAATTCCTGAAAAAACATTGAGGGGAAGAAACATACTATGTATATACAAATTGCTAATATGGGCGTATCAGCCTTATTTTTGGAACGGCTTATCATACCAAGAGGAAACTTCAGAGGCATCATGAGTGGGATGTTCAGTTGACCAAAGACAAAATGTACCAGTTACTACTGCTATTAATGCTGCTGCTACTACTGTTACTACTAATAATTATGCACTATTACTGCTACTACTGCTCCTACTGCTACCACTACTAATACGATACTGGTATAATTAAGGCTACATCTATGAAGGTAAATGTTTGACCGAATATTGAGAGGGAATTAAAATTAAATCAAAACACACTTTGTGCATGCAGATTGTCAAAAGGGCGTATCTCAAGAATTGATTTTGGTATTAAGTTGAAACTTTCGGAGAATACTTAAAGAGGAAGATCAATTGACAAAAAGATAATATATGTGCCACTACTAACACTAATACCACTGCTACTTTTCCTTATGCTAGTACTACTACTAAACTTCTGCAACTACTACTTCAATTGCAACAAATTGTAAGGCTTAGAGTATTAAGGTGAAAAAGGTGTCAAAAGCCCACATCAACAATATTTTTGGAATGGCTTAAAGTATCAAGGTGAACTCTATTAAGGTAGGAAATGAGGTTAGCAACTGGTTTTGTATTAAATCAGGAGTTAAGCAGGGTTGTGTTCTATCCCCCTTTATATGGATCATTTTGATGGACTTCGTCTTAAGGAGCACAGGAAAGGCAATTGGAGACCATGGAATCAAATGGGGAGGAAGAACGCTCCTGGACTTAGATTATGCTGATGATTTAAGCATATTAGATGAAAGTGTGAGCAAAATGAATGAATTTTTAGAGGTTTTACGAGTTCAGGGTGCTAAAATAGGCTTGAAAATTAATGTTAAGAAGACTAAGTCACTAAGGTTAGGAATAAGTGAAGATGAACAGGTGACCTTAGGTAACGAAAAGATTGATCAGGTTGGGAGCTTCAGTTACCTTGGTAGTATTATTAGTAAAGATGGTGGGAGCAGTGAAGATGTTAAAAGTAGAATAGCTAAAGCTCAGGGTGTTTTTTCACAGTTAAAAAAAGTTTGGAAGAATAGAAAGATAAGCCTACAAACCAAGATTAGAATATTGGAAGCTACAGTGATGACAGTGGTCAAATATGGCTCTGAAGCATGGACACTCCGAAAAGCAGATGAAAATTTACTAGATGTTTTCCAGAGAAATTGCCTACGGATTGTTCTGGGTACCCGGCTGACTGACCGTATTTCAAACAGTAGGTTGTACGAAAAGTGTGGTTCAATCCCGCTTTCTGGGGCTATAATGAAAGAAAGGTTGAGATGGCTAGGCCACATTCTACGGATGAAGGATGACAGATTACCGAAGATTGTCCTTTTTGGCCAACCGTCTGGGGCTACACGGAAAGCAGGTCGTCCTTGTCTGGGTTGGGAGGATGTCATAAATAAGGATTTAAAGGAAATGGGAACTTCCTGGGAGGGTGTAAAGAGGGAGGCTTTAAATAGATTAGGTTGGAGGAGGAGCGTGCGTAGCTGTGTTGGCCTCAGGCGGCTTGGTGCTGCAGTGAGTTAGTAGTAGTAGTAGTAGTATCAAGGTGAACTCCCAGGGCATCATGAAAGCGATATTCAACTGACCAAAAGGCAATACGCACATGCTACTACTACTACTGATACAGCACTAATACCGCAACTACTTGTAGTACCACTGAAGCTACTGTGATAAAAGTACTATTAGGCTAAGTCTATGAAGGTAAAATTTAAGAGAAATTTAAAATTTATGAATTGATGGCAAATTCGAATTAACAAAAGAGACTTTGTTTACTTAGATTATCAATAGAGCGTATCTAAAAATTGATTTATGTATTAAGTTGTAACTCTCAGAGAATACTTAAAGGGGAAGATCAATTGACCAAAAGGCAATATGTGCACATTACTGCTATCGAGCGTACCTAAAAATTGATTTAGGTATTAAGTTGTAACTCTCAGAGAATACTTAAAGGGGAAGATCAATTGACCAAAAGGCAATATGTGCACATTACTGCTAATACTACTGCTACTGCAACATTTACTAGTTCTACTACTATTACTATATTTCCAGTTACTACTTCTATCGCAACTGCTTGATAGGTTAAGGGCATTAAGGTGAAAATTTCAAAAAGTATATGAATATATAAGTTATCAAAAGATCAAATCGACATTATCATAGCAACGAGCAGTTATACTACTGCTGTGACTACGATTACAACTATGCCTAAGGGTATGAAGGTGAAATTTTCAGTGAATATTTTTGATAATTTCTGTTGTACGGATGACAACCTGCCATCTTTATGCAGGTTTTCCAACACATAGCAGCAATATCTTAGAAACAGTTTCGTGTGTCAAATTAAAACTTACGATGCTTGTTGTGGGGGATATTGAACTAACCAAAAGACAATATTTGCATCATAATACTACTGCCTCTACTCCTATAACTACTATTATTGCTATTATTATTATTATTATTTCTATTACCACTATTTACTCTACTCCTACTGCTACTATTATAACTACTGGTGCTACTAATACTACTAAAAAATCAAAGGGTATTAAGGCAAAAATTTTGGGCAATATTGTAACTGTATTTAAATATATCAAAACACACTATGCCCACACAGGTTGTCAAGAGGACGTATCGACAACGCTTTAGGACTGGCTAATGGTGTTAAGTTAAAAAAATTATGGAGTGTTGAAGGGGATGTTGAAAAAAAGGTGCTATGGGCATACTCTACTAATGCTACTACTGATACTACTGCTACTCAGTAGCGTAGCTTACTCTCGGACATGGGGTAATTACCCCTCCTGGACTTCAGTTTGCCCACCTTCCCCAGACCCGAGTTTGCTCCCCAGCTGAAATTTAGTTTCTTCAATATTCTTGTCAAAACTAAGATTAGCCTGCATAATTTAAGCATCAACAGAAGCAGATCAGTTATCATTAGTATATATTTATCTTTATAGTAATATAAAGTATCTTTATAGTACTTTTATAGTACAGTATAGTACTTTCATGGTACTAAATGGCTCATTTTTCCATTTTTACTGTCTTTTTGCTTGATTTGGGAAAATCGCACCAGCTTTACCCGTCCTCCTCCAAGGATTTTGACGAACTTACGCCACTGCTGACACTATAAACATTGCTAATACACAAGCTAGGGATATTAAGGTGAAGCCTTCAGGGAATATAAAGGCGGATGCTGAACTAAACCAAAACGAACTATGATCATGTAGATTGTCAATATGGTGACAAAGTAATATCAGGATAACGGTTTACATTATTAAGTTAGACCTTTCAGATCAAGTTATGATAGATTTTGAACTAGCCAGAAAACACTATGTGTGTACTTTTGATACTACTTCTACAGTTACTGTGACTAATGACACTTAGGGTATTAAGTTGAAACGTTTAGGGGGAGTTTAAATTAAACGAAATATCTATAGGCTTAATATCATATATGTAAGTATTAAAAGGACATAAAAGCAATATCATAGGCAGTGCTACTCTATCATAACAAGTAATATCATTGATATTTCAAAGGAGCTAATTTGGTTGGAAATTCAAAGTTCTAGTACCCTTTTTAAGAGTCAAATGTAATTGGAAGGCAATCAGCCCTCGTCTTTAGCTCATAATTTCCCAAACACTTCCAATCAAAATTTAAGATATCCATTTTTTCAGCATAGTTGAACGGTCTTTTAACTGGATCTCTAAGGCTGTTGCGTAGATCAAACCCCCACAATCATGCAATTTGCCCATTATGCTTAAAAAATAAATATTGCCTTAAGATTAAGTACAAAATCACAATGTTAATGCTAATTGCCAATAAGGCATCTCAGCAATATCCCAGAATGCCTGAAGGTATTATGTTCAAAATTTCGGAGCTACTTCTATCACTATTTCTGCTCTTAAAATTTAAGTGAATCAGAAGAGTGTACGTGTATCCAAGCTGTCAAAGAGCATACATAGATTTTATTACGAATGGTATCAAGAGTTCTATTTCCGGTCAACTAGAGGAGATAGGTAACTAAATTAAACACTACTTTTTGTGTTCAGAGTCCTAAATAGGTGTGTGTTGTTAATAATTGTTGAAAATTTTCTCCAGCATACAAACAGCAGGGCAAACTATAAATTTTTAAAGAAAAACTGAAAAGATTTAAACGATTATTTTCTATTTCCCTGAGAAGACTATGTCAATATAGAACGAACAGAAATTAGTCAAAAAACTTTTTCCACAAAATAAGTTTTTCAAAGAAAAGTAAAAAAACTCCATTAAACCAAAAAATTATCAAAAATAAAATCAAATAATCTACGAAGCGTAAAACTATCAAAGGTCAGCATCAATAAATAAATAAAACCCAAAACAAACAGAATGTACAATAAATAAGCGAGTCGAACTGACAATGAGCAGAGATTAACATGAGTAAGGCTAAGAACCCCTATGCCTTCCCAGAGCAAGAATATAATATGCACTTTACTAAAAAAATTTAATGTTTTCATTTTTATAACTTTGAAAAATCAAATGGACACTCATTTGCATTTTTTTCAGTAAAGTGCAAATTATTTGCATTTTATAAAATTATTATAATGTGCAAGTAAAGTGCAAGAGGTTACATGAACCTAAAAAATTATAAGAGCACAATCGCTCATTGAAACACTTTTAACCTCATCATGAAAAAGAATTTATTTTATACTGGAAGAGAATACTATATTAGTCTAAAAAATTTTGAAAGGGAAATGCTACCCTTCGGATGTATTGACAAAAAATACAAATTAAAAGTGTAATGAATAGAAAATATATCATACATGGACCCCCAAGGTTAAACTGGCTCTTTAGCCGTCTCACTATGAGCTAAGTATTTACGGGCTACAAGTTATTGCATAAATGGATCCCCAGAGTGACCTTCGGATCCATATACCCTCACTACCAGTGAAAAGTCTAAGAGCCAGAAACGAGCCCTTATATCTGGGTAAGTTGCCTCTTTCACTTTTCAGCTATTATAATGCTCTAAAGAATCTTAAAAATACATACAGAAAAGGATTTTGTGTTCATTGTCGGAGCTCTAAGTAAGTCAGCAACCAGATCGTCCATTATAAGGTTTAAATCATAATTGTTGACCTGGAAACAAAGTGACAATTATTATTCCTTGAAGTATTTATGATTTTAAGTTGTACAAAGAATTTATATTATGCTGAAAAAGAATTTTAATCTTAGGATTAACATCCTCAAATCTCTGTCTTATAACCCCCTCACCACCACCACCACTACCAGTTAAGACTTTAAGAGCCAGAAATGTGCTTACATCGGGTTAAGTTGCCCCCATTACGATTCAGCTGTTATAATGTTCTAAAGTGTCTTAAAAACTCAAATGGAGGGGGGGTTGTGTCCATTGTTGGCACTTCGAGGAAGTCAGAGCAAATCGCGTACTATAAGCTTGAAATCATCATTGGTAGCCTAGAAATAGAGTGGCGATTGTTATTCCTGGAAGAATTTACGATTCTAGACTATAAAAAGAATTTATATTATACTTAAAAAGAATATTAATCTAAGAACTAGGATTTTCGAATCCCCTTCTTAGAGGCTTGGCCTCCTTTCTAAAGTAAAACACTACTAAAATTCAGAATTTTCTTAAAATAGAAATAAACTCTAGTTTTATCACTTTAGAAAACTTTAAAACTTTAGAAATAAAACTTAATAGAAACAAAAACAAAGGTTTGAGCTTCATGTCTGTACTGTTGAAAATTATAACATCGCATTGGTAAATATGTGTACTCCTGAATTCAATGTTTTTAAAGCCAAAGGCCAAAGGGTTTTCAAGAGCTTTACTTTTGAAAAGCAACTTATACGAACGATTGTTTCGTGTCCTTTCTGCTTTCAAACAATTCTCAATCATACTACACAAATCCGTGTCCGTAGAATCATCAGGAATGTGGCCTACAATGCCAAAATGCAAGGGGGGTTTTAGTTTTGCAATGTTTCATGGCATTAAAAAGAGCAGTCGCAGTTATCTTGTCATCAAGGTCAATCCACCACTGTTTCTGCAAAGGCTTCAAGTCTAGGATATGAGATCTCCAAGCACCATCAACAAGGATCTCAAGGTAACTCTTGCGCTCGTCAGGCTTTTCATGACCAATAGATGGTTGTTTCAGAATTACTGAGAGCGTAGATTTCGTTTGGTGAACATCAGAGAAGCCCTAGGGCACTTTACCATGCTGAAGTATCAATGAGGTTACGTGTTCCCTGAGATTATCGACATTACTACAGACTTCATTTAATTTCATGGTAAGGATTGTAGTAATATCACCAGGAATCATCAGCACTTCATCAGGCTCATAAATTACAAACTTGGGTAGCGCAAATTTCTTTTCTTCACAACGCCAAATAGCCCTTATTAAATCGGACACAGTTTCCCATGGCTCTACGCGATCAGAAGCGCAAGAAGTCAAACCAGCTAGTTACCAAGGGATTTCCTTGGCTTTTAACAGCATATCGGGCTTGTAATATTGCGCAGATTTCGAAACAATATCATTACTTTCATTTCCCGCCTTATTAACACGAAAAATGAAGTCCAAGAGAATATTAAATATCAATTTTTTCTCTCGCGAGTAAGTTCCCATTCAACCCCTTGATTCTGTCTGTCCGTAACCATTATCATTTAAGTAATTCATTTTTATCGGGAGGGAGTAACTTTCGTGGACTGGCACATAAATCTTATAATTTAAACGTTAAGAATCAATACTTTCTCCTCCGGTTTACAAGAACAATTACAACTATAATTTGAATTTCAAATGATTTTGCAGAACGAAAATCAGAAAATATAGGGTGTGAAGGGGCACCAGTTTCTCCTGAATCCCCAACATCACTATCACTGTGAGGGACTGGCAACTGTTCTCTTAGTACCCTATTGACCTCGCTACAGGGCACTTGGTTTAGTAGATTGTCTAAATATTCCGCACCGAGGCCGATATCCCTCACGAAACCATCTGGATCAAAGTTTGGGGAAGGTGTGCTAATATGGCTCATCCCTGCAGTTAAACCCTCCTTACATTCTCTTCCCATTAGGGCCATATATGAATTATCGTGAAATTCCGATAGTGGTGTCGTTACATGAACTTAAAAAATTATAAGAGCACATTCGCTCATTGAAACACTTTTAACCTCATCCTGAAAAAGAATTTATTTTATGCTGAAAGAGAATACAATATTTGTCTTAAAACTTTTGAAAGGGCAATGCTACCCTTCGGATGTATTGACAATAAAATACCAACTAAAAGTGTAATGAATAGAAAATAAATCATGTTATACTATGACTCCTTAGCCCCCTCACTATCAGCTAAGAATTTACGAGCTAAAGAGTTATTCCATACATGAACCCCCAAAGTGACCTTCGGATCCATGTACCACTCACTACCAGTGAAGAATTTAAGAGCCAGAAACGAGCCAGTACATCGGGGTAAGTTGCCTCCTTTAATTTTTAGCTATTACAATAATCTGTACAATCTCAAAAATACATACAGAAAAGGATTTTGTGTCCATTGTCAGAGCTGCAAGTAAGTCAGCAAGTAGATCGTCAATTGAAAGGTTTAAATCATAATTGCTGGCCTGGGCACGAAGTGAAAATTATTATTCCTTGAAGCATTTATGATTTTAAGTTGTACAAAGAATTTATATTATGCACAAAAGGAATTTTAATCTTAGGACTAGCATCCTCAAATCCCTGTCTTCTACCCCCCCCCCCCCGCCACTACCAGTTAAGACCTTAAGAGCCAGAAATTAGTGCTTACATCGGGGTAAGTTGCCCCCCTTATGATTCAGCTGTTATAATGTTCTAGAGAGTCTTAAAAACTCAAACGGAGGGAAATGTTGTGTCCATTGTCGGCACTTTGAGGAGGTCAGTGAGTAGATCATCCACTATAAGTTTGAAATCACCATTGATAGCCTGGAAAAAGAGTGACAATTGTTATTCCTAGAAGAATTTATGATTCTAGGCTGTCAAAATAATTTATATTCTGCTGAAAAAGAATATTAATCTAAGAACTGGGATTTTTAAATCCCCTTCTTAGAGGCTTGGTCTCCTTTCAAAAGTAAAACACTACTAAAATTCAGGATTTTTTTGATATGAAAATAAAATTTTAGTTTTTCCTGAAGTATAGAAATACATCTTATTTTCAACATGTCACAACTTAAATTTCATTAATCTCTATAGTACCCCAGCCCCTTCAATATCAATTTTAGAAACCTCCCAACTTAAATTGTTAGCTTATGAAGCAGTTTTCAGTGTCTACTTGGATAAACATGAAAAATATAAAATGCATTTTTTGTTCAATGAAAAGCTAGTAATTCAGATTAGTAAATAATCAATTTTTCCAAAACCAATTTTTCTGTGTTGCTACACCCAGGTTGTTCTGGTTTGTGCACACCTCTTTGCCGATTTCCTACCATCAAACTGTTCAAAAGACTTCATTTTATTATCATCAAAACACTCTTTTCCGTATTACACTCCTAAACTTGAATTATTCAGATTTTGGCACACCCTCGTACCTTTTTCTTGCCACTATACTTTTCAAAAGGCTTCATTTTATTAATTTCAAAGCACTTTGTATTACGCTCCTAAACTGAAATTTAGCAGATTTGCGCATATCCCCATGACGACTTTTTTTATCAAATACTTTTTTAAAAGGTTTTCTCTTTTTGATATCAAATCACTTTGTCCAAAACTGCATTCCTAAGCCAGGATAATTCAGACTTGCATTAGACCCCATACCAATTTTTAACCACAATACTTTTCGTAAGTCTGCCTTTTATTTATATCAAAGCACTTTTTTCCATACTACCCTCCAAAACGTAAATTATCCAGATTTGCACACACCCCCATGCCAAGTGTCTTATCACTATACTCTTCGAAAGGCTTCCTTTTATAGATTTCAAATCACTTTTTCCCCTTTTTTACATCATTTTACGTTTGTATTTAAGTAAAGGCATCTAATTTGCAGAGTAAATCAACCCTTTTCATGGAATCATTTAGCTCTATGCAGGATGGTATCTGCTCACGCTAATTAAGGCCTAAGCCAAATATGGAACAGATGGTGATTATGGCTTAACATGGATATTTGACGGGTATACTTCTACTCCTTTTTCTAAAACATGTATCAGTTAGCATTTGACTTTTGAAATAGCAGACGAAAAAAACATGTATTTTAACGTGATAAACAAGATACATTTATCTGCTATAAAAGTTTTCATGGGGAAGGGGGTGGGTTTCTAGTCGATTACCTAATATAGAGTTACATTAGGTTATATTTTGATATGCACATCTTTTTGGGGGATGGGGGGATATACATAGAGACTTACCTGTTACGAAAATATAACAGTTCAAAAAAGGGATGAAACCTTTTAATTGACGGTGAAACAAAACTAAATTTTTAGCTGAATATTTCGGACACATATACAGTGTCCATCAGCAGCAGCAAACTAAAAGACATCAATAAAAACAAAAGAGGTTATACCTAATGAACCAATTACATATAGTTTATTGTTCCCATTTTTTCAATATATCAGCGAAAGCAAATCTGCTTGACCTTATAATTTCTAGTTCATTAGATTCATCTGAAATATCAGGTGGACAGAGGTAATAGCTCTTAGGTGAAATGAAATTTACTTTATTTGTCCTTAGTAAATTATCATAAATTGAATTCAATCCAATTTCACCTGAACCTCTATTTATAGAATTTTGTTTACAGGTAAACTTGGATTGAATTCAGTTTCTTTGACCTCTGTTCACCAGATATTTCAGATATTATCTAATTGACCGGAACCAAAAAGGTCAAGGAGATTTGCTTCCGCTGTTGCATTGAAAAAAATGAGAGCAATAAACTATATGTAATTAAATTATTAGGTATAAATTTTGCTGTCTTTATTTATGTCTTTTAGTTTTACTGCCAAGTGACTGCTATATTTTCGTCATGGAACGGCAGTGCGGTCTTCGAAGTTATCGACTTACCTGTTGACGTCTTTGAGACATATACATTTTTTTAAATCAAGTGATATCTTCAAAATGCAATTTAAGAATGATGGGGAAGCTTGTTCAACACATGGTTTCATGCCCCCCGGAGACAATAGAAGATTACTTAGTTCTGTTAGAAGAATAATAGGAGTCTATTGTTCCATGAAAATCAATAGCGGATCAAGGGATGCTTATGTTTCATGGAAAATAGCAGCATCCTTTCTTTGCCATACTACTAGAATAAAAACTTTTGTTCCTAGAAAAATCAATAGACATCTAGACTCCATAGCAGTTGTGGTCCTAGAAAAATCTTGGATTACGATAAGTTTGGACGACGTTGTTACTTAAGAAGGCCCTGAAAGTTTTTTCCTGGCCCTCGCGAGTTTTGTAAAGAATCAAAGAAACGATGTTGTAATGTTTACATTTGCATCTTGACTAGCAAACTCTAACAAGCCCTATTACTTAACAAGAAAAAGTAAACAAACCTTATTACGTAACGTACACCTGCATCCATTCACATAAGTAAACAAACCCTACTACGTAATAGCCAAAGAAATCATTCGCATAAGTAAAAAAAACCTATTACGTAACAAACACCTGCATCTCGAAGGAAATTAATAACACCTGCGTTTTAAAGATGTTTATATGAAAAGTGTTGGGACTGGGATTTGGAGGGATGAGGCTCCCTTTAAACTCATTATTCTGTCACTACTAACATACGTGGTGTAGACACACCACAAATACAAAGGGCTAGACGACCAGAATGATTACCTTTCATTTTGCGAAGCCTCATGAATATCATAAGGTGCTGATCAAGAAAAATGGGTTTGTGGCATAACAGTTCGTCAGGCAGGAGAAGTTTATCCTCACTACCGTTAATGTTTCCACAAAAAAAGCTGCCTTGCGTCGAATCAATTCTTTCCTGAGGCCTGCATCGGTGTACCATAACATTCAAGGCTGTAGGACCAATGGTATTTTCTACAATTAACATATTTGGCAAAATATTAGGTCAATTGCCCTTGGAGTTAACAAGGGTACGGTTGAATCTGGAGCACTTCGATTCGGTGGACTTTGTAGGGCAACTAGTCAAGTGTCCTTTAGATTAGCATCGAAGATTTAGCCTTGTATTTTTTTAATATGTCCTTGAGAAATCTTATTTCCGAGACAAAACTCAGAAGTGATTGTGGTGTCCACAATATTCAATCAAGGAAGCGTGACCAAAATACATAAGGTGAGAAAATTCAAACAGATTTAATCAGACCTGGTATTGAAAATTTAAGGTTGGCACATGAGATGGCATTGGAAACACCTCATGAGCTTGTTACAGAGTCCCTTTGTACTGGCACTTACGAGTGTACGTTTTAAGCTATTGGGAGAGCAAACTTTTGACTCTTCTTTGACCCTTTTTTGGAAGAAATAATGTTTTTTTTGCCGTTTATTTCTTGTAAATCGGGGTCAGTCTGAGCCGATGACTTAATGATATTAGTCTTGAGCCAACCAGAGATAATTTTTTACCCTTGTTAGACCCATTTTTATGGGACCTCTGCTTCAAACCATGTTTTTGTTTGCTATGAGGCTCCCCTTGGTCCCATGATTTGCGGCTTTAAAGTTAAACCAATAAGGGACAAAAAGTATGTTGGTTCATTTGATGGCCCACTTATACCCTTCTCCCTCCCTCTCAGTAAAAATTTTCCCCTTACCCGCTTAGCTTGCTGTTGCACCGAGTCACAACTCAGGCTTGATTTCAAAAGACAAGGGTGGGAGGGGCCTGGTCAACCTTTAATCACTTTTGACTCTTAAAATGGTACTAGAACTTTCAGTTTTCAATCAAATGAGCTCGTTTAAAAATTTCTACGACAATTCCTTCTATACCAAGTGCTTTGGATAAATAAAAATTAGCATATATAGCTCTTTACTTAGGTAGCACAATTACACTACCCATTATAGTAGTGTTTCAGAAGAAACTTGAATATGAAGGCCTCAGTTACTTTTGCCAAACAAGGTGTAAGTGAGATCGGTCGAAGATCGTCGCATGCACTAGGGGCGCTATTTTTAGGAATAATTTAAATATAGCCCGGTTTCTACTGTGACAGGAAATAGCCGGAAGCAAAACACTCGTTTATGATGCTTGACAGTGGTAATCCTATGAAAGCTGCATATTCACGTTGCAATTTGACAGGTAATTCACCAGGGTATGAAGATGTATTCGGTTTAATCTTCCGTAATTCCGTATAAACGTCGAACTCACTGACTATTATATTGCTCTCACGCTCACATTTGTCAAGTATGGTGGACTTTTCATCAGCCGTAATAGGTGGATAGGTAGTGCAGATCTTGGTGAAGAATTCGCTCACTTCTTCTGCACTGATTAAGGACCCATCATCATTTCTGATCTTTACACTGCTGTCAGAAGCTTGGCCAGCGACTTTTTTCACAGCGTTGTGCCACTTTTTGGGGTCTGCAGGAAGTAACTGGTAGGGCATGGTTTCACGACCATAGCGAGCTTTAGCTTTCTTTGCCAAAGAGACTATTTTATTTCGCAATTTCTTGCCGTTCATAATATCACCACAGGAGTAGAGGAGAGACCTGTCTTTTATTAGTGAGTTAGTAGCTGGAGAGATCCATGGTTTGTCGTATTCACTAACAACAAATGATTTTTTTGTAAAGATCTTTAGGTATTGACAGTATAAAAGTGGCATTGAAATCGGATACCTTAGTTTTCAAGGGCTCGTTACTGTACACTTTGGGAAAGTCATATGTGCTAATCCATCGACTGTATTCACAGATGGCCGACTCCGTACTAGGAGGAACAGTGACACGGGATAGTTTGGGCTTTGGCAAGGACTCCCTTGCTTTCCACAGAATTGCGTTGTGGTCTGACATGCCAACGGGACCAAAAGAAAAGGGAGGGGAGTAAAAATCATCACAATTTGTGAGTATAAGGTCCAATATGCCCCGCATAGAGTAGGCAGGTATGTGCACTACTTGTTTTAAAGACACACATGATGATAACCAACTCTTCTTAGTTTGATTAAAGAATCTTCCTATAATAAAAGCTGGGCTACTATATATAGTTCTGGTTGGAGTTAACTAAGAGTAATGAAGATAGACTAGTAAGAGCAGCATATGAAGAGATGTTGAAATGTGGTTTAAAAACCTCGTGGCCATCCCAAATTAAATCATTACTAGAAAAAGTAGGAATGCCTTATTTATGGAATAATGGTCTTTGCTCTCGTGATGTACCAACAAATTTAGAAAGCCAGGTACGATTTATATTAGAGAGTCAGGAAATTCAGCATTGGCAAGGGCTGGTTTTTGATTCTACAACCCTGCAACATTATAATCAGACAAAACCTAGTTTTGGGGAGGTAGTTTATTTTAAATTTAACTTACCGGCTATGATTCTACGTCGTTGGATTCAGCTTAGGGCAAATTGTCTTCCAATCCAGAACAGGCAAAAAACCTTCGACAAAAATAAAATGATAGTTGGTCCTGATAGGCGGTATGTTTGTCCCCTTTGTAAAGATGATGATGAAGACTTGGATCATTTTCTCCGGAAATGCCCGGTGCTCTTGGATTTACGGGACATTTATTTGCATGGGGTTAATTTGATGCTTCCGGGTATTCTACAAAATAGTAATCCAACCACAATATTTCGATTGGGAGTATAAATAGATAAATCTTTAATAAGAAGAAAAAGTTTTATATGATTAATTTCTTTTGTAGTTAGATTAGGTACTTTTTGCGTTGAATTCTGTTTTTTGTGCGTGTTCATACTGTTGTTAATTTCCTTGCTTATTTGTTATTTATTTATATTTTTGTGTATATGGCCCACGGGTTTTTGAAATACACTTATCTATCTATCTATACTTCTCAGATGATTAACAGCCGTTTGGATGCGGAAAACCAAGTCACCCCGGTTTCTAGCACTTTCCGGGTAATATACTGAAGCGACTATAATACAAGAAAAGCAACAAGGAAGAGATTTTGGTTTGCAAATAGCCCAGATTACTTCATGAGCTGGATCAAATATTTCTGGTAATAATTTGCAGGGGATGTCTTTCCGTATGTACAGGGCAGCACCTCCACCCAGTCTATGAACGCCTCGATCAGTTAAAAAACAAGTGCGATATGCAGACTGTTCTACCAAAAACAAAAACAATCATGATATTTAGAAATAGCCTATTTATTCGTTTAGCATGTTTTCTTTAGAAGAGACTAACCTCTAAATATTCACTGTAACTTTCGTTTCACGGTTTCAACTGTGGTTTCAAATCCTGTTTTGGTTTCAAACCTTGAAAAGATTTTTTTTTAAATACTACTTTTAGTTCTGTTCATTGGTCAACCATTTTACTAGTGCATAATCTAAGTAAGCTTGGAATGTAAGCATTAAACCAGGTCACTTCACCACAAAGATTGTTTAATTGGGATTTGAAATTCTATTCCTTATTGATTCAACTAAATAATCTTCTAGGAGCATCTTAATGTAATAAATAAAAACCAAAAATAGATGGCAGTAAAATCAACTGGGTGAAAAAATTTAGTTTTTGTCTTAACATCAAAGAAACTAGCTTTTAATTTAAGAGTTAATAAGTAAGAACAGGGGGAAACTTCAAACAATAACTTTAAGTACATATCTTATAAAGAGTATTCAACTTTTAAAAGCTGGTACCTCCAGATTTTTTATATTGTTGATTAAAAACTCAAGAAAAATACTACTATATCAAAGTCCTAAATCCAAAAACATTCAGCACAGATTTTTCCAAATAGTGCTTGATATATTGAGCTTGCAACCCAGTTTGATCTCTTCTGTTACAGCAAGAGTCCAAAATTATCCAAAAAAATAACATTTAAACTCAAGTCCCATGGAAATGTTTTAGCAGAAAGGTGGTAGAAGAAAATAAGTCCTGGAATAATATTCAGTTAAAAAGGCAGCCTTGAAAACTGTTATCCAATGCTATTTTTAGTTGCACGTTTGCCAAGGACATATTGGACAGAGAAATCTTGACAAGCTTCCCCATGTTTACTCTTTGGAAATTAGATCTTAGAAACTTCTGCTCGAAAGAGTCCCTTCCCCCCCCCAGAATATTTAAAACTAATCATTCTATAAGATTAATTTAAAAAAAAATCTGATGTAAGTCAGGAGCAAAATTGAAACTTAAAAGGTGCAAAAATCATTGTTTCTTAGCCTTTGTGACATATATTTATAGAACCCCAATTATTTGCATTATAATGAAAAACTAGGGCTTTACTGGATACCCAAAACAATATAATATATTATTATGTGTGTTTTTGCCTTTGTGAGTGTTATGTTATTTTGTTGTTATAGTAATGTGCAACATTTTGTTACTGTTATGTGTGTTTTTATCATTTAATATGATTTTGTCTGCAACTGTATTTTTTTGCCATGCCCCAAAGAGGTTTTGTTTTGCAATAAACATCTAGCTATCTATCTCTTAATTAATTGAAAAAAGTTCCCGTAAAAGAAGTTTGTAGAGGATGTGTCGACCATGTTTTCACTCTTAGGTTAATAATTGAGAAGTCCCTTCGTTGTCAAACACCTTTGGTCCTCAGTTTTATCGATTATGAGCAAGCTTTCGATTCTGTTGATAGAACAGCGTTAACAAAGGTCTTGTCGTTATATGGTATACCTGAAAAATACATTAAAGTGATTTGCGCTATGTACGAGAATAATACTGCTGCCGTTAAGGTAGGAAATGAGGTTAGCAACTGGTTTTGTATTAAATCAGGAGTTAAGCAGGGTTGTGTTCTATCCCCCTTTATATGGATCATTTTTATGGACTTCGTCTTAAGGAGCACAGAAAAGGCAATTGAAGACCATAGAATCAAATGGGGAGGAAGAACGCTCCTGGACTTAGATTATGCTGATGATTTAAGCATATTAGATGAAAGTGTGAGCAAAATGAATGAATTTTTAGAGGTTTTACGAGTTCAGGGTGCTAAAATAGGCTTGAAAATTAATGTTAAGAAGACTAAGTCACTAAGGCTAGGAATAAGTGAATATGAACAGGTGACATTAGGTAACGAAAAGATTGATCAGGTTGGGAGCTTCAGTTACCTTGGTAGTATTATTAGTAAAGATGGTGGGAGCAGTGAAGATGTTAAAAGTAGAATAGCTAAGGCCCAGGGTGTTTTTTCACAGTTAAAAAAGGTTTGAAAGAATGGAAAGATAAGTCTACAAACCAAGATTAGAATATCGGAAGCTACAGTGATGACAGTGGTCAAATATGGCTCTGAAGCATGGGCACTCCGAAAAGCAGATGAAAATTTGCTAGATGTTTTCCAGAGAAATTGCCTACGGATTGTTCTGGGTACCCGGCTGACTGACCGTATTTCAAACAGTAGGTTGTACGAAAAGTTTGGTTCAATCCCGCTTTCTGGGGCTACAGTGAAAGAAAGGTTGTGATGGCTAGGCCACGTTATACGGATAAAGGATGACAGATTACCGAAGATTGTCCTTTTTGGCCAACCGTCTGGGGCTACACGGAAAGCAGGTCGTCCTTGTCTGGGTTGGGAGGATGTCATAAATAAAGATTTAAAGGAAATGGGAACTTCCTGGGAGGGTGTAAAGCGGGAGGCTTTAAATAGATTAGGTTGGAGGAGGAGCGTGCGTAGCTGTGTTGGCCTCAGGCGGCTTGCTCTGCTGCAGTGAGTTATTAGTAGTAGTACTAAACAAACAAACAGCAGTTACTAATATAAATAAGTAAATACATTTTTAAACTTGTGATACTTAAATTGAATATACAAATCCAGCTTGAAACGAACAAAAATCTCTGCAAAGAAGAGTTTGGGTTTGCATCCTTCTTTCACAGTAAAAGTCTAAAACCTACTGCGTCATTAGAGCTTTGTTGAAAACCTTATGGGTCTTGAACAGTCTAGAAAAGTACAAATAAAATCAAACTGGATGTTTGATATACAATGCTATTGATTGCTGAAAGATCACCAGTTCAACATTTTACTTTAGTATAATTTTATTTTCATTTTTGATGTTGCAAAAACTGGAAAAGAAAATATTTATGATATAATTCGCTTTCAGTGAAGCGCCAATGACGTAGAAGGCCTTAAACTTTTACAGTTAAGGAAGGGGGCCCAGGCTGGATTTAAAGCTTTGACGCTTCTAGGCCCAAGCGTTTTCGCCGCACTGTTTTAGCAAAATTTTCGTTGAAATCCCCAAAAGTTCGAGAATAGTGAAAGCCGCAGGGCCTAGTTGGCCTACTGGTAAATTCTGATCCGGTTTCACTGCAGTTTTCATTTTATTTTCAGTGTTGTCATAAAAACAAAAGAAAATATTTATAATGTAATTCCTTTCAGTAAAGCGCCAAATACGCAGCAGGCCTTACACTTTTACCGTTAGAGAAACGGGCAGTAACCATACTCTTGTTTGTACTGAAAACACCATTCAGTAGAAGTACATAGCCCCTCCTCCCTGAAAACGATCGCGGTCTAACAACCAATCCTTAACCCAATTCTCATTTGTGTTTGGTACTTTTGGTATGTTTGGTAATTTTGCAGAACTTCGTATCCACTTAAGTAAGAGAATGATGATTCTAAGAGAATTGGTTATTTGAGTAAGAGAATGATACTTTTACTGTTGGGAAATGGAGAGTAGGCACGCTCTTGTTTGTAGTAAAGACAGTCTTCATTAGATATACATCACTCCTACTCCCTTAAGACGACTGTGGTCTAACAACCGATCCTTAATCTAATTCTCACTTGTCTTTAAATTCAGTTCTCCCAATTATTATAATAAAAAAAAAGGTAAACTAATTTTGAAGAACTTTGTATTCACTTAAGTAAGAGAATGATAGTTCTAAATAAGAGAATTGGCTATTTAAGAAAGAAAATGATACTTTGACCGTTTAAGAAACGAACAGGAGCCATATTCTTATTTGTAGTGAAGACACCATTCATTAGAAGCACATAATTCCATTTCTTTCGGAAAGAATTGGGGAAAAAACTTTCGGAAATTTTTTTAAATTATTTTTGTTTGGTTTTTTGTGATCGCAAAAAATTTTTCAACTTTTAAAAAACTCTTTATTTCAAATTAAGATTTTTTTTAACATCAAACTTTCATGAAAGTATCAAAACTAGCATCAAAGTAACAATATCAAAGTACCAAAGCATCAGAGTAAAGAAAGGATCGAGGTTAACAAAGTATCAAAGTAAACAAAGTATCAAAGTAACAATAAGCTACTTGCAGAACTTATAGTGCTCGCACCGTAAATCGAATTTACCACACAATTCACTCAATCCAAGCATCAAAGTAAACAAAATACCACAGTAACACTAATCAAGTTGCATACCTCAGAGCCATTTCCCAGGGGCGGGGAGGTGTGTGTGTCAACCACGGAAGCAATGTTATTTGGCCTTTGAACTATTTTGAACGAAATTATTATCTCCAAATTTTGACCGGATGCCCTTTGGAAAAGTGGGACGGGGGCTAGTTAGCCATTGATCACTTTTCACTCTTAAAAAAGAGCTAAAAGTTTTAATTTCTGATCGAATGAGCCCCCTCCAAAGTTTAACGACCACCCCTTCCACAGAACCTTATGTTCTAATAATAGGCGACTTACATAAGCTACAATCCTTGCCCCAGGGGCTAGGGAAGATTTCTCAAACCCTAAGTTATAGTAATTTGAATTTTGGACTATTTTGAACAAAAGGGCTATTTCAAACTTTTTATAAAATGCACTTGGAGAAAAAGGTAAGGGGATGGGGCTTGTTACTTTTTCATCACTTTTGATTCGTAAGAACTTACAGTTTAAATAAGTAATAATTCTCGTCCAGGTGCTATGGGGTATTTCTCAACCCCTAATTTATAATAATTTGAATATTAATCCTAAATAAATTATCTAAACAAGGCCTGCAGATTAATGTGAACAATACCAAGGCAATGTCAAATTATGTTTTTACTTCACTTGCTTGCTTGGAGGCCTTAAACTTAGGGAAATGGACATCGAAGAAGTCAGCGAATTCAAGTATCTAGGTAGTACACTGACTCAAAACGGTAAATGCGACAGAGAGATTATCCTTCAAATTGCATATACAGGTGCAGCATTCTCTCAATTATTTAATTGGAGATAAGCATTTGGAGATCTAGCGAGTATTCTCTTAATTACCACTGTATCTGTTTAACCACAACGCTGTAGAGAAGTAAGCCTATGAAAACAGCGAATAAGGAAAAAATCTTTCGGTCCCTTTTGATACGTATGGCATATTTTGCCAAAAATCTGTTTCTATACTTAAAGAAATTAACAGAGCAATGTGAAACAAACGTTTTGCGATCGATTCGCAAATCAATTCCTGAAATGTTCTAAAAGTCTTATGTAACTAGCACAAATACTTTCATTAAAATTTTAAAGACATTTTAGTGCCTGAAAAGCAGTTGAATTACCCAAGGCATTAATAAAAATTTTATTCTTTATTCTACTAGAAATTTGTTTATATTACTTAACTGTCTATCTGCGACAGGAGAAATTATCATATTTTGGAGGTCATCAAACGTCCATTCAAACGGTATTTTTATTTCTTGGTTGTATCAATATAGAATTTACCGTCTTACACCTCTTCAAGGGCTGCTTGTGCACATACGTTGGTGCTAAATTATATGAAACTAATCAGACTGAAAAATATATGAAAGCACGAAGTTTTTCGAAGTTCAAGGAAGTTCAGGGTTTTTGGGAAGGTAGGGGATAGAACGAGATTTTTTTAGGGGCGAGAGGGCAGAAGAAAAATTATGAGAGGATCTGATTTTATATGTAACTTTCAAGTTGTCGTTATGTTTGTTATGACGATGAAGTCATAAAAGGTATTTAAGACATTCGTTCACGGAAAAATGTTTAATTGTAAAATGACTGAAGAACCTACAATGGCAACAGCCGAGGAAGCTGCTCAAATAGTCTATGCCAAAAAACTTGCTGCTGATAGGGAAAGTAAAAAAAGAAAGGGTGCCGAGGAATCACAAGAACAGCAAGAAAACAGGCTTGCGGCTGATAGAGAAAGTAAGAACAGAAAGCGTGCCGAGGAACTACCAGAGCAACGCGAAACCAGACTTGCTGCTAAAAGAGAAAGTGAAAAAAGAAGGCTTGCCGAGGAATCACAAGAACAGCAAGAAAACAGGCTTGCGGCTGATAGAGAAAGTAAGAAAAGAAAGCGTGCCGAGGAATCCAACAACAGCGTGAAATTAGGCTTGGGTCTCAAAGAGAAATCACCAAAAGAAAGCGTGCCGAGGAATCACAAGAGCAACCTGGGTCAGTGCGATGCTGGATGTACTCAGTGGAATGGCAAAAACGAGGAATTCCACACGCACATATACTAATCTGGCTACATTATAAAATTACTTCTAACGAAATTGATGATGTGATTTCCGCTGAAATACCTGATAAAAAGTCGATAAGGGTGATATTGTTATGATATTGTTGTAAAAAATATGATACATGGACCTTGCGGTGCACTGAACGAAAATTCACCATGCATGGCCAAAGGAAGGTGCACAAAGCAATATCCTCGACTTTTAGTATCCAACACAATTACTGACAATGATGGTTACCCACAATATAGAAGAAGATCTACTGAAGATGGCGGTAAAACAGCAATAATAAAGAAGCGTAACGGTACCACCATCGAAGTAGATAACCAGTGGGTTGTTCCATATTCCCCATTATTATCAAAAACATTTAATGCACACATAAACGTTGAATACTGTAATTCCGTAAAGGCAATCAAATACATATGTAAATACGTCAACAAAGGCAGTGACATGGCAGTTTTTGGCTTGCAGTCCGAAATCAAAGATATCGACGAAATCGTACAATATCAGGCTGGAAGATACATAAGGAGTAATGAAGCTGTTTGGCGAATTATTTCATTTCCGATACATGAACGTAGTCCAGCTGTTGTTCACTTAGCGGCACATTTACAGAATGGTCAACGTGTTTATTTTTCGGAATCCAACGTGCAACAAAGAGCCCTGAATCCACCGGATACAAAGTTAACTGCTTTCTTTTCGCTATGCAAAAATGATTCTTTTGGAAAAAAAACTGTTGTATACTCAAGTGCCATCGTATTACACGTGGAATACTAAAATAAAGTATTCGAACGTCGAAAACAGGGTAAGTCAGTCGACGGCCAACCTACCATCTTCAAAAATACCACGATAGGAAGACTCTACTCTGTTCACCCCAATCAACATGAATGCTTCTTTCTACGCCTGCTTTTGGTGAATGTACCCGGTCCGACGTCCTTTGAGTATTTGAGAACTGTAAACGGTACTATACATGACACTTACCGTAGTGCATGCCAAGCTCTGAATTTATTGGAGAATGACCAACACTGGGATAACTGCATCAATGACGCGTGCGAAACGTCAACTCCAAGTCAAATTCGTGCATTGTTTGGAATCATACTAGCAACTTGCTCTCCTTCAGCTCCTACAGAGTTATGGGGAAAATATAAATCAAAAATGTCCAAAGATATACTCCATCGAAAACAGTTAGAGACGTCAGACATGACTTTTGATTTTACATCAGAAATTTATAACTACACTTTAGTTATTATAGAAGATTTGTGCGTATGTATGGCAAACAAATTTCTTCAGGATTTGGGAATGCCTTCACCTAATCGTACCGCTGCTGTTTCGACATGTATAGAATTGGATCGTGAACAAAGTTACGGTACGAGTGATCTATTGTCGTATGTACAAAATAACATTTCCAAGTTAACGTCGGAACAAAAAGACATTTATGATACGATAATACATTGTGTCGATAACAACGCTGGAGAAATTTTCTTTTTGGATGCGCCAGGAGGTACTGGTAAAACGTTTGTGATAAAACTGATTCTGGCATTGCTGGAGATTTCAGGCAAACATTACCTATAATACCTAGATCAACCCCTGCAGACGAAATGAATGCTTTCCTGAAAAATTCTAATTTATGGGCACACGTAAAAACATTAAAATTAACTACAAATATGCATGTCCGATTGCAAAACGATGACTCTGGTCAAACATTTTCAGATCAATTGCTGGCAATTGGAAACGGAAAGCTCCCAGTAGACTCAATTTCAGGACGTATACAACTACCTGCTGAATTCTGTAATTTAGTGACGTGCAAAAATGAATTGATTGAAAAAGTATTTCCGAATATCCTAAACAATTATAAAAATAATGAATGGCTAAGTGAAAGAGCAATTCTTGCACCCAAAAATATAGACGTCCACGAAATCAACAATATTGTTTTAACCAAGATTCGAGACCAGGCAGTCCTTTACAAGTCAGTCGACACAGTTTTGGAACCAAATGAGGCAGTTAATTATCCATCTGAATTTTTAAATTCCGTGGATCTTTCAGGGTTTCCACCACACGTGCTACAACTAAAAATATGCGTACCAATAATACTGTTAAGAAATATCAACCCACCAAAGCTTTGCAACGGCACGCGACTCGCCGTAAAAAAAAACAATGGAAAACGTAATAGAGGCCACAATCTTGACAGGGCCTTTTGAGGGTGAGGCTGCTCTCTGTTGGGTGGCGCGAAGCGCCACCCCAACAGCTAGTATCTATCTATATATATAAAAATAAGTTGTCTGTCCGTTACGCCAGATTATATCTTCTATATACATAAAAGAAAACAAAGTAGAATGTAAAGACTGGAAATTGCATAAATATTTCGAAATATTTTTATTTCGAAATATTTCGAAATAAAACTATTATATACATAAATATTTATTATATTATAAATATTTCGAAATAAAAATATTATAACAATAGATTAAAGTAATTCGAAAAAAGAAAAATGGTAAAAAACTAAAAAAAAAACTAAAAAGAAAAAAACTGAAAAAAAAAATTAAAAATTAAAAAAATTAAAAAGAGAAAAAACCTAAAAAGAAAAACTTAAAAAAATAAAAAAGATAAAAAACTAAATAAAACTAAAAAAATTTAAAAAACTAAAAAAAAAAGAAAAAACTAAAAAAAAAACTGGGAATTGCGCAAATATTTCAATATATTTTGACAATAGATTAAAGTAATTCAAAAACCTTAAAACAAATACCCCAAATTTTAAGGTTTAATATAAATTGTTGGAACTTTAGCATGCTTGGCGCGTAAAGATTTTTCCAAATGTCAATGTTAGAATGAACATTGACAAATTGAAGAAAACAAATCAATAAAAAGAAGAAACTAAAAAAAAGAAAAAACTAAAAAAGAAAAAAAACTAAAGAAGAAACTGTATCTATATATCTATATATATAAAAATAAGTTGTCTGTCCGTTACGCCAGATTATATCTTCTATATATAAAAATAAGTTGTCTGTGTGTGGATCTGTGGATGGATCAGGTGACGTCACCTGAAAAAACTGGATCAGGTGACGTCAAAACTGAAAAAACTAAAAAAAGGCAAAAACTACAAAAAAACTAAAAACTAATAAAAAAAATAAAAAAGCTAAAAAACTAAAAAAACTAAAAAAAGGCAAAAACTACAAAAAAAACTAAAAACTAATAAAAAAGCTAAAAAACTAAAAAAACTAAAAAAAGGCAACAACTACAAAAAAACTAAAAACTAATAAAAAAATAAAAAAGCTAAAAAACTAAAAAAACTAAAAAAACTAAAAAAAGGTAAAAAACTAAAAAAAACTAAAAACTAAAAAAAACTAAAAAAAAGGAAAAAACTGAAAAATAAGCTAAAATAAAGGTAAAAACCAATAAAAAACTAAAAAAAAACTGAAAAAACTAAAAAAAGGCAAAAACTACAAAAAAAAACTAAAAACTAATAAAAAAAAGTAAAAAAGCTAAAAAACTAAAAAACTAAAAAAACTAAAAAAGGTAAAAAACTAAAAAAAATAAAAAATAAAAAAAACTAAAATAAAAGGAAAAAACTGAAAAATAAGCTAAAATAAAGGTAAAAACCAATAAAAAACTAAAAAGAAAAAAAGGAAAAAACTAAAAAAATTTTCATCTAAAAAACTAAAAAAAACTAAAAAAGGTAAAAACTAAAAGTACTAAAAAAGAAAAAAATAAATGACGACACTCAAAGAGAAAGCAACCAGGACAAAAGGAATGTTCGATTAGCAATCAACAAAGCACCGGGACACAGGGAGTATAAATGACGACCAGGACATAAGTAAAAAAAACAAACTATCTATATATATAAAAATAAGTTGTCTGTGGATCTGTGGATCGTGGATCAGGTGACGTCACCTGAAAAAACTGGATCAGGTGACGTCAAAACTGAAAAAACTAAAAAAAGGCAAAGATTACAAAAAAAACTAAAAACTAATAAAAAAAATAAAAAAGCTAAAAAACTAAAAAAACTAAAAAAAGGCAAAAACTACAAAAAAACTAAAAACTAATAAAAAAGCTAAAAAACTACTGACGTCAAAACTGAAAAAACTAAAAAAAGGCAAAAACTACAAAAAAAAACTAAAAACTAATAAAAAAAATAAAAAAGCTAAAAAACTAAAAAAACTAAAAAAAGGCAAAAACTACAAAAAAAACTAAAAACTAATAAAAAAAATAAAAAAGCTAAAAAACTAAAAAAACTAAAAAAAGGTAAAAAACTAAAAAAACTAAAAACTAAAAAAAAAACTAAAAAAAAGGAAAAAACTGAAAAATAAGCTAAAATAAAGGTAAAAACCAATAAAAAACTAAAAAAAAAAACTGAAAAAACTAAAAAAAGGCAAAAACTACAAAAAAACTAAAAACTAATAAAAAAAGTAAAAAAGCTAAAAAACTAAAAAAACTAAAAAAACTAAAAAAACTAAAAAAAGGTAAAAAACTAAAAAAAATAAAAAATAAAAAAAAAACTAAAAAAAAAAGGAAAAAACTGAAAAATAAGCTAAAATAAAGGTAAAAACCAATAAAAAACTAAAAAGAAAAAAAGGAAAAAACTAAAAAAAATTTTCATCTAAAAAACTAAAAAAAACTAAAAAAGGTAAAAACTAAAAGAACTAAAAAAGAAAAAAAATAAATGACGACACTCAAAGAGAAAGCGACCAGGACAAAAGGAATGTTCGATTAGCAATCAACAAAGCACCGGGACACAGGAAGTATAAATGACGACCAGGACATAAGTAAAAAAAAAAACTAACAAAACTAAAAAGAAGGTAAAAACTACAAAAAAACTAAAAAGAAAAAAAAACACTAAAAACTAATAAAAAAACTAAAAAATCTAAAAATCTAAATAAACTAAAAAAGAAAAAAAAAGGAAAAAAATAAAGGAGAAAAACAAAACTAAAAAACGAATGTATATACAGACCGGTACACCGGGATACAAATGACGACCGGGACACAGGGAATATAAATGACGACCGGGACACAGGGACACAACTACAACGGGGACACCGGGGGAAACAGGGGGATATAAATGACGACCGGGACAAAAAAACTAAAAAGAAAAAAAAACTAAAAACTAATAAAAAAACTAAAAAATCTAAAAATCTAAATAAGCTAAAAAAGAAAAAAAAAGGAAAAAAAAAGGAGAAAAACAAAACTAAAAAACGAATGTATATACAGACCGGGACACCGGGATACAAATGACGACCGGGACACAGGGACACAACTACAACGGGGACACCGGGGGAAACAGGGGGATATAAATGACGACTGGGACATAATAGTTACGCGCCATTGTAGTTGTGTCCCTATGTCCCACCTGTGAATATAGATATATATATATATATATATATATATATATATATATATATATATATATATATATATATATATATATATATATATATATATATATATATATATATATATATATATATATATATATATATATATATATATATATATATATGGTTTTAACTACGTAAAACTTGCGAATATACAACATTCTTTGCTGTCCCATTGTCTTTGCATATAAATAGATTGTCAGGTTTACCGACTCTTGAACATGCAACATATAATGGTCCATGGGAAAACAATCTGTATTCAGATCTATACCTCATGATTCTAATCATTGCCCTTGAGCTTTGTTGATGGTGACTGCTAATCGACCATTCCCTGTCCCGGTGTCCCGGTCGTCATTTATATCCCCCTGTTTCGCACGGTGTCCCCGTTGTAGTTGTGTCCCTGTGTCCCGGTCGTCATTTATATTCCCTGTGTCCCGGTCGTCTTTTTAGTTTTGTTAGTTTTTTTTTTACTTATGTCCTGGTCGTCATTTATGCTTCCTGTGTCCCGGTGCTTTGTTGATTGCTAATCGAACATTCCTTTTGTCCTGGTCGCTTTCTCTTTGAGTGTCGTCATTTATTTTTTTCTTTTTTAGTTCTTTTAGTTTTTACCTTTATTAGTTTTTTTTAGTTTTTTAGATGAAAATTTTTTTTAGTTTTTTCCTTTTTTTCTTTTTAGTTTTTTATTGGTTTTTACCTTTATTTTAGCTTATTTTTCAGTTTTTTCCTTTTTTTTAGTTTTTTTTTTATTTTTTATTTTTTTTAGTTTTTTACCTTTTTTAGTTTTTTTAATTTTTTTAGTGTTTTAGCTTTTTTACTTTTTTTATTAGTTTTTAGTTTTTTTTGTAGTTTTTGCCTTTTTTTTAGTTTTTTCAGTTTTTTTTTAGTTTTTTATTGGTTTTTACCTTTATTTTAGCTTATTTTTCAGTTTTTTCCTTTTTTTTAGTTTTTTTTTCGTTTTTAGTTTTTTAGTTTTTAGTTTTTTAGTTTTTTACCTTTTTTTAGTTTTTTTAGTTTTTTTTTAGTTTTTTAGCTTTTTTATTTTTTTATTAGTTTTTAGTTTTTTTTGTAGTTTTTGCCTTTTTTTAGTTTTTTAGTTTTTTAGCTTTTTTATTAGTTTTTAGTTTTTTTTTGTAGTTTTTGCCTTTTTTTAGTTTTTTTCTTTTTAGTTTTTTTGTAGTTTTTACCTTCTTTTTAGTTTTGTTAGTTTTTTTTTTTACTTATGTCCTGGTCGTCATTTATACTCCCTGTGTCCCGGTGCTTTGTTGATTGCTAATCGAACATTCCTTTTGTCCTGGTCGCTTTCTCTTTGAGTGTCGTCATTTATTTTTTTCTTTTTTAGTTCTTTTAGTTTTTACCTTTTTTAGTTTTTTTTAGTTTTTTAGATGAAAATTTTTTTTAGTTTTTTCCTTTTTTTCTTTTTAGTTTTTTATTGGTTTTTACCTTTATTTTAGCTTATTTTTCAGTTTTTTCCTTTTTTTTATTTTTTTTTATTTTTTATTTTTTTAGTTTTTTACCTTTTTTTTAGTTTTTTTAGTTTTTTTAGTTTTTTAGCTTTTTTACTTTTTTAATTAGTTTTTAGTTTTTTTGTAGTTTTTGCCTTTTTTTAGTTTTTTCAGATTTTTTTTAGTTTCTTATTGGTTTTTACCTTTATTTTAGCTTATTTTTCAGTTTTTTCCTTTTTTTTTAGTTTTTTTTAGTTTTTAGTTTTTTTGGTTTTTTACCTTTTTTTAGTTTTTTCAGTTTTTTTAGCTTTTTAGCTTTTTTATTTTTTTTATTAGTTTTTAGTTTTTTTTGTAGTTTTTGCCTTTTTTTAGTTCTTTTAGTTTTTTAGCTTTTTTATTAGTTTTTAGTTTTTTTTGTAGTTTTTGCCTTTTTTTAGTTTTTTAGTTTTTTAGCTTTTTTATTTTTTTTATTAGTTTTTAGTTTTTTTTTGTAGTTTTTGCCTTTTTTTAGTTTTTTCAGTTTTCAGTTTTGTCACCTGATCCAGTTTTTTCAGGTGACGTCACCTGATCCACACACAGACAACTTATTTTTATATATATAGATATATATATGGACATCGGGACGCAAATGACGACCAGCACATAGGGAATATAAATGACGACAAAAACACTCAAAGAGAAAGCGACCGGGACACAAGGAATGTTCGATTAGCAATCACCATCAACAAAGCACCGGGACACAAATGACGACCGGGACACATGGGGATATAAATGACGACCAGGACACTCAAAGAGAAATTACAGACTGGGACACCGGAACACAAATGACGACCGGGACAAAAATGACGACCGGGACACCAAGACACATGGAATATAAATGACGACCGGGACACTCAAAGAGAAATTACAGACTGGGACACTGGGACACAGAGAAACAACAACAATGGGGACACCGGGGGGCACAGGGTGATATATAAATGACGACGGGGACACAGGGAATGTTTGATTAGCAATCACTATCAACAAAGCTCAAGGGCAATCATTAGAATAATGAGGTATAGATCTGAATACAGATTATTTTTCCCACAGACAATTATATGTTTCATGTTCAAGAGTTCAAGCGCCCCCACCAACTAGGTGTTGGGGTGGCGCAAAGCACCACCCCAACAGCTAGTATATATATATAAAAATAAGTTGTCGGTGTGTGTGTGTGTGTGTCGAGTGACGTCATGTTTGTGTGTCGACTGACGTCATGTTTGTCGACTGACGATTTTACAGACCGGGACATCGGGACACAAATGACGACCGGGACACCGAGACATAGGGAATATAAATGACTACCGGGACACTCAAAGAGAAAGCGACCGGGGCACAAGGAATTTCGATTAGCAATCACCATCAACAAAGCACCGGAACACAAATGACGACCAAGACACAGGGAATACAACATTCTTTGCTGTCCCATTGTCTGTGCATATAAATAGCATTTACATTCCCTGTGTTCCGGTCGTCATTTGTGTCTTGGTGTCCCAGTTTGTAATTTCTCTTTGAGTGTCCCGGTCGTCATTAATATTCCCTGTGTCCCAGTGTCCAAGTCGTCATTTGTGTCCCGGTGTCCCGGTCTGTAATTTCTATTCAAACAATCCCTGTGTCTCAGTCGTCAATTATATATCCCGCCTGTGCCCCCGGCGTCCCCGTTGTAGTTGTGTCCCTGTGTCCCGGTCGTCATTTATATTCCCGATCGTGATTTGTGTCTGGGTGTCCCAGTCTGTAATTTTTCTTTGAGGTTCCCGGTCGTCATTTATATTCCCTCTGTGTCGGTCGTCATTTGTGTCCCGGTCTGTAATTTATCTTTGAGTGTTTTTTCTTTTTAGTTTTTTTTTTTAGTTTTTTGCTTTTTTTCAGTTTCTTTTTCTTCTTTATTTTTCAGCGTCACTATGAAGTACATATCGCCGAACCTTTGTTTTTTAACTTAAATCTGGTAGGCATTGATGACCTTATCCAAGTCAAAATCCCAAACCCAATCATCATCGCTATCATTTTCAGTTTTGATATGTTTTGACTCTCGCTTTCCAGGTGGATTTTCATCTAACTGCGCGGTTTTGCGTTCTTTAGCCGCAAGCCTGTTTTCTTGCTGTTCTTGTGATTCCTCGGCACGCTTTCTTTTCTTACTTTCTCTATCAGCAGCAATTTTTTTGGCATAGACTCTTTGAGCAGCTTCCTCGGCTGTTGCCATTGTAGGTTCTTCAGTCATTTTACAATTAAACATTTTTCCGTGAACGTATTTCTTAAATATCTTTAATGACGTCACCCTCATAGCAAAAATGACGACAACTAACTTCCTGACGTCAGTCGACAAAGAAACATGACGTCACCTGACAGACAGACACACAGACAGACAACTTATTTATATATATATATAGATAGATGTCCAGGTGTCCCGGCCATCATTTGTGTCCCGATGTCCCGGTCTGTAATTTCTTCAGTCGACAAACATGACGTCAGTCGACACACAAACATGAGGTCACTCGACAGACACACAGACAACTTATTTTTATATATATACTAGCTGTTTGGGTGGCGCTTCGCGCCAACACAACACCCAGTTGGTGGGGGCGCTTCGCGCCCCCCAAGCCCCCCGCGTGCGTAAGTCGTTACGCGTCATATTGGTTACGCGCCATTGTAGTTGTGTCCCTGTGTCCCCCCGTTGAATTTAGATAGATATATATATATATATATATATATATTTTTTACTACGTAAAACTTGCGAATATACAACATTCTGGCTGTCCCATTGTTTGTGCATATAAACAGATTGTCAGGTTTACCGACTCTTGAACATGCAACATATAATTGTCCATGGGAAAAACAATCTATATTCAGATTTATACCTCATTATTCTAATTATTGCCCTTGAGCTTTGTTGATGGTGATGGCTAATCGAACATTCCCTGTGTCCCCGTCGTTGTTGTTTCCCTTTGTCCCGGTCGTCATTTGTGTCCCGGTGTCCCAGTCTGTAATTTCTCTTTGAGTGTCGCGGTCGTCATTTATATTCCCTGTGTCCCGGTGTCCCGGTCGTCATTTTTGTCCCGGTCGTCATTTGTGTTCCGGTGTCCCGGTCTGTAATTTCTCTTTGAGTGTCCTGGTCGTCATTTATATTCCCTGTGTCTTGGTCGTCATTTGTGTTCCGGTGCTTTGTTGATGGTGATTGCTAATCGAAATTCCTTGTGCCCCGGTCGCTTTCTCTTTGAGTGTCCCGGTCGTCATTTATATTCCCTATGTCTCGGTGTCCTGGTCGTCATTTGTGTCCCGATGTCCCGGTCTGTAAAATCGTCAGTCGACAAACATGGCGTCAGTTGACACACAAACATGACGTCACTCAACACACACACACACCGACAACTTATTTTTATATATATATACTAGCTGTTGGGGTGGTGCTTTGCGCCACCCCAACACCTAGTTGGTGGGGGCGCTTGAACTCTTGAACATGAAACATATAATTGTCTGTGGGAAAAATAATCTGTATTCAGATCTATACCTCATTATTCTAATGATTGCCCTTGAGCTTTGTTGATGGTGATTGCTAATCAAACATTCCCTGTGTCCCCGTAGTCATTTATATATCCCCCTGTGCCCCCCGGCGTCCCCGTTGTTGTTGTTTCCCTGTGTTCAAGTCGTCATTTCTGTACCGGTGTCCCAGTCAGTAATTTCTCTTTGAGTGTCGCGGTCGTCATTTGTATTCCCTGTGTCCCGGTTCCCAGTCTGTAATTTCTCTTTGAGTGTCCTAGTTGTCATTTATATCCCCTGTGTCCCGGTCGTCATTTGTGTCCCGGTGCTTTGTTGATGGTGATTGCTAATCGAACATTCCTTGTGTCCCGATTGCTTTCTCTTTGAGTGTCCCGGTCGCCATTTATATTTCCTATAGGAAGAAAACAGGCTTGCGGCTGATAGAAAAAGTAAGAAAAGAAAGCGTGCCGAGGAATCATAAGAGCAACCTGAAAATTATCGCCTGGCATTCAGGTACAGCCCAGTCGATGATTATAGCTTGAGTAGATGTGTTCAAATCGGGACTATGTCTAAAATTTGTCCCTATTGCAAGGCCTTGAAAGTCAATGGTGAAACAATGGGAATATGTTGTGCCTCAGGAAAAGTTACACTTCCTCTACTGGCTGCACCACCAGAGCCATTGAAGACTTTGCTTACTGGAACTACGTCAAAATCTAAGCGTTTTTTATCACAAATCAGAAAATAAAACACATGTTTCCAAATAACGTCGTTTGGTGCCCAAATCGAAAATCCAGATCAATTTATGCCTACTTTCAAAGTAAAAGGGCAAATTTGTCATAGAGCAGGGTCCCTTCTATCATTCTCAGGCGAGAATCATAGATTTTTACAACTGTACTTCATCAGTAATAGAAATTCTGAATTGAATCCACATTGCAAAATTTCTCCCGACGTTTAAAGGACAATCTTTTCCCAATTGCAACATCTTTTCCACGAAAATAATAATTTAGTGCGTCTGTTCAAAACAGCCATCGATTTGATGCCTACTGATGCATATAAAATTGTTATTTCCGCTGACAAAACGCCTCCTGGCCAACATGTGCGTAGATGCAATGCTCCAACTATCGACGAAGTGGCAATCGTTATGGTTGGTGATCAGTTTTTACCTTGAGATATAATTCTTCATAAGCGAAACGCTCAGTTGTTAAGAATTGCTGAAACTCATCGATGCTACGATGCCCTACAATATCCTATCATTTTTTGGGATGGAGCCGACGGCTATCACTTTAATATTAAATTGATAAATCCAGCCACTAACAAAGAAATAAATAAGAAATGCAGCGCAATGCATTATTATTCCTATAGACTAATGATTCGGCAGGATGAAGACAATTATATTTTAAAATGCCGTCAATTGTTTCGCCAATACATCGTTGATACGTATGCAAAAATTGAATCAAAACGTTTGCTATTTATTCGTCTGAATCAGACCAAGCTCCGCTCTGAACAATCCGCTCTGAGATGCATTTGTAAATGACGGTAATACCACAAACGTTGGAAATTAACGATTTTACCTTCGTCATATGCTGGCAGTCCCCGTCATATAAAAGAATATGCTCAAGATGCTATTGCGTAGGTTCGTCTCTATGGTCGTCCAGATTTATTTATTACATTTACATGTAATCAATCTTTGGACGAGATACAGAAGCTTTTACTCCAAGGACAATCGGCGGTTCATAGACATGACATTACGGCCCGTGTCTTCCGGCAAAAGTTGAAATCACTGATAAACTACATAGTAAAACTTGAAGTGTTTGGGTCAGTGCGATGCTGGATGTACTCAGTGGAATGGCAAAAACGAGGATTGCCACACGCACATATACTAACCTCGACTTTTAGTACCCAACACAATTACTGGCAGTGAGGGTTACCAACAATATAGAAGAAGATCTACTGAAGATGGTGGTAAGATAGCAATAATAAAGAAGCGTAACGGTACCACCATTGAAGTAGATAACCAGTGGGCCGTTCCATATTCCCCTTTATTTTCAAAAACATTTAATGTACGCATAAACGTTGAATATTGTAACTCCGTGAAGGCAATCAAATACATATGTAAATACGTCAACAAAGGCAGTGACATGGCAGTTTTTGGCTTGTAGTCCGAAATCAGTGATATCGATGAAATCGTACAATATAAGGCTGGAAGATACATAAGCAGTAATGAAGCTGTTTGGCGAATTCTTTCATTTCCGATACATGAACGAAGTCCAACTGTTGTTCACTTAGCGGTACATTTACAGAATGGTCAACGTGTTTATTTTTCGGAATCCAACGTGCAACAAAGAGCCCTGAATCCACCGGATACAACGTTGACTGCTTTCTTTTCGCTTAGATTCTGACGTAGTTCCAGTAAGCAAAGTCTTCAATGGCTCTGGGGGTGCAGCCAGTTGAGGAAGTTCAACTTTTCCTGAGGCGCAACACATTCCCATAGTTTCACCAATAAATTTCAAGGCCTTGCAGAAGGGACAAATTTTAGACATAAATCCCGATTTGAACAAATCTACTATAATCATTGACTGGGCTGTACCTGAATGCCATGCGATAATTTTCACGCTGTTCTTGTGATTCCTCGGCACGCTTTCTTTTGGCATTATATCTTGAAGCCGCAAGCCTGTTTTCACGTTGCTCTTGTGATTCTTTTAGCAGCAAGTCTGGTTTCCCGTTGCTCCGGTAGTTCCTCGACATGCCTTCGTTGATGTAAATTGCACATTCCTAATCTGGCTTTATCTCAAGAGGCCAAAAGCCTGTTTTCACGTTGCTCTTGTGATTCCTCGACACGCCTTCTTTTTTTTACTTTCTCTTTCAGCAGAAAGTCTGGTTTCGCGTTGCTCTGGTAGTTCCTCGACACGCCTTCGTTGACGTAAATTGCACATTCCTAATCTAGCCCTTTCTCTTTGAACCGCAAGACTGGTTCTGCTTTTTCGTAACATTCTATAACATTGACATTTGGAAAGATCTTCACGTGCCAAGCTTTCTAAAGCTCAACAATTTATGATAAACCTCAAAATTTTAAGTATCTGTTTTAAGGTTTTTCGAATTACTTTAATCTATTGCCAAAATATTTCAAAATATTTATGCAATTCCCAGTTTTTACATTTTAGTTTCTTTTCTTTTTCTTCTTTATTTTTCAGACGTCATATGCAAACCCTCAACACAAAAATACATACAACTTATTTTTATATATATAGAAGAAATAATCTGGCGTAACAGACATAGTGTAACAGACATAACACATATACAACTTATTTTTATATATATAGAAGCTGTTGGGGTGGCGCTTCGCGCCACCCCAACACCTAGCTGTTGGGGGCAATTTGTGTCCCCCCAAGCCCCCCCCCCCCGCGCGCGTAAGTCGTTACGCGCCATATTAGTTACGCGCCATTGTAGTTGTGTCCCTGTGTCCCACCTGTGAATATAGATATATATACATATATTTTTAACTACGTAAAACTTTCGAATATACAACATTCTTCGCTGTCCCATTGTCTGTGCATATAAATAGATTGTCAGGTTTACCGACTCTTGAACATGAAACATATAATTGTCTATGGGAAAAATAATCTGTATTCAGATCTATACCTCATTATTCTAATGATTGCCCTTGAGCTTTGTTGATGGTGATTGCTAATCGAACATTCCCTGTGTCCCCGTCGTCATTTATATATCCCCCTGTGCCCCCCGGAGTCCCCGTTGTTGTTGTTTCCCTGTGTCCTGGTATCCAAGTCTGTAATTTCTCTTTGAGTGTCCCGGTCGTCATTTATATTCCCTGTGTCCTGGTGTCCCGGTCGTCATTTTTGTCCCGGTCGTCATTTGTGTTCCTGTGTCCCGGTCTGTAATTTCTCTTTGAGTGTCCTGGTTGTCATTTATATCCCCTGTGTCCCGGTCGTCATTTGTGTCCCGGTGCTTTGTTGATGGTGATTGCTAATCGAACATTCCTTGTGTCCCGGTCGCTTTCTCTTTGGCGTTTCGCGCCACACCAACACCTAGTTGTCCCACCTGTGAATATAGATAGATTTATATATGTGTTTCAAACTACGTAAAAATTGCGAATATACAACATTTTTGACTTTCCCACTACTGGGAGCTTTCCGTTTCCAATAGCCAGCAATTGATCTGAAAATGTTTGACCAGAGTCATCGTTTTGCAATCGGACACGCGTATTTGTAGTTAATTTTAATATTTTTACGTGTACCCATAAATTAGAATTTTTCAGACAAGCATTCATTTCGTCAGCAGGAGTTAAACTACGTAAAAATTGCGAATATACAACATTCTTGGCTTTCCCATTGTCTGTGCATATACAAAGCCGTATGCACTAATAATGACGTCATATGCAAACGCTCTTTTTACAAACAAACAAACATGCATACACACAACTCGTTTTTATATAGATAGATAGATAGATAGATACAATACAAATTAGCTGCGTAAAACTTGCGAATATACAACATTCTTCGCTGTCCAATTGTCGCTGCATATAAATAGATTGTCAGGTTTACCGACCCTCGAACATGCAACGTACAATTTTCCATGGGAAAAACAATCAGTATTAAGATTTATACCACATTTTTCTAATGATTGACCTTGAGCTTTGTTAATGGTGATTGCAAATGCTAATCGAATAGGGAATTGCAATCTTTTAAATTGAAAAGGCAGATCCGTTGGAATCATGGGAATGCGAGGAATAAGAACAGCCTCACCCTAAAAAGGCCCTGTCAAGATTGTGGCCTCTATTAGGTTTTCCATTGTTTTTTTTATGGCAAGTTGCGTGCCATTGCAAAGCTTTGGTGATTTGGTATTTCTTAAAAGTATTATTGGTACGCCTATTTTTAGTTGTAGCACGTGTGGTGGAAACCCTGAAAGATCTATGGAATTTAAAAATTCAGATGGATAATTAACCGCTTCATTTGGTTCCAAAACTGTGTCGACTGACTTGCAAAGGACTGCCTGGTCTCGAATCTTGGTCAAAACAATATTGTTGATTTCATGGACGTCTATATTTTTGGGTGTGAGAATCGCTCTTTCACTTAGCCATTTATTATTTTTATAATTTTTTAGAATATTCGGAAATACTTTTTCAATCAATTCATTTTTGGACGTCACTAAGTTACAGAAATCAGCAGGTAGTTGTATACGTCCTGAAATTGAGTCTATCGTATCATAAATGTCTTTTTGTTCCGACGTTAACTTGGAAATGTTATTTTGTACATACGACAATAGATCACTCGTACTGTAGCTTTGTCCACGATCCAATTCTACACATGTCGAAACAGCAGCGACACGTTTAGGTGAAGGCATTCCCAAATCCTGAAGAGGTTTGTTTGCCATACGTACGCACAAATCTTCTATAATAACTAAAGTGTAGTTATAAATTTCTGATGTAAAATCAAAAGTCATATCTGACGTCTCTAACTGTTTTCGATGGAGTATATCTTCGGACATTTTTGACTTATATTTTTCCCAAAACTCTGTAGGAGCTGATGGAGAGCAAGTGCACGAATTTGACTTGGGGTTGACGTTTCGCACGCGTCATTGATGCAGTTATCCCACTGTTGGTCATTCTCCAATAAATTCAGAGCTTGGCATGCACTACGGTAAGTGTCATGTATAGTACCGTTTACAGTTCTCAAATACTCAAAGGATGTCGGACCGGGTACATTCACCAAAAGCAGGCGTAGAAAGAAGCATTCATGTTGATTGGGGTGAACGGTGTAGAGTCTTCCTATCGTGGTATCTTTGAAGATGGTAGGTTGGCCGTAAGCCCACTGGTTATCTACTTCGATGGTGGTACCGTTGCCATTGTAGGTTCTTCAGTCATTTTACAATTAGAAATTTCTGTTTCAACGGTCTTCTTACAATTAAAAATTTGTCTTTGAACGATATTCTTAAATACCTGTGTCCTAGTCGTCATTTATATTCCCTGTGTCCCGGTCGTCATTTGTGTCCCGGTATCCCAGTCTGTAATTTCTCTTTGAGTGTCCCGGTCGTTATTTATATTCCCTCTGTCCCGGTCGTCATTTGTGTCCCGGTCTGTAATTTCTCTTTGAGTGTTTTTTTCTTTTTAGTATTTTTTAGTTTTTTACATTTTTCTTTTTTCAGTTTTCTTTTTCTTCTTTATTTTTCAGCTTCACTATGAAATACATATCGCCAAACCTTTGTTTTTTTAACTAAAATCTGGTAGGCATTGATGACCTTATCCAAGTCAAAATCCCAAACCCAATCATCATCGCTATGATTTTCAGTTTTGATATGTTTTGACTCTCGCTGTCCAGGTGGATCTTCATCTAACTGCGCGATTTTGCGTTCTTTAGCCTCAAGCCTGTTTCCTTGCTGTTCTTTTGATTCCTCGGCACGCTTTCTTTTCTGACTTTCTCTATCAGCAGCAAGTTTTTTGGCATAGACTCTTTGAGCATCTTCATCGTCTTTTGCCATTGTAAGTTCATCAGTCATTTAAACTTAAACATTAATAGATTTCTACGTGAACATATATGTCTTAAATATCTTTCATGACGTCGCCATCATAGCAAAAATGACGACAACTAACTTCATGACGTCAGTCGACACAGAAACATGACTTCACCTGATCCACAGACAGACAACTTATTTTTATATATATAGATAGATACAGTTTCATTTCAGTTTTTTTCTTTTTTAGTTTTTTCTTTTCTTAGTTTTTTTCTTTTTTAGTTTTTCTTTTTTAAATTTCTTCTTTTTATTTATTTGTTTTCTTCAATTTTTCAATGTTCATTCTAACATTGACACTTGGAAAAATCTTTACGTGCCAAGCAAGCTAAAGCTCCAACAATTTATAATAAACCTCAAAATTTTGGGTATCTGTTGTAAGGTTTTCGAATTACCTTAATCTTTTGTCAAAATATATTAATTTCTATTCAAACAATCCCTGTGTCTCAGTCGTCAATTATATATCCCGCCTGTGCCCCCGGCGTCCCCGTTGTAGTTGTGTCTCTGTGACCCGGTCGTCATTTATATTCCCGGTCGTGATTTGTGTCCGGGTGTCCCAGTCTGTAATTTTTCTTAGAGGTTCCCGTTCGTCATTTATATTCCCTCTTTGTCGGTCGTAATTTGTGTCCCGGTCTGTAATTTATCTTTGAGTGTTTTTTCTTTTTAGTTTTTTACATTTTTCATTTTTTTTTCTTCTTTATTTTTCAGCGTCACTATGAAGTACATATCGCCGAACCTTTGTTTTTTAACTTAAATCTGGTAGGCATTGATGACCTTATCCAAGTTAAAATCCCAAACCCAATCACCATCGCTATCATTTTCAGTTTTGATATGTTTTGACTCTCGCTTTCCTGGTGGATTTTCATCTAACTGCGCGGTTTTGCGCTCTTTAGCCGCAAGCCTGTTTTCTTGCTTTTCTTGTGATTCCTCTTCACGCTTTCTTTTCTTACTTTCTCTATCAGCTGCAAGCCTGTTTTCTTGCTGTTCTTGTGATTCCTCGGCACGCTTTCTTTTCTTACTTTCTCTATCAGCAGCGTGAACGCATTAACGCATGTCTTAAATACCATTAATGACGTCACCGTCAAAGCAAAAATGACGACAACTAATTTCATGACGTCAGTCAACACAGAAACATGACATCACCTGATCCACAGACAGACAGACAACTGTCTGTCTCTCGAAAATCGAGAGAGGGCTCATTCTAACAGAAATGAAAGATATATATGCCTTTTTAAGTGACCAAAAAATTGGAAGGCAACTAGGCCCCCTCAGACGTAGCTTCTTTTTTCCAAATTCATCCTATCAAAATTATTTGATAGCTGTTTTGTTCAGCATAGTTGAAAGGAGAAAAATAGTTGAAGCTTGAAATAGTATGAAAGGTCTTTAATAAACAAAATCTGCCCATTGTTAAGGTACAGTATTTGTTATAGGAAATTACGCAAACATCTCTTGGGTTAAATATTTTTTCGGGAATGAGTTTTTGGCTGGGGAGATTTTGCACGGGGAGAATTTTCCATGGAAAGTGGAGTTTTCATGGGGTGAAATTTTCAGAGGAAATTCTATACTAGGGGGAATTTTCCAGAATTCCTATACTATAGCTCTATATAGCTCTTGCTTTCTCTCTAACGACAAAATTTTGTGCATGGAGCTGTTAAGGCAGGACGGACTCTCAAGGAATATCCCTATACCTCCCATGTTAAACATTTGGAGCTTGCCCGACGTTCCTGAATTAGGGATTTCGGCGGTTTTTATTTCAATAGAAATTAAAACTCAAGAAATAAAAATCTGGTGATTATTTTAATCTAATCAAATCTTAAAGCCGACTATTATTTTTTTTATAATTAGAAAATAAGTATAAAACCTGTTTTGGGTTTGCATTCTAGATTGCTACACTTGACACTGTTGTTTTCGGGAAATCCATTGCATTTTTGATTTTTTTTTTTTTTTTTTTTCACTGTCTAACCAAAGGACGTATCCTTATCCGAACTATTACTTAACTTTTGATTTGACAACCTCTTTGGAATTCCCTAAGGTGTCAAGAATATTTTTATTGTCTCATTCTTGCCTAACCCAGTCAAATCTCTCTTTCAAAACTTTGCATAGAATTTAATAGGTAAAAACTTCATAAAACATGACTAATTTCATCTTTTTCCCAAAATTTCAAGCCTTGGTATAATTCATTGTGCTGTCGCAAACTAGAAACAAAATTTGTGAGACACAACTTAATTAAATGTAATTATTATCGTAAGATCTTTATCAATTTTGACCACTAAAGACATTTTTTGGGGGTCAATGATTTGAAGACGACGGCAGAGTAGATGGGCTAAAGAGCAATTTACTGCTGACCTGGCCCCACCCAAATTGTTTTAGAATTAGAGAAGAAAATTATAATCGATTTATATACCTTATATCTTTAAACGAACAATAATTGTGCATGTATTTGAGTGTAAATTTTTTCTCAAGGACAGGTCTATATTTTTTTTGGGGGGGGGGGGGATTCGGTATCCTGAGATTTTCTGGCCTGCAAAACCGATCTATATAGGTCGCGAGTTTGAGAAAACTCGTTTAGACCTTTAATTTTGAAAAAAAAATCATATGATTGACGTCAAATTTATTTACATCAGTATTGTAATGACGTCAGGCATTATTTGGCAGAGGATTTTACTCGGGAAGTGCGATAAATTAACATATCTAAAGATTCTAAAATTAAGGTTGCGTATCGTGTTATTGCATTTAAATACGATGGCAATAGAAGGTTGAAATTTTAGTTTTTGGGTGAAACAACATGGCATGGACAACATTGAGACCTAATTTGGCCATAATTTGGAATTTCTCAATTCTAGTGAGTCAGCTGCTATTTGAGTTAGTATGTAGCATGTATCGGCTTCTGCGAGGATAACAGCTTGAAATTATATATAATATTTTACAGGTTATCAATAATCCTAATTATATCGGGGAAAGAATTTTTTTGTCATAGATGGACAAATTTATGGCTTATAATGCCATTTAGACTACCTGCACACAAGACCTTTGGCTTCAAAGTTCCACTTTCCTAGGATTCAATTTCTAGCATAAAACCTGGTTCAAACAAAGCTTTGGAATTAGCTCAAGCGGAAGTTTTTCTGCGTAACGAAGCACAGACGTTACCCAAGTGTGGCTTACAAATTATGAATCAGTAGTTGTGGTTCATTAAAAATCCGAACTTGCCATTTGAAGGAAGAATTCTAGTTGCTGTAGAGGATTTCCCACAGTGTTCACCAGTTCAACTCCGGAGCAACCACACTGAATCACTTTAATTGTCAATTAAAAAAAGAAGTCATCTTTGGAAGTATTTCCAAAGAAAAAAACATGCGGGTCGATTCTGAACAGGAAGCATTTGCAAAGTGCATCCAGGACCTTGCAAATGGGAATCTTCCCAAAAATGACTTAATGAAATCCAATTACCGGAAGACATAATTTCCAGAAGTAATTTAATTGAGGAAGTACTTGGAGAACGTTTGTCTAATCTAAGTTTCAATTTAATGAGGGATCGCGTTATTTTAGCTTCGATCAGCAACGAAGCTAGTAAAATAAATGCGAAAATTGTCGATGGCATCCCATGAGAATACAAATCGTATGTAAGTTATGATTATGTTTAAAAGATAAAGATGGAACTGAATTAACTCTAGAATTCCTCAATTCAGTTGATATTGCAGATTTACAGTCCCATTACTTAAAAATATAGGAAAACACGAAAATTATATTTTTGCATAATTTAGATATTTCAGAGGAGATGTGTAATGGAACCCACTTTATTGCTACTGAACTATGCAACAACAAAATTAAGGTGAATATAATTACTGACCAAAAATCAGGAGACGAAGTTTACATTTCTCGAGTTACGCTCGACTCTAGTAAAAGTCAACCTCGATGTACTGTTCAACAATATCAATTTCCTCTTCGACCTGTGTTTGCCATGACTATACATCAATCAAAAGGCCAAACACTTGAATCTGTGGGTGTCGACTAGCGTACTCTTGTTTTTAATCATGGCATTTTATACTTGGCATTCTCTCTTGTTTTTTGACAACATAGCTTAAAAGTTCTGCTACCACAACTGAAAATGAACGACGAACATATAATGCTCTGCGGAAGGAAGCCCTGACAACTGCCAACAAAACACCTTATTGTTAGTTTATGTTTTTTAATTAATTATACGAGTAATAATTATGTATATATTTGCTTATAGATTTTTCCTCGAAATTGGTAGCACAGTTTTAGTTTTGTTTTTCTTAAATCTGGCATATTGACATTTCTGGCCGCAAGAACGACCTAAATAGGTGACAACTTTAAGGAAGAATTCTTATTATTCCCAGAGTGGTTGAATAGTTTTTTTGTTGTTGTTTTTTATTAAACTGGCGTATTGACATATCTGGTAACAAGAAATATCTAAATAGGTGTCAACCTTAAGGAAGATTACGTATTTCCCAAGTTTGGTTGTATCAAATTTATAGTGGCACATTTATACATTTCTAACCACAAGAATAATCTGAATAGGTGACAACTTTAAGGAAGAATTCGTATTTTTCCTAGGGTGGTTGTATCAAACTTGTAGTGATGCCATGACATCAAGAAGTTCACATTGCCTACAGTTATAAGATAGACGACAATAAGCAACAATATATATAAGCCTACCTCTGAGCCATGTCTGGGGACCGGTGGTGAGGCCGTCGGTCTCCCAGTACTCAATGCCTCATCTCTTTAAACAAGCAATAATTGTATATTTGTTTGTATGCATTTTTTCTCATAAATGGCTTCACACTTATTTTACTTTTTTAAATTGACATCTTTTGATTTTCTTGCCTAAAAAACGATCTATATAGGTAACAAGTTTGAGAAAATTCGCTCAGGACCTAAATTTTCAAAAAAAAAACGTGAGTGACGTCGTATTTATGAGCCCATTTCAAGAAATTACAACATTCAGCCCTCTCCCCCCTCCCTAGGAGCAACCCTATAGTTTTTAGTATCTATGACGCATGTACAAAAGGAACATAGCTGAATATAAAATATTAGCTGACATAGGTCTATTTACATTTAAATAAAAAATAAAAATTGTTCCAACTGAAAGTAAGGAGCAACATTAAAAGCTAAAACGGACAGATAATACTATCTATTTGAGGGGGATTACCCCTTCTTCAACATCTCGCTCTTCACGCTAAAGTTTTTCGGCACTTTTAAAAAAGCTACTCATTGTTCAAATTAAACGGCCCTTGTGTTTCAAGAGTCGTTTTTGAAGAATTGGGACAAAATTAAAGCTTTAACGGAAAGAGCGAGGTTTAAGGAGAGGATAACCCTCCTCAAATACGCAATAGTTTGTGTTCGTTTTAATTTTTTTAATGTTGCGCCTTACTTTCAGTAGGAAAACTTGTTTTTTGTATTTAATTTCTGCTCATTTTTTAAATAACACCAAGGAATCGGCTCCAACTCCATAAAAAAAAAAATCCTCCCAACGGAACAATCCCATGGACAATTCAATGCTGTTGAAATTTACCTTGGACAATTACCCTTAAGGTCTAGCCGAAGTCCAAGCATTTTACTCCCTAGTCAGTTCTTTTTCTTAGGCGGCAACTCGGTCAAATACAAAGATATCAGTTTTCTTCATTGCTCCAACTAAACAAACATAAGAAGGTTGAACTTAATGGGTTTCTCACTCAAAATTACGATTGGGCGCAGGCTATCCTTAGAAATTCTTCTTAAAATTGTTTATAAAATATAATTTTGTATATATATATATATATATATATATATATATATATATATATATATATATATATATATATATATATATATATATATATATATTTATTAGCCGGCAGTTTGATGTCTGCACGCTACTTATTCTCTAGACTCTGTTTAAACAGGTTACTATTAAATAATACTTGACTGAATCGCTTTCTGAACAATGGGAGTGGTTAGTCCCTTGGTCTAATTTATGTATTCTCACGCACTCCGATTACAGCTGCATCTAGTCTTTTGAGGGGAATTTTTGACTTCGGAACACAAATATGAGAAGCATTTGAAGAGACTTCAGCCAGCAAGTATAAATTATAGAAATAGGCTTCAGATTGTCGAAAAGAATATTTATTGTTTTATTTTTTGATACCCGAAAACAACAGTGTCAAGTGTAGCAATCTAGAATGCAAACCCAAAACAGGTTTTATACTTATTTTCTAATTATAAAAAAAATAATAGTCGGCTTTAAGATTTGATTAGATTAAAATAATCACCAGATTTTTATTTCTTGATTTTTAATTTCTATTGAAATAAAAACCACCGAAATCCCTAATTCAGGAACGTCGGGCAAGCTCCAAATGTTTAACATGGGAGGTATAGGAAGATTCCTTGAGAGTCCGTCCTGCCTTAATAGCTCCATGCACAAAATTTTGTCGTTAGAGAGAAAGCAAGAGCTATATAGAGCTATAGTATATGAATTCTGGAAAATTCCCCCCAGTATAGAATTTCCTCTGAAAATTTCACCCCATGAAAGCTCCACTTTCCATGGAAAATTCTCCCCGTGCAAAATCTGCCCAGCCAAAAACTCATCCCCGAAAAAATATTTAAGCCAAGAGATGTTTGCGAAATTTCCCATAACAAATACTGTACCTTAACAGTAGGCAGATTTTGTTTATTAAAAACCTTTCATACTATTTCAACCTTCAACTATTTTTCTCCTTTCAACTATGCTGAACAAAACAGCTATCAAATAATTCTGATCGGATGAATTTGGAAAAAAGAAGCTACGTCTGAGGGGGCCTAGTTGCCTTCCAATTTTTTGGTCACTTAAAAAGGCATATAGATCTTTCATTTCTGTTAGAATGAGCCCTCTCTCGATTTTCTAGTTCCACTGGGTCAGTACGATCACCCCTAGGGAAAATAAATAATAAACACACAACCGATCTTTCTTCTGCCAGAAAATACAAAATTCCATATTTTTGCAGACAGGAGCTGGAAACCTTTGCAGTAAGGTTCTTTGATATGGTGAAACTGATGGTGGAATTTTCATTACGATTCTATGACATTTAGGTTTTTTCCACTTTTTTGACAATTAGGCGAATCTTCCGTGGCTCGTTACCTTTGATTGGTGAGACTAAACTTAATTAAGCTTATATATTTAAAATCGGCATAAAAATCTTATCCTTTTGATATACCTATTGGTATCAAAACTCTGTTTCTTAGAGTTTTGGTTACTATTGAGCCGGGTCAATCCTTACTTACAGTATGTTATCACGAACTGTTTGAAAGGTGTTTTATGCAGTTTAGTAATGACTAGAGGACAAATGAATGAAGTGAGAAAAACAATTCGATCAGCTAAGGTAAAGAGTATTGAAAAAAAGGTCTGAAGTAATGATAAAAGAAAATGAAGAACAGAGAAATAGTAAACAAACAAGGTAAAGAGTATTGAAAAATATCAAAAGTAATGATAAAGGACAACAGGAACAAAGCAAGATACGGTTGGAATACTTGCAATAATGAAATTACGACGAGTAAAAATTGAAAGTGAAGAACAAAGAATTGTGCTGTTACAAGACAAACGACAACGGTGAGCAGAACGAATTAAAAATGAAAGAAAGAAAAAAGAAATATGTGGTTAAAAGTTATGCCATAGCGAGAACAAAGTAATATGGGGCTAGAAGATAAGCAGCAGCGAGAATTTCAAGCAAAAGAGAGAACATTTCAACAAAAGGCTTTTTAAGTTTCACAATGCCTAGAGGACAAGTGAACAAAATTGATATTCAAATTTGACAATACTAATCTGAGTAGCTAAGGTAAAGGGTATTGGAAAAACGTCTAAAGAAGTGAAAAATGAAAATGAAGAACAAAGAAATATATAGTTAGATACTTGCGTCAGCGACAATTCCGAGTAAAAAAAAAATGAAGAACAAAGAAATATCCAACCTACAAAACATGCAACAATGAAGAGTAGAACGAACTGAAAATGAAAGTGAAGAACAAAGATATGTACTATTAAAAGATATGCTAGGTTCAAATTTTTACTTGTATTTGTCGTTCTCGCAAGTATTCTAACCGTATATTAATTTGTTCTATTCTTCGGTCCTCCAGATATTACAAAACTGTTGAAAATACATTTTGCAAAAAGACTCATCATACTTGGTATTTTATGCTTAGGTATGTTTCTCGTGTAATTTTGCCTGTATTATAGACACTAAAAATGATACAACCACTAATATTGATTTTGGAAGAACATTACAGAGTATCTGATTATTCATAAAAACAAAAACAAGTAGCTTCAGTAACCATATCTAATGGCCAATCCGTTAGATATTGGCCCCATGTCGAATCGACAGACAAACATGGATGCCCGTCTCGAGTATATTTATATTCTCCAGCAAACATATCTACGGCCAACAGGGACGGCTCAGAGATAAATATGGATGGGGAGGGGGGGCACTGCACCAGGGGTGCCAATATGATTCGAGCATAATGATAGGGGGGATGTAGATAACGCTTTCGTCAGACCAGTTCGTTTGTGTGAATCTGGTTGGTGCTGATGTAAAATGACAAAGAAACCTCTTTGAAAACTAATAATATTTTCCTAGAGCAGTAAAATGCGTATTAACAACGGAAGCGAGCAGATTCTTTGATGAATAAGTTACTTTGACTTCATTGAGACTTTGTGAATGAGTAGACCAGACTTTTTTTTTCTTTTGAGTTGGATAAAAAAAAAATCAATTAATGGGGAAAATAAAATTTATTATCATAGCCAAAGAACTTTTGACAACCTGAAATTTTGACTGTTTGAAAACAAGGAGAAACTTACACTCTTTTATTTATTCAAAATTTAAGAGTAGAAGTAGTGATAGTAACCGAGAAAGTTTCAAATTAAATCTCCCTGTCGTTCTCAATATATTGCTGAGGTTCTTATTGCCACTCATACTTACAGTGCATTTTGATATGGGCATTACTAATTTATCCCCCATAATTTCGGGGTAATAATAAACAAAATATAGGGATAATATTGGGGTAACCAATGACAACAGGGAAGGAGACAAGGGCAATAAAAAAATTCAATAGTCTTCCAATTTGTCTTGCAGGGACGATATAGCTAGAGATAATTGATACTTGTGAATCAGCCAGCCTACGTCGACCTTTTCAATCTGGGCAGTTTCTAACTTCCACATTATGTTCAGATAACATAGATGACATTCCACTAAGACATTGTCCTAGGAAGATAGAACTTTACCCTGCATCTTACTACAGTCATGTCGCTGAATAAGATAGGGCATGTGAATTAACTCTCCCAAATCCCACTCGGCAAATTCAAATGTCTAAAACATTTCCCAAAAACCCCTTTATAATTTGTCTCCCCTCCAGTGACCCATCCTTATCATACCCCTATTAATGACTTCCAGAAACCGTACCCTAAATCGATGGGCTCTTAAGAAAGAGAATAAAAAAATCTACCAAAAAAAGAAAAAAAAGAAAACACAATCTGAAGATGAAGATCTAGCAACTCCTTCATTAATCTAATTTCAACTAAATTAGCTATGTAATTACAGTAATTAGGTAGACAGATTTATCAAACAAAAGCTCTGTAGGGCCATTCGCTATTTCATCAGTCACAAAAATAAAATTAAGTTTTTTTAGTATAGAGTAGACAGGGGCAGTTCAAAAAAAAATACTCCTTAACATAAATTAATGTTGTAAGTTGCCTTGTCGTATCCCCATCATTGAAGTCCAGACGCCATACCCTAAATCGACAGGCTCACAAGAAACAGAATGAAACAAATCTGCCAAAAAAAAAAGAGAAAAGAAAACACATTCTGAAGATGAAGATCTAGCAAGCAAGTTAAATTATATGATTAATTTTTCATGAAAACGAGGTTTATCTTATAATTTTATGACGAAATGATTCGTAAACTGATCGTGCGAGCAGTTTCATGTCTGAATCTCTAACAGATCAAGAGCTAAATCTAGGGTAAGGGGTTGCTTAACCAAGGGTGCCAATATGACTCGAGATGGGCACCAAATTAAAAAGTTTATTTTAAAAAAGATTAAAAAAAGGAAACAAAAAAGAACGGAAGAAGTGTGCCAAAAGTGTCTCAGGAGGAGGGTCGCCCCCTCCGATCCTCATTTATCTGTTCCTGGCCCAAATTACTCTTAATTCTTTATTCATCTAAACTCAACCAAATTAGCTGTATAGTTAAAACAAATAGATAGATAGATTTACTCACACAAAAGCCTTATCGGGCCATTCGTTATTTAATTAGTCACAAAACTAAAATTTAGGATTTTTTTAGGGTGGAGGGGGTTTATTATTAGTCAAAACCTACCTTTCGATTTCCGGGTATTTTACCAGAATATCAGGAAATATCCTTCGATCCCCTTGCACATTCAGCCATCAGTCTTCGTCTCTTATCCATTCTATGCTTATGTCCAGGTTCTTTGTTTTTATCCATATTTAACTTTTAGCTACAAGGCTAATTTTCAATATGTTATTGTGAATTTTTGTTTTCAACAATAATTTAATGTGTTATCAGAAGTTGCTTTTTTTCTGTATGTTTGTTTTTATACTCCGCTTTTTCAAGTGGGTCACAAATAAATTATTATTATTATTATAGACAAATAGCTATATGTGTTTTACCACGTTATTTAAACGCGCTGAAGATACGAGTTTTATCTTCAACAGGTGTGTCTATTTTCATGAAATAGGGGAAAGTTCTGTGTTCGTCAAAATTTGTTTGCAGCAATCAAAGATTTTTGTACCAATTTTGCAGATATATACTGAACTGGCTGACAAAAAATAATTTTTGTTTGGTTTAAGTTTCAACTGTTTAAGTGATCCTGTAACCTTAGCTAGAGTCGACTCAACTCTAAATGGGTACCTGGAGTATTCTGGGGAAGGTAAACAGGATGGGTGTGCAAAAGCACAGGATGGTTGGCCCCCAACCCCCCATTGAACTTCTTGGCTGAAGGGCCAAGAAACGGAGATCAGCACCGCCGGTACGGACTGTGAAGTCTAATGCCGTATCCTTTAAGTTACCTTTTTTTAAGTTTCAACTTTGCTCTTTAAATTCATGGGAAAGCTTTGCTTTTTGTTGTTAATTGGACAAATCGCCTATAAATAATTGATCAAATTGACAAGTATACTTGAAAAAGGAGTAAAAAAAAAAAGAAAAAATAACAGAATGCGAATGAAGGCACCAGAAAAATCTTGGGAGGGGGCTTAAGGCCCCCTGGATCCACTCCTGTTGGCCAATCTGTCAGATATTGGCACCATGTTGGTTCAACAGACATACATAGATACCCGTCTCGAGCATTTACATTCTCAGCTAATACTTTATTGAAAATGTCTTGCGCGAGGTCACAAGCCGTTGAATGACGAGTAGATTTTTTCCTGGAAAGTCAGTATTCACATGGCAGGATTCCTGCAAAGACCATGAAATTCCAGTTTCCTTAACCAGTAAACGGAATGCTAATTTAGTAAAGAGGTGTGATTTCTTTTTAAACAGACGAGTATCTTTTTTGAGCGCAGCTGATTGATTCGAATCTGTAAACAAAAATCCCACATTATTCTCTTATTAAAGCAAGTATAAGAATGAAATGCAACAAGAGTATGATCAGAACACCTAACATAAGGCATTCAAAATAGTTTTGATTGCTTAGAAAAGGTGTTTAGAACTGAGTTTTATTTAATATTGTCCCCCTACCCTTGCCTTTAAACTCCCAGCCGTTTTTAGTCTCAATCGGATTATAAATGTTTTCGGTAATTGATACATGAACATAAATTACTCTTGTAGTTCAATGTAAATTACTTCTTTTTGGCAGAGATATTTATTTTTCAAGTGGTAATGTTGCTTTGTATTCATTAGTATTTACATTTTGAAATCAATGTTCCTCCCTAATCCCTCTCTAAAAATAGAGTAGTTAGTCCATTCGAACATGTGTGTGTGGTAAAAATGCGACTGAAATTATCAGTGTAAATACGATTGCTTTGTACTGACAGTGTTTTAACTTGCCTTGAAGGTAATGTTATAAGCCGTTCTGCTGAGCAAGCTAAAATATTTTTATAAAATGTAAATATTTTAAGCTTCCCTTACCATGCATTGCCTAAAAACTTATATAAAATAACAAAATTATTCAGCTTACTATTTTTTTTCGAAAATACAGGTAATTACACTGGAATTTTTCAGGAAGTGATATTTTATTAGGGAAAAAGACTTAGAAAAGACAAAAAATATGTGAGTTACACGTACAACATAAAATCAATGAGAAAAAGTCAAAATTTTAGGGCCGTAAGGGCACGGAGAGATGCTTAGTTATACAGCTCCCCTTTGCATCCTTGTGTAAATGCTTGTACAGAAAGAGTCTGAATACAATTTATCACTTTATTCCTAGTTCCACTATTTTCTTTATGACGCTTGTTTCCGGTGTTTTTTTTTCAAAGATTTCGTAGCGACAAAATTTAAATAAGAAGTGACCGCAATTCTAAGAAAAGGATTTTTAACAACAATTAATATATGCAGAGATTTGCATTTTATGCTGATTTTAAGTAAATAAATCCATTAAGTTCAATACCACCCACCAAAACTTACGAGCATGAAAAAAACTTGCCTGATTTTTGGAAAAAAGGAGGGAAAAGCACCAAAAAGATAAGTGGTCTGAATGAAAATCATACCATTAGCTTGAGCACATCAGAAAACCCCATCTGCAAAGGTTTCAGGGTTTTTCCTTCAACAAAGATTGCGGATGTTGATTATTATTAATTTTTTTTACGTTGTTGTTTTTACTTGAGGTGATCGTTTAAACATATATTCCTTCTTGGTTCCCAGTAATATTTTTGGTCTATGCTTTCATTAAAAGTTCGTCGTAGGGGGGGGGGAGAGGGGTAATATTAACCTAACATTGGAACAAGTTTTTTATAATGAATAAAATATCAGGTTCACATGCCTAGCGGCATAGAGGTGACAAATGTGAGGCGGGACATCATGAGCCTCGCCAGAAAGTTTCTTGTGGGTGGGGTGTTAGTTTGTGCTACCAAGAGTATTGTTTTCAGAATTTTAAAAGATTAATGAATCTCTTTTTCTCTTTATATACAATTTTGCTATGCATTTAAACGTATATATACAACATAATTAAACTTCAACAAGCCCTATTGTACAGGTTCTAAGGGCTTCAACACCGTTGAATATCAAAATTCCTGCTAAATTTCCATCTATTTGAACAATAATACTCCTCTCCTTCCACCCAAAATTTGGTAGTGAAAATATTAGCAAGGATTCATTAAACAAAATTATTTTCATTGAAAGTTTTGCCGGAATATGCAATTTTGTCCACAAATTTAATTATGATCCTACATTTTAATTCTTAAGCAGAAAAACTGCAAAGGCGGGGCTCTACCAATCAATTTGCAATTATTAACATATAAATTTAACAGCAATAGAACAGGAGCTAATATGGTCGCTAACTCATACCATAGTTTGGTTAGACCTTGTCATGACTTGAAAAATGATGAGATATTAAATAAACATCACTGTAACGATGAGAAGTTAAACAATTATCAGCTGTAAGTAAAGTGCAATATTAAAACTTTAGACGAACACAGATTGTTCCGTATACGAAGAAGGATACCTACTCCTCAACCCTTTGCTCTTGAAACTGAAGTTTTAGTTTGGCATTTTTTAAGTTTTAATGTCGTTTTCTGCTTTAAAGTGAAACAAAACCTGTGTTCTTTTATTTAATGAAAACTAGAACCCACCCAGATCCATAGTTCTGTATAAATACTTGTTTCTCAATATCCCTTAATCAAAATGTAAAATGTTCAAAATTTTAATTACAGGTTCTTTTATGTTTCATTGAGGCCTTATTAATCTCTAAGATTAACACAAAATAAACTGTATGTCCAGGAATGATTTTTGTCAATTACTAACAGATTATCTGTTTTCTATATTTTAGGAAAAATCCAAGTATGGATGTAACTAGAATCCACACTGAAGAAGAGGAAATTTCAAATAAAAGCTTCGATGAAATATGTGGAAGCATCTTCAGAACGGTTGGGATCGCTTATCGTCCTTATCATGGCTACATTAGTTTAATTGTCAGTATCTTGGGAGTTATACTAAATTCATTCGTTATTTTAATTCTCAGAGACAAAAAACTAAGATCGCCTTTTTATAGCTTACTTTCAGCATTGGCTATTGCTGACAGTCTTGTGATGCTCGAATATATTCCTTGGTGTATACATTTCTATGAGCTATTCTCGATTCGCAATCTCGAGGACATCCACACTTTTTCATGGGCCTGTTTCAACCTATTCCATGCGTTTTTTTCTCAAGTATTTCATACTTATTCGATTCTACTAACTTTAAGCTTAGCATTCTGGAGATATATATTTCTTAAAACAATTAGAAAGAGACAATTTGGTAGAGCTTTAAGCTATTTTGTCATAACTGGTGTATTTATTTGCTCTGTGATTCTCTGCATCCCTATGTTCGTAAATATTGCGATTGTCAAGAAGAATATCACAATAGATATTGCAAGTGAAAACAAAACTGAGTACGTCGTTTATACGGTTGATGTATCAGAAAAAGGACAGAAGAATAATCAGTTTCTGTATAAGGTAAATTATTTACCAAGTATTCTTTGCTTACTCTAACTTTTTGCTTAATGTCTAATCCATTCGATAAGTTAAAGTCAAAGTTATTGTAAACAAATATGTGCAGGGCTACCGTGCCCTTAAGCCCTCTGAAGGCTAGAGTGTCAATTGTGTCTTGCATTTAATGATTTGTATTTTGACTGGTGTGTTTTATTAGTCACAATATTAGCAGCAACAAGAAAATCAAAATGCTAATAAGGCTTAAAAAAGAGCCGACAGAAACAAGTGTCAAATCCTCTAAAGGGTCTTTGTCATTGAAATGTTTCTTGTTTGAAGTGTTTCGCCTGACAATGGGGCTAAAACAAATTTTTTATCACACATGTCTCGCACAACCACTAACTTCATATCCTTCATAGACCAGCCACTGACTTCATATCCGACCTTAACCACAAGAATGCTATTCTTGTACATAGCACAAATCACTTAAATGTATTTATCTGGGTTACCATAGAGATTCGGATTAATTCAATCAGGTTTTATTATTACAGATAGAAATAAATAATTACAAATTATACTTCTCTACGCAAAAACACAAGATGAGTTTCTTTAACTTAACAATCTCTCTTAATCACGCGTTACAGCTCTCGTTTCACTCTTCAACACAGCCCCATTCCTCATCAAAACAATTCAACATTTAACAAGTTGCCCCTTCTTTTCCGAGAGCCCAGCCGCCTTAACAAATAAAAGCTTCGATGAAATATGTGGAAGTATCTTCAGAAACTTATACATACTTCCAATTATTTTTAAGGCACGATTATGGACTGAAGCAAACTTCTTCAGGTGGGATATGACTATTGACAGCCGAATTGGCGCACAATATTGTAATTGAGGTTTGATAAGTCTAATGTAAAGTAGACAAAGAGATTTTTGAGGGAATGTAGGCTCCGGTTTCCTTAAAATGCCAGGTTTACGGGAAATCTTCATCTCAACAGGATAGATGTAATGTAGTAATGTATGAGGGGAGGGTTCCCCTCCTCAAAATCTCGCTCTTCACGCTAAAGGTACTTTTGAAAAAGTTTCTTGTTGCTCTAATTAGACGACTTTTGTTTTTCAGGATTCATTATTCGAGAATTCGTACAAGATTCCAACTTTAGCGTAAAGTGTGAGATGTTGGGAAGGGGTAAGCCCCCTTCATGTATGCAATAATTTCTGTTCGTTTTAAGTTTTAAAGTTGCTTCTTACTTTGAGTCGAAAAAAGTACTTTTTTTTTTATTTTTGATGTCTGATCGTTTTATGAGCGATTCCGGGAATACTGGCTCCACCTCAACGGCAGACTGCCCCCCATGAGAAGATCTTTTAAATAATTTAAACCCAGAGGAAATTTACCAAACGGTAATTACCCTTAACATTTTCACACGTAAAATAGAGTCGCCAAAGAAAAAGTAAGTCAAATAAAAAGAACATCGTACAGAAATTCTGGCAAATTCTCCCAGCGTCCTGAAAAGTTTACCCCCAAAAAACTTCCCTCCCCACAGAAAATTCTCCATGTGGAAAATACCCCCAGTAAAAAATTCACACCAAACCAATCCAAAAAAGGTGCTCACACTCCCCAATAATAAACACTATACGACACAATCGGCAAATTTTATATCTTGGTTGAGATATGAAATATGCCCATTGTGCACGCAAAATGTTTTTTATTGGGAAGTGGCCTTTCCACAGGGGCTGTGGGAGGTCATGCTATCAAAAAGGCCATAATTATGGATCTTTTAACACAATAGCCATCTCAAAATTTTAATTGGACGATTTTTGGGGAAAAGGGGCCTGGGAATGGCTTGTTATATGCTCTTTGGACTATTGTGAACAACATGCCAATCTCACAATTTTGATCTGGTGCCTTCGGGAAAAAGAAAGTGTCAGGAAGGATGATCTAGTTACCATTCATCGCTTTTGACTCTTAAAAGGGAACTAAAACTTTACATATGCAATCAAATGAGCCCCCTCTAAAGTTCACACAACCACCCCTTCCAGAAAAAGCTTAAATGACCCCGGGGTATACCTGAAAATCCTCGTCCCCACGCTCCAGGGGGATGTCTTAAACCCAAATGCCTTGTTATGTAATCTTTGAACTGTTTGTAAGCTGCTTTTCGATCAAGATTGTAAGCTGCTCTTCGATCATTTTGATTCTTAAAAAGAGAACCAAGACTTCTTATTTCCAATCCAATGGGCCCCTTCCAAAGTTATACTAGGCCCCCTCCCAACTAGGCCCCCTTCTACTTCTCTTTTCCCCAAACTCGGTTGATCAAAATTTTGAGATAGCCATTTTGTTCAGCAAAGTTGTGAGACCCAATAACTATGCCTTTGGATTTGACTTGATCCCTCATAACCCCTGGAGAAAGGTTTTTAAGATGAAAAACTTGCCCATCATGTGCGTATAGCTTCTGTTAAAGGGAAGTATACGTACATTTTTTGGGGGTGGAGGGTTCAATTTGGGCTGAAGGGATTTTCCGCGGGAAGAATTTTCCATTAGAGGGGAGGTTTCCAGAGGAAGAACTTTTCAGGAAAGATTTTACACCGTGGAATGCTCCAGAATTCCCAAACAAAATTATTTTTATTAGTCTTAACTTTCTCTTTTTCAACTCAATTTTACGCGTGAAGATGTTAAGAGTATTTGTCCTGGGTAAATTTTCACTGGGATTTCATTGTCTAGATGATCTTCCCGTGGAGAGGAGGGGGTCTCCCTGGATTTGGAAATTAAATAAAAAGACATGTTTTTCCAAATGAAAGTAAGGAGCAACGTTAAAACTTAAAACGAACAAAAATTGGTACATATATGAGGAATCTCGTTCTTTACGCTAAAATTTAATTTAGTCCCAATTCTGTAAGAGCGAATCCCAAAATATGATGGTCGTCTAATTGGAACAATAAGAAGCTTCTTTAGAATTATTAAAAGGCTTTAGAGTGACGAGCCGAGTTTTGAAGAAGGGGTAGCCCCCCCCTCATATATGTTACAATTTGTGTTGGTTTTAAGGTTTAATGTTCCTCTTTACTTTCAGATGAAAGATTACTTCAGGTTTTTTATTTAATTCCTCGTGTAAGTTAATGTCCGCTTGGCTAAGAATATTTAGTAATTCCGAGAAATCATAGCCGATGTTTCCCTGTATGCGATTATTGCCTTCCAATACTTTGTAATCTATATGAAAATAAGTGACATAAAAGCCTCGTTTTTGGGCTAAGAGAACAAAGCAACAAAGATAATGTAAAAGGTAAGTGAAAAGAGCGCCAGAGTAAATGTCAGTCATTTTTTTTTTTTTTTTTTTACTTTGAAAACAATATTGAAATTTTTGCCGCAATATCAACAATGAGCGTTCCCAACTACGAGTTTCAATTTTGTGCTTTGAATCTAGAACTTGCTTTGTAAAAGGCTTGATTATCTACATAGATTCAAGCCTTGCTTCAGCCTGAAAATGAAGCTAAAAATAATTTTGCAACCAAGATTTTCCTAAAAAAATTTCAGTCGTTTTTTCTCGCGAAAATTTCCCAATTTTTTAAGAATTATTCCCAAAAGTTACTCAAATACTCAAATATTGAAGACTTGAACCCAAATTTTAAAAGTCGAGAATGGAGACCCTAAATCTAACTTTTAATTTCTGTTCAAATGATCCCTCTCCTGATATTCTAGGAACACTGGTTCTATACAATGGTCGCTGCCAAAAGACACAACAGAAACAAATAAACGCGCATACGTGATCTTTAGAATTCGAAAATTCGACATTTTTTTTTAGATAGGAGCATGAAACCCCTGCATAGGAATTCTTCAGTTTTGCAGATTCATTTAGCAGATTGGAGCTTGAAACCTCCAATTTGATGGCCTGATTTACATTAAGATTCTTTGACTTTTTGGGGATATTTCACCCTTTTTTCGAAAATCAGATACATTTTTTCAGGCTCGTAGCCTTCGGTGGGTAGCACTAAACTCAATAAATTATATATATTTGGAATCAGCAAATTCATTTTTTAGAATTTCAGTTACTATTGAGCCGCGTCGCTCCTTACCTGTAGTTCGTTACCACGGATTGTATGATTTTTAATTCTAATGATTCCACTGTTGTACTTTTTATTTTGCAGCCATTGTTTATGCATCTTTATTCAGATGAACCTATATTAACAGTCATCATTACTGTATCAGCCTTTAATGAGACATTTTTTTCACTATAGGCTACAGTTTTTTCTAAACGAATTTTCAAGGTTTTTGTTAATGTGGGATGTGGTTTGCTCTTTACTAGATTGGAGGTATTACTTCAACCATGCTATAGTTTAATTTTATAACTATAAATATTGTTTACATTATTCTTGGTTGATTAATTTTTTCTTTCTTGGAAGCTTAATCTGTAGCCCACTTCGATTTTTTTTTTATTCTAGTATTATTATTACTACGCTAAGCCAGATATGAAGTTTGAGTGGGTGATAACCCCACTCTTTTTCGTTGTAACTTCTGTTCGTTTTTAGTTTGGCTTTATTACTCGCTGTATAAATCAATGCTTCGAACATTGTCAATCAATATTTCTAAAAGTACTAAAATTAACGAAATTATATTCCATTCAAAAGAGATGGATTCAAGGGGGGAATATATGGATGAAAATTGCTGCTGCTAAAATAATAACACTTGATAGAAGGCAATAAGGTAATTTTTCCCCGCAAGGTTGAGTATTTTTAGCTGTATCTCAATTTTTGTCTAATTAATTAAAGAAAAAGTTTTCTCATGGAAGTAAAGAGCAAAACAGAAACTCAAAACGAAAAAGTATTATTATTTCGCTGTTCCTTCACCTGACTAAAAAGCGTGACTAACCAGTATAAGTAAAAGACTTAGCCTAAATCCCAATAAGCTATAGGTAGAATTATGATAAACAACAGTTTACTAAAAACAAAAGCAAAACAGGATTTGCACCAGAAATATTCTTAGGTAACTTGCAGAAATAGAAGACTAATTTAAAGGCTTTTAATAGTAGTTCAGCGTTAATGATATCAACAAATATTCGTATATAACCTTGATTATCTAAGAAAAACTGAAGCAAGCTCAGTTTTTAGCTAAGCTCAGTTTTTTTTCCAAAATCTTACAAATGTTGTGAAAACTCACGAGTTAGTTTATTTAGACCAGATTTCCAGAATGATATATATTGCTCGTTTTACAATAATTCATTTTTAGTAACAGTAATTATGTTCATTTTAAGTTTTAGCTTTGCTCTTTACTTCTATTAGCAAAATTTACTTTCAGCTAGCTTTTGTTTATTCTTCAGATATTTAATTATGCACAACAAACCTTACAAGAAGGTCTTTGTCTAGTATAGGCGAAGAAGTGGTTTTGTCAACATAGGGGGTAAAATATAAGTTTTGTATCGCATGAAACTAAGTCACAAATAAAAATGTGTAGTTAATTCACATAAATTGTCCAAGGGGAATACCATCATTGGTCTCTTTCACGAGTGACAGATGAAAATCCGATTATTAATGAACTACGAGATCCAAAGTTAATATAAATTCAAACATAATTCACAAGAAAAGATTTATTCGTGGTACAATAAGCATACAATACAAATTCAACACTAATCCCCATTAAGGCTTCACGGCCCGTAAAATGGGTGGATCACAAACGAGTCAATTAAACACTATCCAATAAGGGGTATGTGGCTGAGGTTAAAAGCATTGATCAATTCATGTAAACCTTGACGGGGCGGAAATACACACGGGGTGGAAGAAAACCATGCTTAATTTCATATTTGAACGCTCCTATGAAGGCTGGTCGTAGAAACCTATGAGGTGTTCATTTTGATTAGAGACAGGAGGTTCAAGCGCTCACTTTCAGAGCCAAGACTGATTGGAGGGCAACTCATTTCGCGAGGCCCTTTTTTGCTGTCCACCTTTAGTCCAAAAGATGTTGGATCAAAACTTCGAGACATCCATTTTGTTCAGAATAGTCAAAAGGCTCAACAAATATTCCTCCAGGGATGATAGAATCCCCAGAACCACTGGGACAGGCGCCGTAAATTATACAGATTGCCTGTTGTTTACATAGTGGGAAATGGAGGGCATTTTTGGTCTTGGGCATCCAATGACTCAAATATTCATGGATCGCTCAATAGCTTCAAATCGGTGAAGCACTTTTTCGTGGGAGAGGTGCAGTGCTAAACTTTTAGCAGATACATAGATATGCCACATTCCTTTTGAAGTGGATAATACAAAAATGTTCAGTCTCTGTGGTTGAGTGCAAAAAAATGAGCCATTTGTCCCTCCAACACCATCTTCCATCAGCAACTTTTCAGCAGAAGGTAGGCTTTTCTTCACCGATCGGCTTGAAATTTTTAAGGCAATTACCCCGGGCCAATGGGAAATGAAAACAACTGGGAATGAAAAAGTGCAATAGCCTTCTCTAAGTAAAGAGCCTCACCTCAAATATAATCCGACTAGTACTTCCGACTGTGACTGCGAAAGCAACAACTTGTGGCAACGAACTTCCGACTTCAACTGCTACTAATTGCGACTTTGACTTCTACTATTGATACTGCTATTACTACCGCGATTATAACTGTGAAATACAACTGAAACTTCTATTATTACGATTAGAATTATTGAACTCAATCAAATGGGTTGGTTGCATCATGTTTGTCAAAATGATATTGACCATTCAGACTGTCAAAAATTCTTATCTGTAATATCTCACGAAGGGCCAAGGTTATGAAGTTGAAAAGTTCAAGGAATGTTGAAGGGGATGTTGCACTGAATCCAAAAGATAACAGGTGTATCCATACTCTCAAAAAAGCTTTTCCGGGCGTTTCTATATTTGTCTCAAGAACAGCTGTGGATATTAAGTTAAATTTTCATTGAAAGCTAAGAAAGTTTTTAACAAAATCAAGAGACGCTATATGCATTCAGGTTGTCAAAATCGCATATCTTCATTATTTTGAAATAGTTAGAGAAGAGTATAAATTGAATCATTCAGAGAATGTTAAGGGGGTGTTAAACATAAAAACATAACTTGCATCCCAGTTGCTAATGGGCGTTGTTAACTTTAGAATAAAATAGGAAAATCTTGTTAAATTTACCAAGGATAAAAAAACCATAACGCTCAATGAGTTGTTACCCCTGAGGCGAACAAAGCCAAGAAACTAACACAGATTTGTAATGATGTTTTGGCCTCAGGCGGCTTTACAATGCGATAGGTTGTTCTTTTTTTTATATACAATAGGTAAGGGGGGAAATTATGCTTTGTTCTATTCATTTCTACGAATTTTCTTCATAGGAAGGACCTATCATTTACAGTTTATTGATGATAATTTGTGTTTTTCCATCTTTGCAGGTGAGTCTGGTAATGTATGGTGTGGTGGTCAAGCTTTTGCCATGTATAATTCTCACAGGACTAACAATTTGGCTGGTGCGAAATCTTCTTGAGTCGAACAAGTTTAAAGCTCAACTATCACTTGATTTTACCAGTACTGCACACCGGTCTAGCGGAAATGCCCTAACAAGATATGGAAACAGAAAGAAGGATTGTCGTACTAAACTGTTGATTGGAATCAATGTAATATTTCTAGTTACAGAGTTTCCTCAAGGGATAATATCCCTATATAGTGCCATTATTGGATATAGGTTTTTTACGGACTGTCACAATCAACTAGGAGAAATATTTGATATCTTAGGATTGTTTAATTCAGCGGTGAACTTTATTGTCTACTGTCTGATGAGCCGGACTTTCGAAGAACATGCTTCAAATCTTGTTTCGAACATTATCTACTCTTGTCAATTCTCCCGGGCTAACAGTTTTGGTAAATAAAAAGACGGAATCAATATTCTGCTTTGATATACTACTGGGATGAGATCGTGATCCACCTCATTTAGAGGTCACTCAATGTGTTTTTGCAAAATAGATTTGGAGAAAACTCACTGATATACCAGAACCTTTAGGAATAAAAAAAAAAAAAAAAAAAAAAAAATCACATGCAGACCAATGATCTTTGTGGCGTAGAAACCAATTTCATTATTCTCTGCCGTTGGCTAGGATTTCTATCCGAGGTTGGAGCAAATTATTTGACGCTTCTCGTGTTTTCCCTACAAATTTCTCCAAAAACCCATTTAGGAATGAGTCGACTCAAGGACACCACGACCCAAGCATCTGGTCGTAAGGTCATAAAATTGCAAGTTCAGCATACCAAGCACTTCGCTAGCACTGCACAGTTCCTCAAGACAAAAAAATTGCGCATTGCAAGCGAATTCAGACGTCATCTGCGGACAGACACACAAACGAACAACTTAATATATATATAGAGAGATTAATATAAAATATTAGGAATTGAAGGACATCGTCTTCTTCATATATGGTGTTAATTCTGTTCGTTTCGAGTTTTCCTTCCCTATATGTGATTTTTTTGTATTTGTTCGATTACATTTGATTTTTTAGATTTAATATTCAGGTATACCAGGCACAATTTATTTCAGGCTGGACGATATTTTTGGAAATGGTACATTTTAAACGTGCTTAAAAATTCGACGAAGTAGCTTACACTATAAATACATGAATAGTGGGCTGGTTAAATGGTTACAACGTAAGGATTTGAGGGAGAAATTAGTTTTTTCGTGAAAGTACTTCTTTAGTGGCGAGAGCGGGCTCCAGTCCATCTTTTATTTACAATAATTTATATCTACTGCAAGGTAAATTCAAACCTTTATTTTTTCAAGAGCTCTTTTTATATTCTTTTTGTGTAACAAAGGATCGGCTTTCCATCCCTAGTTAAAGGTGCCGCAATAAGTTTGATCCTGATCAAACTGCTGAATTTATCTGCTGATGACGGCCACTGTATATGTGACCCCAATATCCAGTGATTGTTTTGTTGTCTTTTACTGTCTAGTAAACTGTGGCCCAACTCTCGAAGCTGATGCACCCTCTACTTCTTTGGGGATGATATTCGTCGATGCCTTCAAATTGTTTTTCTTCAAGAGGTCCCAGTCTGAAATCTACTTCAACAGTTCCTGAAACGTCATTTACAATCGGATCTGACGTGTCGTCGTCATTTCTTTCATCTTCATCAGATGCTAGATCGAAATCAGGAGGAAGGATAACAGCCTGAATGCAACTGATTGCCCATGCAAATTTTTCGTCTTTTGGGAGGTCTAGAGCTTCGTCAAGTGAAATACAGGAGCTTCTTGTCTTTAATTCAAGAAATATGGAAGACGAAGAAAATGTAAGGAAAGATTTAAATATATTTTTTTCATGGCGAAGGTATTTTACTTTTACTCGATCAAAAAAGAGAAAAAAAGGATTAATAGTAAGAGAAAGTAAGAAAAAACCCCTAACAAGGAATTACGGATTTTTTTTTTCCGGAATCCAGAACACGGATGCGTGTTTATTTGTTTTGTTTTTCCCAGGGGTGATCGTATCGACCCAGTTGTCCTAGAACTTTGTGAGAGAGCTCATTCTAACGGAAATTAAAAGTTCTCGTGCCCTTTTTAAGTGACCAAAAAATCGGAGGGCACCTAGGCCCCCTCCAAAGATCATTTTTTTCCGAAGTCGCCAGAGCAAAATTTTGGGATAACAATTCTGTTCAGCATTGTAGAAAAACATAATAACTATGTCTTTGAGGACGACTTATTGCCCAAGTCCCCGGGGGAGGGGCAGCAAGTTACAAACTTTGACCATTGTTTACATATAGTAATGGTTATTGCGAAGTGCATAGCCGTTTTCAGGGGGACTTCTTCGCGTCGGAGCCGGGTAGGAGTAGGGGGTTACGAGGGAGGATCTATCCATGGAGAAATTTATCATGAGGGAAGAAAATTTCCATGAAATTATAATTTGCATTATATAATTTCCATGAAATTTTTTAATAGCATTATTAAAAAAACAATGAGAAAAAAAATAAAAAAAAGTTTTTTCAACTGGAAGTAAGGGGCAGCATTAAAACTTAAACCGAACAGAAATTATTACGCATATGAGGGGCTCACCTCCTCCTAATACCTCGCTCTTTACGCTAAACTATTTTTAGTAATTTCAACTATTTATTCTCAGTTAATAATAACATTAGTTAATAATAAATAATAGTTAATAATAAGGCCCTATACACCGAAATATCCTCCCGCCCTCTCATCAACCGGCACGGGTTAGGCCAATCAGGGCCGTTGCAGAGCCTGTACCGAAACTGCAACCTGTGACTGTGTCACATACTCGTTATAAGCTTAGTTTTGTGCCCTCGTTTGTTGAGTTGTTTAATGCTGGGTCGACTTTTTAATCCCGATTATTGTTGTTAGTTATATATATTATAGTTTTGTGAATGTTAATTTTGACTTGTCGACGGATTTTCGTGTGTGCATGACAATAAAAACTAATAATCGGCTCTGTCCGTTGCATATTTTTTAAATAAAGTGAATTTTAAATTTGATATACTTTAAGAGCACCTGAGACTATTGAAATGAGATTAAAGTATCATTCATAATACCTAAAGAATGGAAGAGCTTATTGGTCTTCATTTCCTATAATCGATAACCTTTTCTAATCAAACATACAAAATTGATAAATAGAATACTATCAATTGCCCATTTACTATTTGTATTGCACTAAACAATGCTTTCAGTAAAGCCCTATATAAAATCCAGAGTTTGAGTTTAGCCTTATTTGCTTTAACAACGGCTGAGGGTATTGGAATGGGATAAAAACTATAGTTCATACTGCCTCAAGAGTGGAAGAGCTTATTGTTTCACATTTCCTATAAACAATAATTTTTTTTTATTTATTTAAACATATTAAAAGGCAAACCGCAAACAAAATACTTATAAATGCCCACTTACTATATTTGTTGCACTCATAAATGCTTTCAGTAAAGCATTTATGAACTCAACCAGTAAGGTTGAGCGGGCAAATGATTTATATTCAGTTCAGCCCGAACTAAACTCGACTTTAAAGTATGGGGGGTTTGGGGGTGGCAGCCTACCTCATATATGGAATAATTTCTATTCGCTAGAGGTTTCAATGTCGCTTTTTACTGTCATTCAATTTCTGACATTTTTAACATCATATCCTGTTTAATACAAAGATTAGCGGGGCTTCACCCCAACTGCCCCTGGTTTTTAAGCTGAAGTCTAACTTCTGCCTAGCAATGCTTTGAAAATGAAAATCACTCCGGCAAAAATGACCACTTAAGATATTTTAGAGGAGCCTGAAATGCCAAAATGTTTTTTTTGAATGTGATGTTGATAGTTTAAGGGGACGATTCTTAGGTAAAATACTTTTCCTGCGAAATTCTCCCTCTCTTCTGCCTTGAAGTATGCAGGCGCATGATATAATACTTATTGTAACTAAGGGCATTGTAACAAACAAAATTAACATATAAACATATTATTAATAGAGATGGATTTACCTAAAAACTACAATAAAGTTTTCAGTCTGGTCCATATTCATTCTTATGAGCTTCCCCATACACGTAATATCTTGTAAATGTAATTTTTGCTTCACAAAAAAAAAAAAAAATGTTTCCGCAATAACAGAAGATCCATTTTCCCCTCAACATCTATATTCCATTCTTAGTCCAAATCAATTGTCCCAAATCAGACGATAATAGAAATTGAATACCCTTTAGATTGACTGGAAGACTTCTAACAATAGTTGAAGAATTTGACCCTTAGAGGCCCCATTTTTAACGTTATGGCACCTCCAGCATAAAAGAGACTTCTACCTTTCACTCTCCCCAATAGCTGGTATGATACAACCATTTGATATGGTCGTTCTAGCTGAGATGTTAGCAAGCTAGTCTTGAAGTCCTTTGTCCGTGAAGACGTGGATTTGAGTCCTGTTGTCCCTGATTATTTGGTTTGGAAGGGGGGTAAGGGGCATAACTCTGTAGTTTCAGCCAGAGTCGACATAGCTCTAAATGGGTACCTGGAGAATTCTGCAGAGAGTAAACAGGAAGGGTATGCGAAAGCCCAAGATGGTTCCCCCCCCTCCATTACACTTGCTAGCTGAAGATCCATGGAACGAAGATCAACATCTCCGGTTGGGATTGTAAGGTTCAATGTCTTGTTCTTTACCTTTCTATAGTTCTAATTCAATTGGATATCTCAGAGTTTTCGCTCGATAGCATTTTGGCCCGATTCGGGCCTAAATTACAGTTTTGTGGCACAAACAAATAGAAATAAGCACTTTGTTCTGATAAGATCTGATACTTCTAGGCTATATACTTAAGCGACCAATCTATCTATCTATATATATAAAAATAAGTTGTCTGTGTGTGTGTGTCGAGTGACGTCATGTTTGTGTGTCGACTGACGCCATGTTTGTCGACTGACCTCATTATAAGGATTGAGCTGTATGCGTCATGAAGTTGTTTGTCGACTGACGTCATGTTTGTCAACTGGTGAAATTACATACCGGGACACAAATGACGACCGGGACACAGGGAATATAAATGACGACCGGGAACCTCAAAGAGTAATTACAGACTGGGACACCCGGACACAAATCACGACTGGGACACAGGGAATATAAATGACGACCGGGACACAGGGACACAACTAAATCGGGGACGCCGGGGGCACAGGCGGGATAGATTAATGACGACCGGGACACAGGGATTGTTCGAATAGAAATTACAGACCGGGACACCGGGACACAGGGAATATAAATGACGACCGGGACACTCAAAGAGAAATTACAAACTGGGACACCGGGACATAATTGACAACCGGGACACAGGAAATATAAATGACGACCGGGACACAAGGACATATCATTAGAATAATGAGGCATAGATCTGAATACAGATTGTGTTTCCCATGGGCAATTATATGTTGCATGTTCAAGAGTCGGTAAACCTGACAATCCATTTATATGCACAGACAATGGGACAGCCAAGAATGTTGTAAATTCGCAAGTTTTACGTAGTTAAAAAATATATATACATATATATATATATATATATATATATATATGATGAGATATATATACATATATATATGGTGTTGATGAGGCGCGAAGCGCCTCATCAACAGCTAGTATATATATAAAAATAAGTTGTCTGTGTGTGTGTGTGTGTCGAGTGACGTAATGTTTGTGTGTCGACTGACGTCATTTTTGTGTGTCGACTGACGTCATGTTTGTTGATTGACGAAATTACACACGGGGACATCGGGACACAAATGACGAACGGGACACCGGGACATCTATATATATAAAATTAAGTTGTCTGTGTGTCGAGTGACGTCATGTTTGTGTGTCGACTGACGTCATGTTTGTTGATTGACGAAATTACACACCGGGACATCGGGACACAAATGACGACCGGGACACCGGGACATAGGGAATATAAATGACGACCGGGACACTTAAAGAGAAAGCGACCGGGACACAAGGAAATGTTCGATTAGCAATCACCATCAACAAAGCACCGGGACACAAATGACGACCGGGACACAGGGAATATCAATGACGACCAGGACACTCAAAGAGAAATTACAGACCGGGACACCGGAACACAAATGACGACCGGGACAAAAATGACGACCGGGACACAGGGAATATAAATGACGACCGCGACACTCAAAGAGAAATTACAGACTGGGACACCAGGACACAAATGACGACCGGGACAAAGGGAAACAACAACAACGGGGACGCCAGGGGGCACAGGGGGATATATAAATGACGACAGGGACACAGGGAATGTTCGATTAGCAATCACCATCAACAAAGCTCAAGGGCAATCATTAGAATAATGAGGTATAGATCTGAATACAGATTGTTTTTCCCATGGACAATTATATGTTGCATGTTCAAGAGTCGGTAAACCTGACAATCCATTTATATGCACAGACAATGGGACAGCCAAGAATGTTGTACATTCGCAAGTTTTACGTAGTTAAAAAATATACATACATATATATATATATATATATATATATATATATATATATATATATATATATATATATATATATATATATGTATATATATATATATATGTATATATATTTATATATATATATATATATATATATATAAGTTGATGGGGTAGCCCCCCCCCTAACTAGGTGTTGGGGTGGCGCGAAGCGCCACCCCAACAGCTAATAATTGTATATAAATATATACAGACGGCTATATTTCGAATCGAAAATAACTCGACTTTTTTTCTGAAACGCAACACAATAACAATTTCTCGCCTGAAAAAAATGATCTAGATAGGTTACGACTTTGGGAAAATTCGTTCAGACCCTTTATTTTGGAAAACATATATCTTATGAATGACGTCACATTCCTAACATGTCATGATCAACTTATATTATTTTTCCCATGGGGGACCGTGTCATTTTTGGTATTTATGAAGTCATTTGCCATTATACAAGAAGATGAATGAATACGAGCAACCAAACCAAAAGGCACGGAAACTATCCAAGCGACAGCAAGAATGGCAACGAAAATGACACATAATCAACCAAACCAGAAGCATATTTAGGGAACCTAATTACGAGAAAATGAAGGAAAGCGTTATTTTTTACGGCTCAAAAAACAAAAAAGTAAAATTAATGGTAAGACTATCGAACGTCTACCAAGAGAGCGCAAATGCTATAAAAGTTATACTTCTGTGGAGGATACACAGAAAGGAGGAACTGAATTCACAATAGAAGGTCTAAACTCAACCGAAACTGCTGATTTGGCACCCAATGAGTTGAAACTAAAGAATAACACTGTAACTATGCTAATGCATGATTTAGATATTTTAGAGGGCAATGGCACACACCTAGTTGTTACTGAATTAAGTAACAAAGCAATTAAAGAAAAAGTAATAACAGGAGAAAAAGCTGGAAAAGAAGTTCAAATATATATAAGCATGCGAAGTGCCGAATACCATTAAAGCGATTTAAATTCAGTTCCCAAGTATTATATATTGTATAGGCCTATATAATCTCAAATATGTCATTAAATAGTATTTTGGGCCTGTTTGAAAAAAAAATCTGATTTGCGGCACAATATGGTAGAAATATCTTCCGTCACGATCTCTTTGATTACTCAAAAGGGCACTGAACTTTTGACTTCCGTTTGAGTGAGCTCTCTCCCGATATTCTAACGGCCACCACTTGGGAACGATCAACAAGGGCACAAGTAAATAAGCATCGGTAATTAAGTTTCTCTGAAAGACTGCAAATTTCGTTTTATCATAGTACGATACTGCAACTTTCGTCAGTGTCGCACTTCTTTTAAAGGCATTTACCTATTTTTCTGAAGTTATACAAATCTTCTGAGGCTCATAACTTTTTATGCGTGATTTTAAAACGAATGAGTCACAATAAATGAGAATTTCTAATGAGTTTGTCAGTATCAAAATTTCTTTTTTTTTCGGCTTGTTTTTTGAGAGAAGTCATTTTTTACTTACAGTTAATTAAAAAAAAACTTTCTCCACAAAGCGAGTTTTTGAAAGAAAAGTAAAGAGTTGCATTAAACCAAAAATGAGCAAAAATAGAATAAAAGAATCTTCCAAACGTACACCTAATACAAATCACCATCAATAAATAAATGAAACACAAAGCGAACAGAAATTACAATAAATAACTGAGTTGAACTCAAAACAAACATTAACATGAGTAAGGGTGACAACCCCCATGTCTTCTCAGAACTAGAACATAATTTGCACTTTACTGAAAAGACAAAATACAAATGACAGTGGATTATCAATTTAATATACATATATTGATATTTATTCCTTAGTCTTAATTTTTAATTTATTAAAGTAAAAAAAGTGAAAACATATTTTGTTTGTAGTAAAGTCCAAATTGTGATTGAATATGTTCGGGGAAATGATGAGCGTGGCGGGGCCAGTTGCACCTCTAGTTACTTTCGATTCTAAATAAGAGCTAAGAGCTCATATGGCACTTGTGACGAGGTCGGAATAGCCAAGAGCTAAGAGCTCGTATGGTATGTGCTCTAGCAAAATTCTAAGAATCAAAAATTGATTTAAAAGGAAAACCAGAGGCTTAATGCCGGTCGGGATTTAAAATAAGAGCTTTGAGGTAAAGGGGCCTTCTAAATATAAAAATTCATTAAGATCAGAACACCCACATGTAAGTAAAAAAACCTCATTTTTTCTAATTTTTCCTCTGCGTTCAGCCCCCGAGATGGTCGAATCGGGGAAAACGACTGTATCAAGTTACTTCGTGCAGGTCCCCGACACGCCTACCAATTTTCATCGTCCTAGCACGCCCAGAAGCACCGAACTCGCCAAAGCACAAGACCCCCCCCCCCTAAAGAGAGCGGATCCAGTCCGGTTGCGTCAATCACGCATCTATGACATTTGCATATTCTACCCACCAATTTTCATCGTGATCTCTCCACTCTAAGCATTTTCCAAGATTTCCAATTTCCCCTCCAGCTCCCCCCAATGTCACTAGATCTGGTCAGGATTCAAAATAAGAGTTCTAAGACATGAGTTCCTTCTAAATATCAAATTTCATTAAGATCCGGTCAACCGTTCTTAAGTTAAAAATATCTCAATTTTTCCAAATTAACGCCTCCCCCCCCCTCCAACTCCCTCAAAGAGAGCGGATTCAGTCCGGTTATGGCAATCACGTATCTAGGACTTATGCGTATTCTTCCTACCAAATTTCATCCCGATCTCTTCACTTTAAGCGTTTTCCAAGCTTTCCCGTTTCCCTCTCCAACTCCCCCAACATCACCAGATACCGTCGGGATTTAAAATAAGAGCTCTGAGACACGAGGTCCTTCTAAATATCAAATCAAACAGTTCGCGGTTTTGATACTAAAATTCGAAATCTTGATACTAAAAGATACATCCAAACAATTGTATTTTTATGCTGATTTTAAATATATAAGTTTCATCAAATTTAGTCTTTGTCATCAAAAGTTACGAGCCTGAGAAAATTTTCCTCATTTTGGAAAATAGGGGAAACACCCCCTAAAAGTCATAGAATCTTGACGAAAATCACATCATCGCATTCAGCGTATCAGAGAACCCTACTATAAAAATTTCAAGCTCCTATCTACAAAAATGTGGAACTTCGTATTTTTTCCCAGAAGACCGATCACGGGTGCATGTTTTTTTTTCCCAGGGGTCATCGTATCGACCGAGTGGTCCTAGAATGACGCAAGAGGGCTCATTCTAACGGAAATGAGAAGTTCTAGAGCCCTTTTTAAGTTACAGAAAAAAATTGGAGAGCACCTAGGCCCCCTCGCACGCTAATTTTTTTCCCAAAGTCAACGGATCAATATTTTGAGATAGCCGTTTTGTTCAGCATAGTGGAAAACCATAATAATTATGGTTTTGGGATGAATTAATCCCCCACAGTCCCCGGGGGAGGGGCTGTAAGTTACAAACTTTGACCAGTGTTTACACACAGTAATGGTTATTGGAAAGTATACAGACGTTTTTCAGGGTGATTATTTTGGTTTGGGGAGTTGAGGGGAGGGGGCTATGTGAGAGGATATTTCCTTGGAGGAAAATGTCATGGGGGAAGAGAAATTCAATGAAGGGGGCACACAATTTTCTAGCATTATTATAAAAAACAATGAAAAAATAAATATGAAAGTTTTTTCAAATGAAAGTAAGGAGCAGCATTAAAACTTAAAACGAACAGAGATTATTACGCATATGAGGGATTCATCTCCTCCTAAATACCTTGCTCTTTATGCTAAAGTATTTTTAGTAATTTCAACTATTTATTTTACGGACTTTCTGATTCAGGGGTCATTCTTAAAGAGTTGGGAAAAATTTAAACTTTAGAGTAAAGAGTGAGGTATTAACGAGGGAATAAACCCCTCATATAAATAATATAAATATAAGAATATAAAAGTTCGTTACATAAGTTAATTCTTAAGTTACTTATATTTTTTACTAATAAAACGTTCTTTTAAAATTAAAAATTCTAGTTGCCTTTTCAAGTAACCAAAAAATTGGAGGGCAACTAGATCTCCTCCCCCACCCCTTTTTTCTCAAAATCGTCTGATCAAAACTAAGAGAAAGCCATTTAGCCAAAAAAATGAATTAATATGCAAATTTCATTTTAATAATTTATGTGCGGAGAGCCAAAATCAAACATGCATTAATTCAAAACGTTCAAAAATTAATTTTAAAAACTAGTTTTTCAACTGAAAGTAAGGAGCGACATTAAAAATTAAAACGAACAGAAACTACTCCTTGTATGAAAGGGGCTCTTCCCATCTCAGCGCCCCACTCTTTACGCGAAAGTTTTTAACTGTTTAATAAAGTATGATTGAGAGAAAGTCAAACTTTAGCGTAAAGAGCGGGGCGTTGAGAAGGGAACAGCCCCTTTCATACAGGGAGTAGTTTCTGTTCGTTTTAAGTTTTAATGTCGCCCCTTAATTTCAGTTAAAAAAAACTAGTTTTTTTTTTAATTTAATTTCATCACATTCATACATTTTTTTTTCATACATTCGCCCAGAAGCACCGAACTCGCCAAAGCACTAGGAATCTCCCCGTCCCCTCCAAAGAGAGCTGATCTTTTCGAATTATGTCAATCACGTATCTAGAACTTGTGCTTATTCTTCCCATCAAGTTTCATTCCGATCTCTCCACTCTAAGCGTTTTCCAAGATTTCCGGTTTCCAGCATTTCTGTTTTCCCCCTCCAACTCCCTATGTCCCTGGATTCAATTTAAAAATTGAGCATCGAGACATAAGATCTTTCTATATATCAAGTTTCACTAAGATCCGATTACTCATTCGTAAGATAAAGATACCTCAATTTTCACGTTTACCGGTTCCCCCTCCAACTCCCCCAATGTCACCGGATCTGTTTGGAATTTAAAATAAGAGCTCTCAAGCACAAGAGATTCTATATATCCAATTTCATTAAGATTTGATCACCCGTTCGAAAGTCACATACCTCATTTTTTTCCGAATTACCCCCCGCCCCCAGCTCCCCCAAAGAGAGCGGATCCGGTCTGGTAATGTCAGTCCCGTATCTTTGACTTGTGATTATTCTTCCCACCAGGTTTCAACTTGATCTCTCCACTCTAAGCATTTTCCAAGATTTCACCCCCCTCACTCCTCCCAATGACACTGGATCCGTCGGATTTAAAATAAGAGATCTGAGTTACGAGGTTCTTCAAAATATTTAATTTCATTCATGAAGATCCGATCGCTCCTTCGTAAGTTAAAAATACCTCATTTTTTCTATTTTTTTAACTAACCTCCCCCCCCCCCCAACTCCCTCAAAGAGAGCGGATCCGTTCTAGATATGTCAATCACGTATCTAGGACTTGTGATTATTTTTCCCACCAAGTTTCATCCCGATCCCTCCGCTCTAGGGGTTTTCCAAGTTTTTAGGTTTCCCCCTCCAACTCCCCCCAATATCACCGGATCCAGTCGGGATTTAAATTAAAAGCTCTGAGACACGATATCCTTCTAAATATGAAATTTCATTAAGATCCGATAACTCGTTCGTAAGCTAAAAATACCTCATTTTTTCGAATTAATCCTCCCCCCACTTCCCCCTCCCCCCGATGGTCGAATTGGGGAAACTACTATTTCTAATTTAATCTGGCCTGGTCCCTGATACGCCAGCCAAATTTCATCGTACTAGCTTATCTAGAAGTGCCTGACTAGCAAAACAGGAATAGGCAGACGGACAGACAGACCGACAGAATTTGCGATCGCTATATGTCACTTGGTAAATACCAAGTGCCATAAAAAGGGCACTAGAACTTTCCAATCGATGAACCACTTTCGATGTTTTTACGGTGAATTTATAATGTCCTTATTTAAATGATAGTTTTTAACTTCACCAGAAACTAAACGTTCTTGCTCCTACTTACTTGTCAAACAAAAGTTTGGGACATACCAGAGTTCTTGCTTGTTCCTGTCGCTTCTAACTCAGTCCCACCTCCAATGGGCAGTTCCATGCGTTCACATGAGTAGTACACGAGGTTTGCCAAATAGAAGCATTAATAGTTTTATTGACTTCTAAGAAGTACGTGCCATATCCATTCCTGGTTGTTACCATAAAAAGAAGAAGAGAAAAGAAAAGAGGTCTGGTTTCAAAGGCTTGATCAGTTATTATTAGAGTAGTGGCCAAGAGTAGAAAATCACAAAAAGAGATGATAAATGTATGTCAGAATTCGTAGATTTAATTTCAGCAATAGCCTCCTGCTCTGACAGGAATTACACAGGCTTGTAAATAATCAGATCTCCATAAAAATGAAAACAGTAAATTTTATTTTGTTTTAAATCTTATTGTTCAAAATCGCAAAGTCCTACGGATTTTATTCTGAATAGAATTCTCAAGAAGGTTGGCGAAAATGGGACTGTGTTACCATATGAGATTAAAAGCTATTCCATATTAATTATGCAAATTACCCCAGATTGCTGGTAGACAATTCAAAGGAACGCAACCATGTTGCGCTCCTTTGAACTGGAGACATTCACAAATTATAATTATTTTTTTTGCTATCATGAGGCGGAACCACTAGCCTTTGCAGAGTCTCTATATCCAGACTTACCACGGCTAATACGTCTGACATTTTAATAGCAATGGATGGTATTTTTTCACAGATTCTCTGACAGTTCTTTGTACCAGGAATGACGATAGAGTGGTGTGAATGGTTAAACCAGCTGAAATACTAGGCAATTTATTGATTTTTGGACATTTCCGATGCTGCAAGTGATGACACTATTGTATTTTTGAAGTCCGCAGCTTAAAAAACTTCATTTATTTTTCAAATTTTGGTTCTGAATTTAAAACATACACTAACAAATAAACTGGCCATACTTTTACAACCGAGAAAATACGTTCAATTATTTCATATTGGTAGAAGTTTGTTATTTGGCCGTTCCCGATTGTAGACAACTAAGAAATGAATCATGGTAAATATTGACTTTCGCTAAATTCGTCGTCCTAGGAGATAATTCTATAACAATTGGGATAAATTTGTTTTTATTAATCTGTTTTTGCTAAGCCAATTAACCTAAGAAATAGTGATGTAAATACAAACCATTTCTTTCGGTCTTGGCCATAAAAAGGAGAAATTAATTAATCAAATTCATTAATCAAATGTGTGACAATGTTTCCATTTCTATATTAGAAGCTATCACTGGATAAGTATTAATACAAGTCGACGAAGAATTTAACGACAAAACATGACATTCTGTAGGCACTGACAAATAAAATTGGCTATTTACTTTTCTAGCTGAAAAACATTTGACAAAAGATGACCAGCATGACCAACTGAAATTAATTTGTGAAAGTAATCTTAGAAGAGGCAACAAAAAGGAGCAAGAGCAAATTAAGCTGCTTGTAGTTATAATTAAGATAAAGATACCAATTTTCCGATACACTAACACAGATGAATACATCATTACTAGACTTGGAGAGACTGTAGTCAATGCTGCAACAAAAATAGGAGGTCCAACTGCTTTGAAAACAGATTTTACAGATTTCTCATCAGAAGCTGACCAAGCAACAGAATAATGCAAAGTATAGTCCATAGAGAGACCAACAGCCAAGGAAATGCTAGCAGACTCTAGAACATTCAGCTCCCACCCCATTTTTATTAGCGTGGCGAAGGTGGTTGTTACAATAGTAAACGTAACTAATGCTGCACAAAAACTAACACTTATGTTTCGCGTACATAGAAGCAGTATACAAAAACAAATTACGAGAGTGGTGACAACAGAGATCATTGTTCCATGGCTAAGAGACAATTGGAGGTCATAAAACTCTAAATACGATACAAAAAACCCATTCAAGCTTGATGGTGCTGTTTGAATCTCATTAGTAAACCAATTTTCAACTTGATTATAGAAAGTGTCCATTTCAACAAATGAAGAGGTAAAGTTGTAGATACTCTCATATTCAATAATAAAAGCTACTAATTTCTTATCCTTTCTTCGAAATCTTGGTCCAGCGTGAATAAAACCCGTATTAAACATTGGTAGAATTGTCACTTTGGCACTTTCTGCTAAGCAAAAATCAAACACTTGAGGTAAATAAGGAAATGTAGAATTTTGACAACAAGGTGATCTATCTGTACCCGTAACCGGGTCCAAGCAAGGCCTTTCCATAAACGCTAATAAGGAATCCATAAAACAATTTTTGTAAATTTGAGTATTTGTTAAATCAGTAAAGTTCTGTCTTCTTAATTTGCGACAAAAATCAAGAACCCAAATTTGTACAGCCTCACTAGAAGCATTAAATTCTTCTTTTAATACTAAATTGCCGCTTGACAATGGGTCAAGAAAATTACCATTGTCAATCGGACTCACTCCAAATACGAACCGCAATGGCAACACAATAGTCTCTTCTTTAGAAACTCCAGCTAAGAACTTGGTTTTCAAGTCAGTATACCTCTCAAATGGATGATAATTTTCAAAAAGCTTAAAATCTTTTTCTGTTGGTAAAGTCAGCTTTGGATCATAAAAAACAAAATAAGCGCTAAGGACACTCAAACCTAAAAAAAAGATAATTAAACAATAGGAAAACAGATTAAAATACATAAAAAACACTGGCACTTGTAACTTTTGGAACAAAGTAAAAATATTTGGCACTTTAAACTTGGAAATCACTCGAGGACATTTTTCGATGACTGCAATTGTCGCTGGAAGCCAGGTTACTACAATGAAATAGTTGAAGAGTATCGCGGTTCCAGTGAAAACCCTAGTAAAAAAAAAAAAAATCGATTACAAACAAAAATATTCCATTTTGCACTTCTAAATCCCTTTTTTAACAATGCTGTAAGGTAGGTTGACACTTTTGGCAAAGACTGTTCCCTTGAAAGAGTCCACACGCGGGAATAAATCAACTTATCTTCATAGAATCCAGAGTACAATCTCAACATATCTGTTTTGAAGTTGCGTTACAAAACATGCAAGGGCAGACAATCCTAACAATCCAACATGTAAAAAATTTAAAGTATTGCCTTACTCCCAGAAGAACGGCTTTTATTTAAAAAAAAAAGCCTAACTTCCACCATCTTCACATATTATCCACACAAACAAGGCTAGCTTTCCACTCGAAAGCAGAAACAAGGTTTGATGAAACGAAAGCTTGGCTGCACAACTTCAGATACTCCTATCTGAAATAGGCTATATAACTCCACTTCACTTCGCACATCATAGGCTCTGGCTCGTGGACAAGCAAGAACCGTCCTTTCGGGTCCCAGGCAAGAGTTCTGCGGAGCTTTCCAAAATGTAATGTCATATTCATCAATCCGGCCTGAGGTCCACACTTTCCATAAAAACCGCACAGCTTAGACCCTTACCAATTTCCAGGAATAAGCTGAGATCGGCGGCATAAAAAAAAAAAAAAAAAAAAAAAACGGGACAAAACCAAAGTGTTGCTCTCGCAACACAATTGGCTTGTTCCTAGTACAGTTGGAGTTCGAAATATCTTAAGAACTTCCAATATTACGATGCAAATAGCACGGATACGCGAAACAGAATGACAAGTTAGGCTGTATCTGGTACAATTTGAGTTTGGTTATAAAATCTAGCAAAAATTAAATAATATATTTTTGTCAAATCTACATACGTCCTAGGTTCAAACAGCTATGATTAAATACAGGTAAAAAAGGTTATTTATTTAAAAGCAATTCTTACTTATGACCTATGGTTGAATTTACAAGGTTAAGATCTAATGACTATAGAGGAAATCTATAGTTATATATGGACCCAGGTAAAAAAAAAAACTTCAGAATTCAAAACTGAATATACAATATATAATACATAAGCTTTCTTGACCTGTGCCCATACATAACTTTAGATTTCCTCAATATTTCTTTTGTTCTTAACCATATAAATTCCAAGAAAAACGTTGCACAACGAGATCTCCGGTTATTTAAGTAGTTAAATTTCAGATGCATTATATAATGCGCATAAAGGCACATTTGGTGACTTCATGTTGGATTCCTACAATGGAAGCCAGGTCCGTCGACCACGGAAGAAACCGTGAGTACTAGTCAAACACGGTTATTTTTCATCCCTGAGCAGTATCTACTATATTATTGTCAAAATTCCTAGAAAAAAAATCAAGAAAAAAGAAAATGAATCATACCCGAACGCTTTGAGAGCAGTAACATCTGATAAATAAGACGCGAAGCAGGCAGCAGAAGTGGTTAGTGACGTTACAAACATAGACACCGCTGTTGTCCCTAAGGCCCTGGCAACAACTGCAGCTAAAGGACTTCCATCAAGCTGCAACTTAGCGCGCTGCCAATGATGAAAATAAACAAATGCATCATCTACTCCAATACCTAGAAAAAAACGTCTAAACTTTGGAAAAAATCTGGCGAACATCACATTATTTACGAACATATAAAACGAAATAACATGCCTAAAAACGCCATATAAAACGAGTTTACGAACCGACAAAAGATGGACCTATATCTCGAGAGAGCAGGTATGCATTTGCGATGAGGAGGATTCCGACTCACCCCGATTCTTCAAAAACTGTCTGGGTTCTAACAATTTTCTAAGTAATATCCTTATATTTTTCACATAATTCACCTGTTTTCACGTTTATTAATCTAGCCTCCATTCCACAACGCAACAGCCCTCCCAAATAAATCACAACTATTATCAGATATTTATTTTTTTTAGCGAATTTAATTTAAAAGACGAAAAAAAAAGATATTGTAATAATAGCCGTAAGACACAAAATAAATAAAACTACGCTAAACCACTTTTTTCGCTCTTTTTCGCTAAACCAGAATATCAATTTAAGGACTACCTTTGGTTGGGATAGGTAAACCACTTTTTCACATTTCTCCAAACACTGCAAGCTGAATCTCAAAGATTGAAAACATGTAAAGAAATTCCATTAGAAAGAATTGCTAAATCTTTTGTATAAGTGTTATGTTATGCCTAAAACAATATAAATACCTAAGACAAACGATCGTTTAAAACAAAACGATCGCTTGATCGTTTAGACCGGTAAACTGTGAAGCAGAAGTTCGAATTAAGCCAAGGACAAGAGAAAATCAAAATAAAAAACGAAGCATCAACTTAAATGTTTTATGTTGATGTTTTTCAATATTTTAATAGACAAATATATCAAAACCTTCTGTGCTTCTAATAGTGAAGCAGACCAAGAAATTTCGAATAGTCAGCCAAAACAAATTTGAACCTTAAAAATGAAGGTAAAAATGAAACAAACTACGGAAAAGTCAAAGAGTGCTTCGCATTGATTAACGGAAGAAAGGATTCATTAGATTTTTTGGGCACAATAATATTAAAAGTATTTTGACATGTATCTGATTTTTAATAATGTAACTTAGAGCGTAATTATTATTTTTATATAATATTTTTTGTTGTTGTTGCTAGAATCCAATATCAGAAGATAATTTAGACATAGAACAAGAGCTAAGAGCTCATATGGCACTATTCTACCCACCAAGTTTCATCCTGATCTCTCCACTCTAAGCGTTTTCGAATATTTCCAGTTTCCCCCTCCAACTCCCCCCAATGTCACCGGATCTGGTCGGGATTTAAAATAAGAGCTCTGAGACATGATTTCCTTCTAAATATCGAATTTCATTAAGACCCGATCACCGGTTTGTAAGTTAAAAATACCTCTATTTTTCAGATTTTTCCGAATTAACCACCCCGCCCCCCCACTCCCCCAGATTGTCGAATCGGGGAAACGACGATTTATAATTAAATTTGGTCTGGCCCCTGATACGCCTGCCAAATTGCATTGTCCTAGCTTATCTGGAAGTGCCTAAACTAGCAAAACCGGGACAGACAGACCGACAGAATTTGCGATCGCTCTATGTCACATGTTAAATACCAATTGCCATAAAAACAATAGGAAATATAGACCCCTTGCCTTTTGCCTTATGTATTGTTACGTAAAATACGATATTTACCTCCGTTAAAAGCTTTTTTTGTCTTTATTCTGTTTTATTGTATAGTGTTTGTGTGTTTCTTCTTATCTCTTCAATATTATTTGTTTAAACTAGATTTCTGTTTATTTTTTTCCCGCTGATAATGACTTCGGGGTATGAAGAAAAAATATTTTAACTGCTATTATTATTTGCGTAAATTTTTTCCCCTATTTTATTAAAACTTTTACTCGTTTAAAGAATATTCTCATTTTGTTTTCTTTCCAAATGGAATGAATGAATGAATTTATTTAGTGATTCGACTTACAAAAAGTATTTCACTTTCTATTCTAAAGCTAATCACTATGCTAAGCTAAGCGACAAAAAAAGCACTAAGCACTAAAGCTAAGCGACAAAAAAAAAGAAAAAGGAAAACATGAAAGCAACATAATTCATTTACCACACATAGATATAAAATACACGAAACATATTAATGAGTTCAAAATTCCATGATTCTAAAAATCTAGGCGACCAATTTTGTTAATAAAATTCATGAATAAACGACGTGCATCCTTCATATGCCACACCAAATTTAGATCAAATGGGAAGCTTACGCTATAAAAAGTTAAATTTACTTGTAATGAAAATCTAGCTCGTATGTACAAGGGACAATCGAAAATGACATGATCCATAGTTTCATCTTTACCACAGACACATAAAGGGGAATCGATTTTCTTGATTTTATATAAAATGAATTTAATCTAGAATGACATGTAATAACTTGTGTAAGCTTAAAAGATGGGGTTGTCTTTGCCGCTGCTTTAAAATCATTGACTGTTTTAAAAACGTGTTTTGTCCACGGTTTGGCTGCGATTTGGAAGGCTGAAAACCATCGAGATAAAATTATATCATGTAATTTTTTCCTATCAAAGTTAGTAAATTGGTCACTTATATTTTCACAACTCGTAAATAATAATAATACTTCTTCGTCTATAAAAACACTCGGCATATTTGACCTGAAACAAATGCCAGAATGCCAGTTTTCTTGACTAGGCCAATAATTTGGTCAACCTTTTTTAAAATATCTGCTCAAAGATACTTCAATTGCACGTTGATCGAGAGGAAGACATCCGGCGACAGCTGTCACTGTATCTGTTTTCGCAGATCGGAAACCTTTTGAAATGGCAATCATTGACATTCTTTGTGCGGATCTTAGTGCATTTTGAATAAATTTTTTCTTCACGGCTACTACCCATACAGGCGCGGCGTATAATATAGTGCTTTCAATGACACCTTCGATCCAAAATAACACCGAGGTACCCGACTTTTTCTTTAATTTCTACACGGGTATTCATAAACATTAGCGTTATATCTGGTACTTTATGTTTTCTTGTGAACAACAGCGCTTCTGTTTTATTTTCATCAAACTTAAGCTTATTATTGCCTGCCCATTCACAAAACCTCATAAATACTCCATTTGCCATATGAATGAGTTTCTGGGGAGTATCTGCAGAAATTGTAGCACAAATGTCATCAGCATAGGCCTGTACTGCACAATGTCTCCCGAAATTGACACGCAGTAGGTCATCTATAGTAATTAACTAAAGAAAAGGGGATAAAATACCTCCTTGAGGACAGGATTTTTCTAAAGACGTATTGAAAAAATCAGAACTATTACCATACATAGCACACCTATCGCTCAAATAACTTTCAATAATCTTAATCAACGATAAATCGTAACCTTTATCAACCAATTAATACAAAATTCCGGGGTGCCACGCGTTATCAAAAGCACCTTTAATATCAAAAAATAAACATAATGTGTAACGCTTTGATTTTTGATCATTTTCAACTATCGTTACCAGTTTATCTAAAGTGTCTATTGTTGATCTACTTTTAACAAATCCAAACTGTTCGTTTGATACCCATTCACTCTCAAGGTTTGTCTCAAAAACTCTATTCAATATTATTTTCTCTAAAATTTTTCCAAGGTGTCGTTTGATACCATCATCT